>NW_024063342.1:0-600000 GCF_006381635.1 Hibiscus syriacus | reverse complement strand
GAGTACATAATATTGTCACAAGCAGAGATCAAATTAGACAATTGGTCAAACAATAGTTAGAAGTGGCTAGTAATTGTATGAAACAACAGGCAGATAAGAAAAGGTCAGAAAGGGTTTTTACTGTTGGAGATAGGGTTTACCTGAAGTTGCAGCTTTATAGGCAAACCTCGATTACTCTGCAAAAAAACCTCAAGTTAACAGCCAAGTATTATGGTCCATATACGATTTTGGAGAAAATTGGAGAGGTGGCTTATCGATTAGACTTACCAAATTCCTCAAACCTCCACCCAGTGTTCCATGTAAGTCTCTTGAAGAAGTTCATCGGGGAGTCTTCCACTGCTGCCACAAATCCTCCTGCAGTTGATGAGGAGGAGAGTTAAGTATTAAACCCTTGAATATTATGGGACGACGTATAATAAATAGACACAATCGACCAGTAACTCAACTTTTAGTTAATGGACAAATCTGGATGCCTCGAATGATACATGGGAGGACTACTCAGTTCTCAAAGGGCAGTTTCCTTCTTTTGATCATTGGGGACAAGGCTCATCTCGGGGGGGTATTGTTAGATTCAGAGGAGAAGAGGAAGAAATCAGAGTAGAAGAGGAGGAACAAAGGAGCGAGAGGAATTGGGAAGAGAGGAACGAGGGTTAGGGATTTTGGAGAGTAATTTGGGAATTGAATTAGAAGAGGGAATTGAAGCACGAGGAGAAAAGGAGTTGAAGTTACCTGATGGGTTGAAGCGGGCTGAGGAGACTACTCAGTTCTCAAAGGGCAGTTTCCTTCTTTTGATCATTGGGGACAAGGCTCATCTCGTGGGGTGGTATTGTAGATTCAGAGGAGAAGAGGAAGAAATCAGAGTAGAAGAGGAGGAACAAAGGGCGAAGAGGAATTGGGAAGAGAGGAACGAGGGTTGGATTTTGGAGAGTAATTTGGGAATTGAATTAGAAGAGGGAATTGAAGCACGAGGAGAAAAGAGTTGAAGTTACCTGATGGGTTGAAGCGGGCTGAGGAGGTCCAAGGCAAAGTGGAGTGGCCCAACCGATGGCCCAGTGCCTGTAATAGCCAAAGAGGGATAAGAATCAATCTGTTAGGAAGTTGTTAACAGAGAATGCTAGCTGGCATTGTTAGATTCTCTATACAGCCTGTAACTAATAAAACTGCTGTGTAATCCATTTTCCATTAGGCAATGAATGATGAATTCTTTTCTATCTATCTCTAAATTCTTCTCTCGGTCTACTCTTTTCTCTTATTCTAACACAATCCCGCGCATTCTCAGCAAGAAAATTAAAATCTTTCAACGCCTTACCCCAAGTAACGCACTCATCTTTACAAAAGACTAGTTCTTTGAAATTTAGCCTTTTTCTGAAAGACAAATTCATTCCTCACTAACCACACAGGCTCCATAAAGCGCCACAAAATTCACAAACCATTTTGTTCATCTTGTACTGACCAACAAACTCCATAATAAAAGTAAAAAAGGTCATCTACGTTTGAACATTAAACCCATTTACGTGCCACATCCTACAAAGAATTCCAGAAAACAACCACATAACTACAAGAAACAAATAAGTGATCAGAATTTTCACTTGCAACCCGCACCACAGACCAGGGCTTTGTTCTTTGTCAGCATTATACCACGGCTCTTAGAAAATCTTTGGTTGTCACCTTATTTAGTTTTAGCATCCTAGGAAACACTTACCTTTGGGCGGAACCTTAAGACTCCATATTTGTCAAAGTTGAAAGATAATCCATTGCTTCGATTTAGGCATACCAACATTCAGAGTTTTTAACCGAAATTTCCAACCTTCTCGTGAATCCAAATAATACATCAATCACATCGGTTTTTATCTTATCGAAGCATAACATCTCTAATATCCTGAGTAAGTGCCATCTCACAAACCAATTATATTTTCATTTATATGTCACTAATTGAACTTATTCAATTAACTAATATAATTCGATTTTCATAATAATATGAATTTAAATAATTTTAAAATTCCATCTTCCTCCTATTTTTAACAAAAAAAATATTGAATATAAATAACTCTTAAAATTCAATACTATGAAATAATAATAATTGAAGGGAACATGATATGGTTAGGACCAAAGCCACATTTATTCTTGATAAACATTTTTTTAATTAATCCGGTAAGTATAGACAATATTTGTTTATATATAATTCTCCATTATTTGATATTGAATGCTAACACTCCTGACATTCTTAATGTTTGATCCCGAAACTCAAGGAATAACAACAATTTCTTTACCACGAGTCGCTTGGTTTGTGCTATGACAAATCTTTACTATTAATAACGAGGGAGGCACAAGGATGTACACAGTTGGTACACAAATTTGGTTCACATGCTCTAATAAAAGAAAAATTATTATTTTTCAGTAACACCATATTTGCTTTATTATACTTCTTCATTCTAATCTTCTCGTTATCCGAATTGTATCTCAACCCCATATTAATGATTTTAATATGTTGAGTAATGCAATATTGTTTTAAGGGTAAATATTTTTTAGTACCTAACTATAGTTTTGATCCGTGTTTGTACTTAAACTTTCATTTTTTCAAAACTATACCTAACGTTTAGTTTTCATTTATTTTAGTACCCACCGTTAAAAATTTAACGTGTTTAGTACCTAAAACTATTTTTTGGTCCTTTTAGTACCTAAGTTTTGGGTGTTTTCAAACATACGTTAAATTTTAAATGTGGGGTACTAAAATGAACGAAAACTAAGTTTTTAATGGTGAGATACTAAAATAAAACAAAAACTAAACTTTAGATATGGTTTTGAAAACATTGAAAGTTTAGGTACTAAAATGGACCAAAACAGATAGTTTAGATACATTTTAATTTTAGATAAATAATACTCATAATTTCTTAATTATGAGGAAATTTTAATCTAGTAATCAAATTTTAGTTTTGTTAATCAGATCATTTAAACTATTTAAATGATGTTAATCAAATCATTTTTCATTAATATTTATGGAGAAACTGACGTGACAATTGATAATTTGATATATGATACATTAGTGTAACACCTCGGATCTCGAGTTAGTGGTTTTAGTTAAACTGAGAGTGTTTATGGATGAGTTCTCTAGCCTTGTAGGGAAGTTTGGTCCAAATGGGTGTTGGTTTGCGCTTTGATTTGGCCCAATAGATGATAAAAAAAATGTTTTGAGTCTTGAAAAATTGTGAGGACCAAGGAAATAATTATACCACAAATTGTTACAAAGGCTGAATTAATTAAAACTTGATGATATCACGTCTGATTATCTTCTTTCAAATCTCAATTTCTTCATACTTTTGTCTTATTCTTCCCCATTTCAAACTCTCTTGTTCCCTAGTATTTCAAGAAAAAAAGGTAGGAGCTTTAGTCTATCTCAATCTTGCACACAACCTCAAGGTAAGAGCTTTAATCATCTCATTCCAAGCTTTCATCCAAGCTCTCAATAGCAAGTTTTGGTCAGGAAACCAAATATGAGTTTTAGTGGGGGTTTAGAAACCTAAGTAAAACTAGCTCGTTTGAGAGATTTAATCCTTTAGAAATGTTTTAAAAATATTTCGAAACTCTAACCGGTTAGTACTTCTTAGGTTCATCTTTGTCTAGTGAGAGAAGTGGGAGAAAGCTCCAAGAACAAAGGAAGGAAAAATTGACTCTTGGTTGAGCTTTGAACATTTAAAAGTTAGGACACCAAGGTAACACATTTCTAACTCAACTCTACCACATGTAGATCACTAGGTGTGTTTGTTAGCTTTCATGAGTTATGAAGCATGTTCATGGTAGATTTCAGCATTTGGTGTTTTTCAGCATGTTTATGGACCTATTATGACCCCTTTTGACAAATTTATAGGAGACCTACTTTTGATTGTGGATCTAGGACGGAAGCAAACACCTGCAATAATTGAATGGCTTCAAATTAGAGTGGCTTGGACAGTTGATGTAGGTGATGAAGGTGGGCTTGAAATGATAAGTAAAGGGTTGGTTAAGTGAATTTAGGCATGGTGATGATTTATGAAAGAAAAGGGACGATGATGGTGGTGATAGAATGATAATATCTAGAAGAAGTCTCAAGAAAAACCTATACTATTAAGTATAGACCCCAGACTTTATATGCACTCTTCAAGGGTGGTAAAAGACTTGAACCCACTAGATATGAGATCTAGGAACCATAAGTATCAATGGAGAAAATAGAGGGGGATGCCACAAGTAAGGATACTTGATAAGTCGTAAAGTCACAAAAGTACTAAGGAAATGAGATAACTCTCACATTTGTATTAACGATCAAAGGGTTGATTATTACAAATGAAAATGACTTAGTCTGTTTATAGGAAATCTAAGGTTTGTCGAATGGTTTACATGGTGTTTTGGCAAGCATTAGTTTTCTTTCATAAAGGCATAATGTTTTAATTACAAAGGGAATGAATATAGGGGATGGTTTAGCTAGAATGAGGGTTGATGATGCTTGGTCGAATAGTTCTTAAGCCTCTTCAAGTTGTCACATAGATGAGAAGTCGTGCCTTGGTCGAATAGTCACTCCTTTCCATTTGAATTTGGGCGTCTAAGGATGGTACATGGTAAGCCCTTGTGTAGCCGTGCATAGGAACTCTCCCTTGGTGTCATGTTATCCCATGACTAACTTGATGTAGTAGTGCTCCAAATCTAAGAAAACATGTCATGCTCAGTCATGGGTTCTTAGGTGCTTAGGTGATTAGGAACGCAAGCTAGCTAGTTAGAGACCCTCCAGCTACTCAGCTACCATCCCAGGTACGCTCCAGCTGCCTCTAGTCCTCAGCTCAGCTACTAAGTCCATAGCTACCATTCACCTATCTTCATCTCTTTCCAGCCCCTTAATGAGCTAAGACAAGCTAAAGATGAATCATGAGCTATCATAAACTTAATATAAATTAAGTATGGATATGCATAAGCTATGAAATGATATAACTCATAGTAATAGCATGAATTAAGCTAGAATATACCTTAAATTAGTTAGTTGCTAAATGTAAAATTTGAAAGTTTAGTGACCAAAGTAAAATTAGGAAAAGTTTAGGGACCAAAGGTAATTATCCCATAAAGATTTTTATTCATAAATGAATATTTCATCCCCAATAATGACTTTTTGGAGGATCATTTTTTGATCTGGAGTTTGTGTTAAAAGTTAGAAAGTGTTAAAATTAGTAAAAATTCGTAATTCGGATCGAGTTGAAATTTGAAAATTTTGAAGGATGATAAATTAAACTTACCAAATATTATTTCCACATTTTAAATGATGGAAATAATATGAATCATTGGATTTGAGAATTTATTTCCATGTTCAATTTAGACCGTTGGATGAAAGTGGAAAAATTGAAATTTTTGAAAAGTTGCATGGGTAAAGTTGTCATGGTATAATTTTGTTCATATTTGACTTAGGAAGATGATAACCAACATGTGGTTTGTATGGATTAATTATCAAGTTTCATTAATGTAAAATTGTCATTTCCCATTAAATGAATTTTAAATTCATTTAAGCTTAATAAATGACAAATGTACATGAAATTAACTAGAAATTTCATGACAAGTTCATCTTCAAAATCATCCATGGATGAAAGATTCATAAGGTATGGAGAAAATTTTATTTTTCATTTTTAAGCAATTTCCTTGGTTTTTTCATTAAAATGTGAAATAGAAAATTGTTCTATTAGAAGAGCTCTATCATTTGGTACCATTATTGCTGTTAATCTTGCTTGAGTACCTAGATCCCAAATTTTAGGCTTTATGTTCATGTTAGGGTTTATGAATTGATGAAGAGATTTTGAGGTTATTAAAGTTGTAGAATCATTTCCAAGCTTGTTGGATGATCAAACCTCCTAGAAATATATGATTTTTGGTCTAAACCCTAAATTAAGGAAATTTTATGATTTGATGAAATTAGTTTAGGGTTTTAATTGTAGAGCTTTGAAATAATGATTAGTGTTGATTTCATGCTTGAATAAAATTGAAATCAAATAAAATCAAGAACCTACCCCTAAGACATATGGCCTAAGCTTTGTAAGGTGAGAAAATTATGAAAAATTATATAAGGATTGGAAATGATGTAGGAAGGATTCTACAGCCTTAGAAATTTTGGGACCCATATGTAACTTTATGAAAGTTGGGGGTCCTAGTCGGTATTTTTAAAAGTTATGGGGTTGATGTTTAATTATTCAATAGTTATTGTACTATGCTGAAAATTAATGTTAGAATGTTGAAATTAATGTTAGAATATGAGATTGGATATTTGAAAGTTGGTAAAATTTGAGGACTTAAGTCACAAATATGGAAAAGTTTGGAAATTAAGTGAAAATGGAGTAATTGTTGTTCTATGTGTGAATTAAGTGCTGGAATTTAATTATGTTAATTGAAGGCTTGGATGGAAGTAAATGGTAAAGACCATTTGGAATAAAATGAAAAATTGAGGAATTCCAAAAGAATTCATAAATTCGGTTAAAATGCAAGTTGAAATGTTATGTGAAGTTTTTTGATGAATTTGAATAAAAAGGAAATTGAATGGTCAATTTGAAGTATTAAGATCAACATAGATTTTGTGACATGGAACTAGTATCAAATGAGCATCGAAAGATTTTTTAGGAATTTATTTTCTAGTATGTGCTCATGTTAGTAATATTCTAATATGTGACTTGAATTTTATGTTGTGTAAATGATGCTCATTTAGATTGTGTGCTTAAATTCAAGATCAAACAATATTAAAGCTAAGATAAGCTTAAGGATGAAACGTGGATTACTAAGGATGGCTTACAAGCTAAGGACACCAAGTGACTGCACATTTAATTTGTATTTATGTTATTGTGCAAACATTGGATTGTGATGAGCCAGTGACGAAGTTACTATAGTAAGAAGTGACTTCTAATATTTTTTGACTTTGTGATTCATGCATTATGCCCATGTGGTAAGCTAATATAATTAGTCAATAAACTAAGGATGCAAACTCGTGAAATCTGCTTATACTTGACCTGAATAGTAAGTTTAGAAAATCAGCACATTTATTTGTTTATGTTATTGTGCAAACATTGGATTGTGATGAGCCAGGACGAAGTTACTATATAAGAAGTGACTCTAATATTTTTTGACTTTGTGATTCATGCATTATGCCCATGTGTAAGCTAATATAATTAGTCAATAACTAAGGATGCAAACTCGTGAAATCTGCTTATACTTGTGACCTGAATAGTAAGTTTAGAAAATCACCATAAATTCTATAGAAATGATTAGAATATGATTATTACACCATTCGATTCCTATATCAGTATAATTTTGTATAAACAAATGGATGTTTATTCTGGAAGTATAAATATGATTTTGAATGGCGATAGTAGAATAGGGCAACATATTCTGCTCAAAACAACTTCTGTAAGTCTACTTTGAAAATTCACTATTGTACAAATTTAACTAGAAAGTTCATTATATGGTTAGATTTTTATTCGAGTTTAGTTTCTATTGGTATAGTCATAATTTTTAAGTGTGTATATTAGTACATAATAATTCTTTGTAGTAGAGCAAACTGCCAGTATATGAAATTTGTCAGAATTGTGTTTTCATGTTACTCTTATTTGTATGATATTATAATGTTCAAAATGAGTCAAATTTATTATAGTTGACATACTAATTATATTTATTTCATGATGAATATGATGTGTATGTTAAAAGGGTAAGTGACGATGATCTATATATATATATATATTATGTGGCAATGAAATGTTTAGGGTATAAACTACCCATTATATTATGAGATGAAAATTTGATATGTTGATATTGATATCTTTGATATTCAATAACATATAATTAATGGAAAAATCCAATTGTATGTTGCATTGAGAGTCTTAGGTGATAACTCCGTAAAAGATAGTGTTATGAGTCTTTTTACTTAGTTATTGTTTGCATAAAAGCCATTTGTCAGTGCATTTTAGTTGCATATAGTTGCATGTAGTATACATTTGCATGTGGTGAATAAGTTTTGTCGAGGCAAACTTTATTTGGTTTAAATGATGCTGCTGAAGAGTAAGATTGTTTGTTGGCTGTGTTGATGCAGGAAATGACGAAGGAGAATTTATTGCCGAGACAAAGCAATTCTCCAAGCTAGAGAACACAAGAAGATGACAGTGAGGAACGGATTTTCTTGCCAAGGCAAGATTTATCTTGTAAGTCTAATGTGGCTCAACAAAATTGCTGACGTCAGTTGCCCAGCTTCATCCTCACGTGCAATCATGCTCTCATCAAGGTGTTGCACAATCAATGAGAGAATATACCCTAGGCGTGGAGTAAGTGGTTGCAGCTCCCTACTTTTCCACCATTCCCCACTCAACCTTCCTTGGTGCCCTCCATAGGCGGGCTTCATCAGTGCAACGTCAGACCCTCGAGAGGCTGGCCGCTAGAGCAGGCATGGTGGTGATCAGAATGTCACGACATTGCTCTTATTTTGGGAGTTTTTCTTCCCTTGTTCTTTATTTTCATATCATGTTAAGGGATGTACTTAAAGAATGATTTTTGGATGATATTCACGGCACCATGAAATGTTTTACTTGGTGTTGGTTATTGCTTTGCTGAAACATTATTTGCTTGTTAATGAATAATGCAGTTTTTTATGCTAAGTGTTGTTTTGTTCATTGTTTAATTATTTTTCCTTGACACTGTAAGAGGTTTTGAGAGATTGCCTGATGCCTCAGAAAAACATTCTGAGACTTTCTAAGAGCTTTCGAGAGATTGCCATTTTTCTAGGAATAGATGCTTGATATCGAGAGAGTTAGGTAGATCTACTGAACAACGGAACTAATTTGGGATGGTGAGGTTCTAATCCGCCTTAGAGATAGGAGAGTGTTTCATTTGACTAAAAGGGGTAAATACTTGAGTAAATAGGCAAGACTATAGTTTACGCTTAGGGGTATTTTCACAACAATAGTTTGACAAACCAAGGGTTGTAGCACCGCCTAGTAGTATTGTCGTAGTAACCGTCCTTGAATACTCTAGTAATCCTATTGGGAAACCTAAGCATAACACACTAAGACTTCCAGACAAAGAATAAAATTTTTCCATAACAAAACCAACCTAAGTGCTCCGTAAGAAGTCCGATTGTGTGAGGTTTTTCTGAATATATTGAACTCAACATTTTTATTTGCTTTGACAACTTTTATTTGTGTACTTTTGTATAATTTTCTTGCCTCGACCAAACTTTTTTGCACACCACACTATACAATATTTTTTGCCTCGGCAATACTTTTCCATCTGTTTATACCATTTAATCCTGTTTGTTTTCCTTTTTGACAAGAACTGTAGGACTAGCTTGTGACACCTAGTTCTAGCTGTAGTAAACATAAAAATTCCCACTAATCCCAATGGAGAAGATACTCATTTTACTACTATATTACTTGCATTGATTACGTACATTTGCACATATTTGCTTGCCTTAGCATATAAATTTACAAGCGACCAAGTTTTTGGCGTCGTTTCCAGAGATTGGCAATTGGAGGAATTTTGATAATTTTTTCCATAACAATTTTTATTTTCTGGTCACATTTTATTTTTTTATTGTTTGTTTTCTTATTTTCTTTTGTAGGTTTTTGTAATACCCCATGTATCGGGTAGGTGATCATAGTAGAAGAATTTAAAATTTGGTGGGCTAAATTGAGTAAATTGAAAAGTATGAGGAATGATTTAGGAAATTGTGCTTGAGACTTATTAGTCATAATGGAAGAATGAAGGGGCAATTTAGTCATTTAGATAGAATGAATTTAATATTCATTTAATTGGGTTATTTAATATAAGTGAATAGGAGAATAAGAGGATAAGTTCTATTGGTTCTCTCCTCTTTTCTTCATCACGCCCCGAGCCCCCATAGCAAAGGTAAGGCTTCATCTTGTTAGTTTTTCATTTCATTTTTGGGTTGGTTGTGAACCTTAAGTGATGTAGAAGTTTAAGGAAAGTTTAAAGAGGATTAAAACTAAAAGATGAATGATTTATTTAGATTTAAGAAAATGGGGTTTTAAATGATTTGATGAAATTTGGTCTGATATTGAAGTTTAAAGGTATATTTTACTTGACAAAGAGGTAAATAAGAGATTTGAAGCCTTAGAAGTGGTTAAAAACATGTTTGAAATTTGGGTGTGATTTTAGTTTTAAAGGGTTCTTTAGAGTTATTGGATGTTATAGGGAGATTTTTGGATTTAAAATAGTTGGTTTGAGTAATGATGAGTTTAAGGTTATGGTTGGTGATAACAGTAAGAGATTTAGACGAAAATGTGGTAAAAATCGAAGTGAAATATGTAAAATTTGGGTATGGGTATCAGTATTGGAAGAACAATATCGATACTATAGGGTTTAAATTGAGGAAAGAGGATGAACACGATGAATAATATCGATATTAATGTAAGTAGTATCGATACTGAAGTGGGGTATCGATGCCAAGAGGAAGGTATTGATACCATTATTGAAAAATGGATTCCAAAATGCGAAAATGATATCGATACTGAAGGGAGTATCGATACTATAATATAGAAGTATAGATACCATAGGAGGGTACCAATACTATTCAGCCTGGAATTTTAAGTTAGAATGAACTTTAATAGAATTCAAGAAAAATAGTACTTTGAGTATTATTATTTTGTATAAATGTTAGAAAAGATACTAACCTTTGTGTTGTATGTGTGTGAATATGGATGCTTGTGTAGATCGTAACCAAGCTCCTGAATCCAGCAAGCAAAAGGGCAATGATAAAGTTGTCGAATAGTTGGACATTAGTAAGGTATAATAGTGAGGCATACCAGGTAAGTGATTGTATTATACTTATATGAGATGAGGGTGACTTGCGATGAGTCAATGTTGACTATTTGATTTAAAGTTTGTTTTACAGTATTTTGATATGTTTCCATAACGTTTATTGAATTGATACAAGAGTAATGTTAGAGTATGAACTGCTCTAAAATGAATAGATGAACGTTTATGTTGTGTAATCTGCTAATTTGATTGAATAGCCCATTGTATGTCCATTGAGAGTCATAGGTACATTTCGACATACATTGTAAGTAATGGTTATTGATTTTGTTTAATGCATAATGGTACATTTTCGTATCAGTACTGTGTTTACTTTTGGCACTATATGTGCAATCATGGTATTCATAATGAGTTTGAGAATCACCATTTTGTTATACAATTATGTATAAAAGTTATCAATCGATTTTGTTTAATGCATTACGAAATATTTTCGTATCAGTATTGTGTGTACTTTTGGCACTATGTGTGCATCCATAGAATTCATAATAAGTTTGTGAATTTCCATTTCGGCACTTCAGTACAATGCATGTACCTTACATTATCATTTGGCATACATTGAGCAAATAATGGATAAATTGGAAAATACCGATTGATAGTCTGGGCATACTAAAAATAGTTTATCAAGCTATTTGAATGAAGATTGGTTTGCCAATCCAGTTTATGTATTGATATGATTTACATGATTTTAATTCGTATTTTGATATTTTGTTATATGATTATATTTAAATACACTTCATTTTGTATGATTATGCCTCACTAAGTAAATACTTAGCATGTGTTGATTTCACACGTAGGAAATAACAAAGACTAGCGGAGTAAGGAGTGCAGTGATCATCATCAATCAAAGGTTACCTCATCAGTAACTGTAGGACATTTATGTCTATTTTTGATAATTAGTTGGCAAGTTTTTGGAGTTATGAAAATGCTCTGGAATGTATTAAAGTTATAATTTTTTGTAATATGTTATAATGAACGTTTTATTATTATTATATCAAAATGTTTTATTTTATTTTCGAAATAATTTTTATGGGTTTACAAACAAGGAAATGTTTTTAAAAGTTATGTGACACATATGACTTGTGTACGGAAACATATTCAAGAAATGGGTGTTATGTTTATTGGTAAAAATCGGCCTAAACCGAGTGTATTTTGCTTTCAAAAGAGTTTACGTGCCGCTAAGATGTCAAGGTTACTGATATGGTATAACTAGAAATATGATTGATGTCACTCCTTACTAACTTGAGTGTTATTATTATGTATGTACTAATAGATATCGAATCGCAAAGAGCGATTGATCAAGAAGATAGAGAAGGGTCCGATAGTTAGAACTATGAAGCTAATAGTGAGCATCCCGAAATCGCTAGTGCACCAGCACATTAGGATATGCCAGTGCCAGAGTTTGGAGCTTTTATGCAAGCTCTCGATGCTATTTTTACTATGTTCCAACCACCTCCACCTCCTTCTGCTCCTCTAGTACCGCATATATTGATCCCAAAAGAGCTGAAAAGTTTAGGAGCTCCCGAGTTTTGGGGTGAAGATGATGAAGGTCCTGTAGTTCTGATCTATGGTTAAATGATACTAAGTTGATGATGGAGAGTCTTCACTGCTCAGATTCTGAAAAGCTGGGTGGAGCTGTATCTTTACTTCGAAGATCATCTCGAGTGTGGTGGTCCAATACTACGATGTATGCACCACCGGGGTAAGTGACCTGGCAGTTCTTCTAGGAGGAATTTAAGAACAAGTACATCGGTAAACAATTTAGGTAGGCGATGCTGCTGAAGTTTCTTAATCTGAAACAAGGTGATCGAGCAGTACATGAATACGAGGCTAAGTACAACAAGCTGAGTCATTTTTCTACTGAGGTAGTTCCCAATGACAAAGCTCGACGTGATTGTTTCATCGAATGTTTAAGGCCAAAGTTGAAAGAGATGATGTTGGCTTTAAAATTGCCTAGCATGCAAGAAGTTATAAACCGAGCTAAGGTTATTAAAAGAGCTCAGGAGGAGAGTCTAGCAACGGAGCAAGGTATGTAGAGGGGAAAAAGAGTTGGTATGTCTTCAACTTCCCATCATGCTAAGAGAGGAAAGGGTTCGAGTTCTCGATACAACAATAAAGATAGATCTACTGCAACTTCATAGAAAAGTAAGCCGTCACAATCTTTTGCTGCTGGTTCGGCTTGAGCTTATGGAGAAAGAAATACTCCATGTCAGACTTGTGGCAAATTTCACCGTGGAGTATGTATATTTCTCAGTGGAGCTTGTTTCCAGTGTGGTGAAATTGGTCAAAATGCTTGAAATTGTCCTAAGAAATTCGGGGATAATTCAGTGCAAAATGAGTGATCAGTAGCAGCATCAAACAGAAGCAGAGGAAGAGGTAGATCCAGAGGACAATCTGAGACATTTATGCAACCGAAGACTCGTGGGGTAGCCAGAATATATAATATTAAGACTAATGAAGATCGGGATGACCCAGAGATCTTAACAGTATATTCTATCTTTTCGATGAGCCTGTATTTATTTTGGTTAACCCTAGTTCTACACACTCTTATATTGGTAAAAAGTTGGATAGAGCTAGAGGAATTCCTTTAGAACCAATTTTTAGTGAGATGATAGTGCTAAACCCTATGGGTCATAGTGCAAGTGTAACACGGGTATATAGAAAATACTCGATAAAGATTCAAGGGATTATGTTCCTGAAAACTTTAATGGAATTGCCTTTTGACGAATTTGAAATTATTTTGGGAATGTATTGGTCGTCTCCTTATCATGGATGGGTTGATTATCGCAAGAAGCAGTTTTTCTTGAAGGATGCGGGAGACTCATAAATAGTAGTGATCGACGAAAAAGCGAAGTCACCATCCAATGTGATATCAATAATGAATGCAAAGAAAATGATGTCGAAAGGATGTATAGCTTTTCTGGCTAACGTAATAGATACTAGAATACCAAAGTGAGATTAGATGATATTCCAATAGTTAGGGAGTTTCCGGATGTTTTTCGAAAGAGTTATCGGGATTACCTCCAGACTGCGAGCTGGAATTCTAGATTGATGTTTACCCAGGTATTGAACCTGTTTCTATAGCTCTATATCGAATGGCTCCAACAGAGTTAAGAGAATTAAAGGCCAATTGCAGGAGCTGCTTGACAAGGGATTTATCAGACCCAATGTTTCTTCTTGGGGAACACCTATATTTTTGGGAAAAAGAAGGACGGGTCTATATGATTATGTATAGATAACCGAAGCTAAATAAAGTAACAATAAAGAATAAGTATCATCTTCTGAGGATTGATGATCTTTTCGATCAACTGAAAGGTGTGGTAGTGTTCTCTAAGATAGACATGCAGTCATGATACCACCAATTAAAAATTAAAGAGGAGAATATATCAAAGAAATCTTTTCAGACTCGGTATGGATATTACGAATTTATGGTGATGCCATTTGGTTTGACTAATGCTCATTCATCATTTATGTATTTGATGAACTGAGTATTCCAACTCTACCTGGATCTTTTTGTGGTAGTATTTATCGATATATTTTGGTGTATTAAAAGTCAAGAGAGGAGCTTGATGCTCATCTTCGTGTGGTTCTTCAGACTCTTCGAGAGAAGAAGTTGTATGCTAAATTATCCAAGTGTGAATTCTGGTTAGCTGAGGTTGCTTTCCTTGGCCATATAGTCTCCGCAGAAGGCATAACAGTAGACCCAAAAAATATTCAAGCTATAGTGGATTGGCAACCCCAAAGAATGTTTTTACAGTTCAGAGTTTCTTAGGGCTTGTGGTTATTATAGGCGGTTCGTAAAAAACTTTTCAATGATAGCTTTTCTGCTAAAAAAGTTGCTACGGAAAGATGTGCCTTTTTTTGGTCGGAGAAATGTCAAGAAAGTTTTGAAATGCTAAAGAGGATTGTAACAGAGGCACTATTGCTTGTACAACCTGAGTTGGGTAAAGATTATGTCGTCTTCAGTGATACATCCCATAATGGATTGGGGTGTGTGCTTATGCAAGAAGGGAAAGTTATGGCCTGTGCCTCAAGATAGCTGAAAACTCATGAGAGAAATTACCCAACACATGATTAAGAATTAGCGGCGGTCATGTTTGCTTTGAAAGTTTGGCGTCATTATCTGTACTGTGAGCGGTGCCATATTTATACCGATCACAAGTGTCTAAAGTACTTGTTGACTCAAAAGGATATGAATTTGAGGCAGAGAAGATGGATCGATCTTTTAAAAGATTATGATGTGATCATCGATTATCATCCAGGGAAGGCTAATGTGGTAGCTGATGCACTTAGCCGAAAGACTTTTATAGCTTTGCGGGATTTGGATGTATGTATGTCATTAAAGGAGGATGGCGCTTTAATTGCCGAGATTAAGTTAAAACCGATGCTCTTGGATTAGATAAAATAGCCACAAGGACAAGATGATAAATGCTTGGCAAGAATTGGACAAGTAAAAAAAGGTGAGGCTAAAGACTTCGAAAAGAGGATTGATGGATGTTTATATTATCGTGGAAGACTTATCATTCCAGATAATGAACAATTGAAGAATTATATTCTTTTCTAGGAACATTATAGTCATTTGACGATGCATCTAGGCGGAAATAAGATGTATCAGGATGTAAGGAGTCGTTATTGGTGGCCTGGAATGAAAAGAGTTGTATCAAAGGTTGTTGCAAAATACCTGGCATGTCAGCAAGTAAAAGTTGAACATCAAGTGTCTTCCGGATTGTTACAACTGATATGCATTCCCGAGTAGAAGTGAGAATGAATTACAATAGATTTTGTTTCAGGGCTACATTTAACCACCAGTAAAAAGACTCGATATGGGTAATCATGGACTGATTGACCAAGATAACTCACTTCATTCCAGTTTGGGTAGATTACTCGATGTATAAATATGCAGAGTTATATATAAAAGAGATAGTTCGGCTCGATGGAGTACCAATTTCAATTGTATCTGACCGAGATCCCAGGTTTACTTCGAGATTATGGAAGTCCTTGCATGAGGCATTAGGTACTCAATTGAATTTCAGTACAGCTTTTTATCCGCAAACAAATAGGTAGTCAGAGGGAACTATTCATATATTGGAGGATATGCTAAGAGCATGCGTGATTGAATTCAAAGGATCATGGGAAATATATTTTCCTTTAGCGGAATTTGCTTATAATAATAGTTACCAATCTAGTATTAAGATGACCCTGTATGAAGCCTTGTATGGGAGGAAGTGCAGAACACCCTTAAATTGGTTTGAATTAAAAGATTGAGATTTGGTGGGTCCAAATTTAATGAAAGAAATGGAAGATAAAGTAAAAGTTATCCATGATAACCTTAAAATAACCTCTAATTGACAAAAATCTTATGTTGATCTAAAAGAAAAGAGATTGAATATCACGTGGGGGATAAGGTATGAAAGAATCTCCTTGGAAGAAAGTGTTGCGGTTTGGGCGCAAAGGAAAGCTAAGTTCGAGATTTATTGGACCTTATGAAATTCTAAAAAGGGTCAGACCAGCAGCTTATCAGTTAGCTTTGTGTCCAGATATGGACAAGATCCACAATGTTTTTCATGTGTCGATGCTCAAGAGGTACCGATTAGATCCATCTCATATCATCATAACAGAGGAAATCAAGATCCAATCAGATTTGACTTACGAGGAAGAACCAATGTGGATCTTGGCTCTAAAAACAAAGAATTATGTAACAAGAAGATTTCTTTAATTAAAGTACTTTGGCAAAATCATAAAGTCGAGGAAACTACTTGGGAAAGAGAGGAGGACATGAGGAAATGGTTTCCACTCCTCTTCGCACTAGGTACGTCTTAAAATTCAAGGTGAATTTTCTTAAGGGGGAGAATTTTAATACCCCAAGTATCGGGTAGTGATCATAGTAAAAGAATTTAAAATTTGGTGGGCTAAATTGATTAAATTAAAAAGTGTGGGGAATGATTTAGGAAATTGTATTTAACATTTATTAGTAAGAATGGAAGAATAAATGGGTAATTAAGTCATTTAGATGGAATAAATTTAATATTCATTTAATTGGGTTGTTTAATATAAGTGAATAGGAGAATAAGAGGATAAGTTTTGTTGGTTATCTCCTCTTCTCCTTCCTCATGTCCCGAGCCCCCCAAAGCAACGGTAAGACTTCATATAATTAGTTTTTCTTTTCATTTTTGGGTTGGTTTTGAAACCTTAAGTGATGTAGAAGCTTAAGGAATGTTTAAAGAGGATTAAAACTAAAAGATGAAGGATTTATTTAAGATTTAAGAAAATGGTTTTTAAATGATTTGGTGAAATTTGGTCTGATATTGAAGTTTAAAGGTATATTTGACTTGACAAAGAGGTAAATAAGAGATTTGAAGCCTTATAAAAGGTTAAAAACATGTTTGAAATTTGAGCGTGATTTTAGTTTTAAAGGGTTCTTTGGAGTTATTGGATGTTATAGGGAGATTTTTGGATGTAAAACAGTTGGTTTGAGTAATGATGAGTTTAAGGTCATGGTTGGTGATAACAATAAGAGATTTAGACAAAAACGTGGTAAAAATCAAAGTGAAATATGTAAAATCTGGGTAAAGGTATCAGTACTTAAAGAATAATACTGATACTATAGGGTTTAAATTGAGGAAAGTGGATGAACACGATGAAAAATATCGATACTGATGCAAGTAGTATCGATATTGAAGTGGGGTTCGATGCCAAGAGGAAAGTATCGATACCATTATTGAAAAATGGATTCCAGAATGCGAAAATGGTATTGATACTGAAGGGAGTATCGGTACCATAATATAGAAGTATCGATACCATAGGAGGGGTACCGATACTATTCAGCCTGGAATTTTAAGTTAGGATGGACTTTAATAGAATTCAAGAATAATAGTACTTTGAGTATTATTATTTTGTATAAATGTTAGAAAATATACTAACATTTGTATTGTATGTGTGTGAATATGAATGTTTGTGTAGAATGTAACCATGCTCCAGAATCCAGCAAGCAAAAGGGCAAGGATAAAGTTGTCGAATAACTAGACATCAATAAGGCATAATAGTGAGGCATAGAAGGTGAGTGCATTTATTGTACTTATATGAGATGAGCGTGACTTGTGATGAGTCAACGTTGACTGTTTGATTTAATGTTTGTTTTACAGTACTTCGATATGTTTTCATAACGTTTATGGAATCGATACAAGAGAAATGCTAAAGTATGAACTACTCTAAAATAAATATATGAACAATTATGTTGGGTAATCTGCTAAGATGATTGAATAGCCCATTGTATGTCCATTGAGAGTCATAGGTACATTTTGATATACATTCTATGTAATGGTTATCGATCGATTTTTTAATGCATAACAGTGCATTTTCGTATCAGTATTGTGTGTACTTTTGGCACTAGATGTGCAATCATGGTATTCATAATGAGTTTTTGAATCACCATTTCGTTACACAATTATGTATAAAAGTTATCGATCAATTTTGTTTAATGCATTACGGTGCATTTTTTTATTAGTACAGTGTGTATTTTCGGCACAATGTGTGCATCCATGGAATTCATAGCAAGTTTGTGAATTTTCATTTCGGCACTTCGGTGCAATGCATGTACCTTGCATTCTCATTTGACATACGTTGGGCAAATAATGGATTAATTGGTAAATACTGATTGATAGGTATGTTGAGCATACTAAAAATAGTTTATCAGACTATTTGAATGAAGATTGGTTCGCCAAGCCAGTTTATGTATTGATATGATTTATACGATTTTAATTCGTATTTTGATATTTTATGATATGATTATATTTAAATACAATTCATTTTGTATGACTATGTCTCACTAAGTAAATACTTACATGTGTTGATTTCACATGTAGGAAATAGCAAAGACTAGCAGAGTAAGGAGTGCAATGGACATCATCAATCAAAGGTTGCCTCATCAGTAATTGTAGGTCATTTATGTCTATTTTACTAATTAGCTAGCATGTATTTGGACTTATGAAAATGCTCTGGAATGTATTAAAGTTATAATTTTTGTAGTATGTTATAATGAATGTTTTATTATTATTATATCAAAATGTTTTATTTTATTTTCGAAATAAATTTTTATGGGTTTACAAATAAGGAAATGTTTTTAAAAGTTATGTGACACTTGTGACTTGTGTAGGGAAACATATTCGATAAATGGGTATTACAGTTTTTCTTATTGCATGACCAGGAGATCTGTTGATGAACCATTAATACCATTCGACCCTGAGATCGAGTAGTCATTTAGAAAAAGGCGACGTGCTCAGTGTGCCACAGACTATATGAATCAGCTGCAGTGTCAAGCTGATAACACTATGGAAGACTAGGCAGATCTTACATCGCAGTAAATAATATTCCCTAAAATGCTGTAGGACCACGAGCTTACGAGATCACTTAAATCCTATTCTCCATGATCTCAACCGTGGAATCGTGGCACCGAAAATACAGGCAGCTCACTTTGAACTCAAGCTAGTGATGTTCAACATGCTCTATTATATTCGTCAGTTTGATGGCTTGCCTAATAATGATGCTAGACAACATGTGCGTGCTTTCCTTAGGTGTGCGACTTGTTTAACAACAAGGTGTGCACGAGGACGTGCTGAAACTAAAATTACTCCCATACTCTTTGCGTGACTGAGCAAGAGCGTGGTTGAGTGGAGTCCTATCTAGATCAATGGAATATTGGGTTGACTTATACAAAAATTTCCTTCTTAGATACAACCCACCCAATATGCACACGCAACTCAGCAATGACATTGCAAGTTTTCGCCAAAGCGATGATGAATCTATGTATAAGTGCTGGGACAGATACAAAAGTTTGCTTCACAAGTTCACTAACCATGGATTCCACGACTGGAATCAAGTCGTCATGTTTTACAATGGTGTCAATACACCTACTCGCATGATGTTGTATAATGGTGTTAATGGCACATTGCTTAACAAATCACCTGAGGAAGCCTTTGATATCCTCAATTGGATAGCCAATAATAACTATCAATTCCTATATGAAAGGCTTGGAACCGGTAAAAAAATATTTAGGGCGTATAAACTTGATGGTAAGGATTCAATTTCTACCCAACTTTCTTCCATAACTAACTTGCTAAAAAATTTGCATCATTCCAGTGAGGTGAAAGAAGTTAATGCAACTAACTCAACATGCATTTTCTACCGCGATAACCATCTTGAGAGTGAATGCCCAGAAAACCAGGAGTGCATCAATTTCATGGGCAATTTCAACAGAAGCAACAACAACCCCTACTCTAATACATAAAATCCTGGTTGGAGACAACATCCAAATTTTTCGTGGGGTAATCAAGGGAATAATAATAACAATTATGCAGGCAATTTAATAGGCCACAAAAAAAACGTATCTAAACACTCAAGTTCGCAACATAATAGATGCCCCTTGCAAGGTAATAATAAAAGTAATGCATATTCGTCAAATTCTAACTCCCTTGAAGCTTCATTGCAGGAACTTATGGCCTCGACAAAAGATTTCATGGCTTTAACAAAGACCTTGATATACAGCACTCATCGACAATCAAGACTCAATGTACTTTATTACAAAGCCATAGTTTATCATTGAGTTGGAGAATCAAGTGGGCCAAATAGCCACGACAATACATTTTTGGTCGTAAGGAACCCTCCCTAGTGATACTCAGGTTATTAAGTTTCATGGGAAGGAGCGATGTAGTGCGCTTAAACTTAGGAGTGGTACCCAAATTAATCTTGATGATAATTTTGGGGAAAGAAGCAAGGAATTGCTCGCCAAGGACTACACAGGAAGAATCTGAAGGTCAACTTAAAATTGTTGAATAAGAATAACTACCTAAGGAGAAGGAAAAGGACGCGACTTCAACAAGTGATCACACTGATGGTGCAAAATTATTTACCAAGGGAAAATTTTCACCACCACTTGTAGCGGATGAAGTCAGACCTCAACCACCCTTCCCTCAGTGGTTGAAGAACCATAATGACGAGATCCAGTTCAAAAAGTTTGTTGATGTCCTTGACCAGTTGCATATCAACGTTCCATTACTTGAAGCCATTAAGAAAATTCCCTCCCATGCCAAATTATTGAAGGACATTGTCACAAAAAATGGTGGAAAGAATAGAAATTGTTGCCACGATTGATAGAATATTGTTCAGTAATAAGTAAACTTCCGTCGAAAAAATCCTGGCATCTTTGTTATACCATGTTCCATCGATAAAAAATATGTGGGAAGAGCTCTCTGTGACTTGGGGTCAAGTGTAAATATGATACCCAAGTCCATTTTTATTAAGCTTGGATTGGGTAATGCTCGATCAACAACCATGATTCTACAACTAGCTAATCTATCACACGTTCGTCCTGATGGCAGAATTGAATATGTGATTGTTAAAGTGGACAAGTTTATCTTTCCAGTAGATTTCCTAATTTTAGACTGTGAGGCCGATGAGAATGCACTTATTATTCTTGGGCGCCCCTTTTTAGCTACCAGGAGTATTCTAATATATTGTGAGAAAGGAGAGTTCACTATGAGGGTGGCTGATCAAAGTATCACGATCAATGTCTTCAACACTCTTAAATATGCTGATGATTCTGAAGAATTCCATTACATTGAATACATTGATTCAATGAAGGAAGCTGGAATAGAAAATTCTGGCCAAGGAAATTTTTTACATCTTGTTGAGTACTATAAAGGGGTGCAGATATATGTGCAAGTATACACAATCGAACAAGTAATACAATGATAAGTTGAGTATCTTCTCCACATGGAATTGGGGAAATCAAATAAGTTTGTCAAGGTACTTTACTTTGTCAAATATGTAAAGTTAGTGATGATATATACAAATGAGAGTGTTGTGGCAAAATGTAATAGATGATGTGGAAATGGACTGGTAGTAGTATGGTAGCAAATAGATATGTCATGGCAACGTCGATGGAAATGTCATGGCAAATTTAATTGTGTTGAGTGCAAACAACTGGAAATGTCAAAGCAAAATAAAATGTAAATATTGGATTTAATGTGTAAGACTTTAGCTTTCTCACACGACAAGCTGCTATGAGAATGAGTGATAGGAGTCAGTGGGAAAATCTAAGTCTATTTCTCCGAATGGTATTTCTTCTATACCTAGCATGCCCGACATAGTCTACTAAGGTGCCCTATTCTATCTCTAGTAAGGGACTCGACAGATTAAAGATGCTCTGGCTAAACCGATTGACGTAAACCCCTGCAGTGATCCTATTGGTCCAGATAACAGAATATGTCTCGACAATACCTTTTTGCGGCAATATTAACATCTAACCTATCGATCTTGCACAACTCCTTTTAGTCGAATGAAATCCTAACCTTAACTCTAAGGTGGATTAGGCCTAGTTACTACCTAGAACCCCTTGTTTATGTAGTTCCTCCCTAGTTTCTCTCGAATACTAAGGATATTTTTTCAAGGTATTCTCTTAACCCTAAAAACCTCCTAAAGAAAGGCTACTCTCGTAGCTCCTTTAACCTTAAGGCATTAAGTTTTATAAACAAAACAGATTGAAGCATAGAAAAACAACCATTCATTGAAATAAAAATTTAAACATCCAAACGAACTCCCACCAAATAGAATTAGTTCATGGTGGGGTTTGAATTAAACAAGAACAAAGCAAGCTTCATTCGTTCCTTACAACCCAATAAAAAATATGAAAACAAAGAACTAAGGGGATGAGAAAAAGCCTTCAACGTGCACTGCAAAATGCTTCCCTCAACCACCAAGAACTGCCCCCAGTGATCTAGCTCCTATCGTACGCTTAGAACGCCACTCTCAGGCTTGTCAAGGAGAAATGCCACGACAAGTAGGATTGACTGAGAAAAGTGAGACCTTCTCTCTCTAACTTTTTAAGCTCAAATCCGGTGGAACTAAAAGTCTTATTCAATGGAGCTTCATCCTCTATTTATAGGGGAAAAATTTCTAAGTCTCTCAAGCATGGAAAAATACAATCGTGTATTCAAGGATTTCAAATATGCAATCCTAGAGTTGGTTCTATCATCCTCAACCAGTCATGTACATTCTATCATAACCATCAAGATTTATCATCATCGGGCATCTTAACTAATTCCAGAAAACTATTCAAACATTTACTAATGTCATGGCATATTTATTTTACTGATACTATCATGCAATGATGTGAGAACCCTACTTCCCCCAAACTTGAGAGAAGCATTTTCCTCAATGCTTATTAAGACTAAGGAAAATGAAACTACATGCTATGAATGCAATGTAATGCAAGGTACCTTGGCTCTAGGCGGGTGATGGTGCAGCGGTCGCGCACCGAGGGCGCTTTCTCAGTTTGGCGGGGCTAGAGTGTTCGGAGTCAGAAGCGGGTGCAGCCGGAGGAGTACTGAGACCTTATGGGACAGTTGAGAGTTGGGGCTCCTCATGCTTAGATTCCTTCTTCAGGCGTTGTCAGCTCCTATGCAAAGGAGGTTGCCGTGGCATCTCGGATTGGGACTCTTCTGTTGACTCTGTGGGTTTCGTACTTTGCGGTGCTCTTCTTCCATTGGCATGACAGGTTGTGACATATTAGGATGTTATGCCGCCAGAGGTTTAATAAATTGTGGGGATTTCGGGCGATGAGCGAGTTGGAGGTTGGCTTTTCGATCTGCATTGGGCGACACAATATGGACGGGATTAGGCTCAGCGGGCTCTTCTACTTCAGCAGGCTGGGGACTTTCTGAACTGGGTGATTGATGAGCTTTGGCAGTGGTAGATGAGGTACTTCTGCAGATGCCTCGACATCCTCATTTTATGGCCTTAGTATTGTAGGAAGTCTAGGACGGTGAAGTTCGTATGCGGGAGAAACTCTAAGAAGGCATTAGTGAAAAACTCATCACAACGCTTAGCGTAGGCAAAATATGTCACCAGTTTGTATCGATACGTTGACAGTGGCGGGATTTTTGACAAATGTTTTCCACTTATGCTTGTTAACCACATCGAGAACCTCACTTCCAAAGGCATCCTCCTCTCCTCGGAGAAGACAAACCCCAACTTAAAAAAGACCCGTCAGTTTTTCATGGTTTAGAACAGGTCTCGGGTGGCATCATCCATAAAACGTGGTGGTACAGAAGAAGATGGTCAGGATCATACCATGGTAGGAATAGAAAAGGACGAAAAAGTAAGGAAGCTTGAAGCTTGGTTGGCTATGGAGGTGTCGGCGCAAAGGAAGAGAGAAGAAGAAAAAAGAAGAAAAAAGTTAAAAGAAAAGTGAAAGTGAAAGGAAGAAAGAAACAAAAGAAAGATTTGGGAGGAGAATATTAAATTGGATGGTGGGGTATAGGAGGTAAGAAAAAAAAGAGAGAGTAAAAAAATTCAAATCTTAAGTCAAAAGTAAAAGGTGAAAGAGTAAATTTTTCCCTCATTTACTATCTTCATTTGCCGCCCAAATTTACCCAACTTCCACCGTACGTCTCACGTGCCTTGTGTGTGGGATATCCTTGCAATAAAATAAAATAAAAGCAATTAATTAAGAAGAAGAAATAATAAAATAATGACAAAGTAAAAATTATTTATGCACAGGAGTAAATTGAAAATGTCTCGGCATAATAAAAATGCTGGGCCAGTATCGACGTTATGCAAGAGAAGCGCCGACTTGTCACGCAATGGTGGGACTCCCTGGTAAGCCTTCAGGCGTTGGCATTGACTTTAAAGATTGATCGATTGTCCATGTTCTTGATAACAACAGCGCCGTAGGGGTAAATGCGGTGGACTTCGAATTGTCCCAACCACCGTGACTTCAGTTTACCCGGGAAGAGTTTGAGCCTAGAGTTAAACAATAGTACTTTCTGGCCCACATGAAAATACCGTGGCAACAACATTTTATCGTGCCACTTCTTGGTCTTTTCCTTTTAGAGCTTGGCATTTTCATACGCTTGCGCTCAAAACTCTTCGATTTCGTTCAGATCGAGCAATCGTTTCTCCCCAGCAAGTTACGCATAGAAGTTTAGCTTCTTTATCACCCAATATGCCTTGTGTTCTAGCTCAACTGGTAGGTGGCAGGCTTTTCCATATACCATCTTGAAGGGCGAAATTCCCAGAGGTGTTTTCAATGTCCTCCTGTAGGCCCGGAGTGTTTTATCGAGTTTTGGGGACCAATATTTTCTTCGAGGGTTCACCATATTCTAAAATTTGCTTGATCTCACAGTTGGACACTTCAGCTTGCCCATTAGTTTGTGGGTGATATGCCGTGGCAATTTTATGTCGCACTTCATATTTCTCTAATGTCTTGGCAATGAGCTTGTTATCAAAGTGGGTGCCTTCGTCGCTGATAATGACCCGTGGTACTCCAATTCGAGTGAAGATGTTCTTGTGAAGAAACTTGAGTACCGTCTTTGAGTCATTCCTTCGGTGTGGCAATCGCTTCAACCCACTTAGACACATAGTCTACCGTAAACAAGATGTATAAATCTCCAAAGGAAGATGGGAATGGTCCCATGAAATCAATGGCCCAAACATCAAATAGCTCTATCTCCAAAATATTTTGCAGTGGCATTTCATGTCGTCTGCAAATGTTTCCAGTGCGCTGGCATCTTTCGCACGCTTTACAAAATTTGTGTGCATCCTTAAATAGTGATGGCCAATAGAAGTCTAATTAGAGGACCTTTGCAGCAGTCTGCGTACCTCCAAAATGCCCTCCACAGGGTACTGTGTGGTAATGGTGTAAAATGTCGCGTTGCTTTTCTTCGGGGACACACTGTCGAATCGTTTGATCGACACATTACTTGAATAAGTACGACTCATCCCAAAAATAGAACTTGTTATCTTACAGAAACCTCTTTTTGCCTTGTCTATTCAATTCATAAGGAAACACCACTAACAAGAAAATTAACAAGGTCAGCGTATCACAGAATTGCCGTGGCATATAAAATTTTCTCGTCAGGGAATTCTTCTTTAATATCCAAAATGTCATGGCATTCTGAAATGTTTTCTAGCCTAGATAAATGATCAGAAACTTGGTTCTTAATACATTTCCTATCAATGACCTCTAAGTCGAACTCTTGCAGTAGTAATATCCACCTAATAAGTCTAGGCTTGGCATCTTTCTTGTTCACTAAGTATTTTATAGCTGAGTGATCGGTGTGAACTATGACTTTGGTGCCTATCAAGTATGCCTAAACTTGTCAAATGCAAATACCATGACAAGTAATTCTTTCTCAGTGGTGGTATAATTCAATTGTTCCTTATTTAAGGTACGGCTAGCATAATATATAACATGAAAGATTTTACCTTTACGTTGTCCAAGCACAGCTCCCACGAAAATCATTTGCATCACACATTAGTTCGAACGGTGCCGTCCAGTCTGGGGAACCACGATCGGTACAAGATAAGTCTTTGCTCCAGCTCTTTAATGCGCCATGGCATTTCTGATCGAACATGAATGGTTAGTTCTGTTGCAGCAAGGTGTATAAGGGATTGGATATTATGGAGAAGTCCTTGATGAATCATCTATAAAATCCAGCATGGCCAAGAAAACTCCGAATGCCCTTGACAGAATTTGGTGGGGGTAGCTTCTCGATCACCTCGATCTTGGCCTTGTCTACCTCAATGCCCTTTGCAAAAATTTTATGGCCTAGAACAATGCATTCGGTCACCATGAAGTGGCATTTTTCCCAGTTCAGCATTAGATCGGCCTCTTCGCATCGCTTCAGTACCTTTGCCAAATTGCTGAGGCATTTTTGAAATTCATCTCCAGAAACATAAAAATCATCCATGAAAATTTCCAAAAAATCCTCAACCATGTCAGAAAATATGGCTTGCAAGCAGCGCTGAAAAATTGCCGAGGCATTACAGAGTCCAAAAGACATTATTCGAAAAGCATAAGTGCCATAGGGACACATGAATGTTGTCTTCTCTTGGTCCTCTGGTGCAATGGAAATTTGATTATACCCCGAGTATCCATCCAAGAAACAATAAAATGCCTTGCCAGAAGTCGATCCAGCATTTGATCGATGAACGACAAAGGAAATGATCTTTCTTAGTAGCCTTGTTAAGCTTGCGATAGTCCATACAACTCGTTGTCTTCACTTGTCACAACAGTCGTGCCTCCCTTCTTCACACACATTGGACAGGACTTACCAAAGAACTATTCGAAATGGGGCAAATCACTCCAGCCTCAAGCCATTTGAGAATCTCTTTCATCACAACTTGCTTTATGATTGGGTTTAATCTTCGCTGTGGCTCTATCGATTTTCCATGGCATTCTTCCAGCAGGATTTTATGCATGCAGATTGTTGGACTTATTCCCTTCAGATCTGCCATCGTTCATCCTAACACTTTCTTATGCTGTGACAGAACACTTAATAAACTAGATTCTTGGTTAGGGGTAAGGAGAGGAAAGAATCATAGACAAAGTCTCATTACTACCCAAATAAGCATATTTAAGATCCTGTGGTAAATTCTTAAGTTCTAGGGTAGGAGCATGTTGTAATGAGGGCTTAGGAGGAACAATCTCTTCAAAATTCAAAGGTTCAAAACGTACCTGGGCTAGCTTTGAGGGAGCTAGCCTGCTGTTCCTCGATAGAAAAATCATTAGGCTCTCCAGCCTTCAAGTATTCAAATAGCTCCTCATCAGGTCCCAGCTGAATAAAATTATCTTGGCAAAATTGTTTTGCTTCTTTCTTGATTGCGATATCCACTTATAAAATGCTCTACTTTCTTCAGGATCATCCATGTACTTGAGAGATCGGAAGACATTCACAGTGACATATTGATCGACCACTCGCATGGTCAGCTCACCCCTCTCACAGTTGATGAGATATGACCGGTAGCTAAGAAGGGTGGCCCCAAGATGATGGGTGTTGTGGCGTCGACCTCACAGTCCAGAATCAGAAAATCAACAGGAAAAACGAATTTGTCAACCCACACGATGACATCTTCAATTCGCCCTTCAGACGCACATGTGAACGATTGGCTAATTGTAAGATGACAGATGTGGGTCTCGCATTTCCTATTCTAAGCTTCACGAAAATTGACTTAGGAATCAAGTTCACGCTTGAGCCAAGGTCACATAGTGCCTTCCCAACAAACTTGTCTCCTATTGAACATGGGATGATAAAATTGTCTGGATCATGTTTATTCGGTGACAGCTTGCTTAAGGAGGAGAAAATTCTTTTATCATGGAAATTGTCTTATACTACTCCAATTTTCTCTTCTTGGTAATAATTTCCTTGAGGAATTTAGCATATGTAGGCATTTGCTCCATAGCTTTCAGAAAAGGAACATTGATTTGAAGTTGACTCAGAATGTCAACAAATTTTCTGAATTGAATATCCTCGTTATGCTTTTTCAGTTTATGCGAAAAAGGAGGTAGGGGTTAGACTTCCTATATTGACGGGGTGTGAATAGAAGTTGCCTTGGCATTTTTGTTTGCCCCCTCAATTTCTTTACTTGATGAACCCTCATCCTTATCATCTTCTAATGGTACTTTTTCCTGCACTTCTTACTCAGCTTGTACGGTCTTGGGGGTGAATCATCCTTCGGTCTTCCCCTAAACTGGTCTTCAACATTAATTTAAGTACCACATCGGAGAGTTAGCACACTACATAGCTCTTTACCATGAGGTTTCGTCACTTCAGTGTCACTCGGCAAATATCCTGGTCTGCGTTCTTGTAATGCCGTGACAATTTGACCAACCTGACTCTCCAATGCCCTTAGTGACGAACTATGGCTCTGAAGCAGGGCCCTTGATTTTTGATGGAGGTCGCATGGTCTTGCAGCATTGTCTTCGTTGTTGCTATGAACTCTTGCATTGTGGCTTCCAAAGAACTGGTGTTTGATGAAGATGGTCCTCCCTTGTTAGAATTATACCATGGCATATTCGATTGAAAACCCTGGAGTCATTGAAATTCTACTGCCGAGCTAGTTGATGAGCATTACTGGTTCCTTGATTTCCCTAAGAAAAGTTTGGATGTTGACGCCATACATGATTATATGTGTTGGAGTAGGGATTGTTGTTGCTTCGATTGAAGTTGCCTACAAAGTTGATGGATTCTTAATTGGTTGGGCAGTCACTCTCATTGTGATTGCCTTGGCATAATAAACATGTTGAATTGGCTACCTTCACTTCTCTCACTTTGCTTGGCCTTTGCAAGTTCTTCAAAATATTGGTGATAGCAGCAAGTTGGGCGGACCTCGTATCTTTATAATCTAGCTTGAAAGCTCCATATGACTTTCACCCAAGTCCAAGACTTATGGATGGAAACTGATAATCATTGGTGGCAATCTTATCCAAAATGTCAAATGCCTCTATTGGTGATTTGTCAAGTAATGTCCCATTTGCCGAGGCATCTAACATCATCCTGTAGGCGCATTAACTCCATTATATAACATCACCACTTATGTCCAATTTGAAAACCATGATTCAACATTTATGAAGCAATCATTTGTATCGATCCCAACATTCATACATTGACTCGTCATCAGCTTGACGAAAGGAAGCAATGTCGTTCCTTAGTTGGGTGTTTATGCTCGGAGGATTATACCGCAGTAAAAACATTTGCATAGATCATTCCATGACTCCATTGAACCCGCTGGAACACTACTCAACCATGCCCTTGCTCGGTCACACAGGGAGAATGTAAATAATTTTAATTTCAAAACATCTTCGTGCACTCCTTGTTGGTAAAAGGAATAGCACACCTCGAAGAAGTTACGAATATGCTGCCTGGCATCTTCATTTGCCATGCCTCCAAATTACCCTATGGAGTTCATCATATTGAACATGATAGGTTTGAGCTCGAACTGGGCTGCCTGAATCTCTGGTGCCACAATTTTAGGATTTAAGTAGTCTAAAATTGGGTTTAAGTGATCACGAATGGCACGAGGCCTGGGTGCATTCCCAACATATGAATTTGCCTCGGCATTCTGATCATCTCATGATCATTGCCTCGATCTCTGATTGGTACATATTTGCACAATGAGCACGTCGACTTCTCCTAAAGAGCCTCTCGATCTCAAGTTCAACTGATTCTAATGGCTCATCAGGGTTACTTCTGGTCATACACCACAAACTGAAAAAAGATAATAAAAAAAGTAAATAATATAAAAGAAATATAAACAACTAAAATAAAAATGCTATGACAAAACAATTTAATTTCCAGTTGCCAATTCCCCGGCAACAGTGCCAAAAACTTGTCTGCTATTTGTGAGTACTATAAATGGGTGCGAATATATGTGCAAGTATACACAATCGAACAAGTAATACAGTGATAAGTTGAGTATCGTCTCCACAGGGAATTGGGGAAATCAAATAAGTTTGTCAAGGTACTTTACTTTGTCACCTAAGTAAAGTTAGTGATAATATATACAAATGAGAGTGTTGTGTAAAAATGTAATAGATGGTGTGGAAATGGATTGGTGGTAGTATGGTAGCAAATAAATAAGTCGTGGCAACGTCGATGGAAATGTCGTGGCAAATTTAATTGTGTTAAGTGCAAACAACTGGAAATGTCAAAGCAAAATAAAATGTAAATACTGGATTTAATGTGTAGGACTTTAGCTTTGTCACATGACAAACTGCTATGGGAATGAGTGATAGGAGTCACTAGTAAAATCTAAGTCTATTTCTCTGAATGGTATTTCTTCTATGCCTAGCATGCCCGACAGAGTCTACTAAGGTGCCGTATGCTATCTCTAGTAAGGGACTCGACAAATTAAAGATGCCTGGCAAAACCGATTGGCGTAAACCCCTGCAGTGATCCTATTGGTCCAGATAACAGGATATGTCTCGACAATACCTTTTTGCGGTAGCATTAACATATAACCTATCGTTATTGCACAACTCCTTTTAGTCGAATGAAATCCTAACCTTAACTCTAAGGTGGATTAGGCCTAGCTACTACCTAGAATCCCTTGTTTATGTAGTTCCTCCCTAGTTTCTCTTGAATACTAAGGATATTTTGCCAAGGTATTCTCTTAAACCCTAAAAATCTCATAAGAAAGGCTACTCTCGTAGCTCTTACAACCTTAAGGCATTAAGTTTCATAAAAAAAATAGATTGAAGCATAGAAAAACAACCATTCATTGAAATAAAAACTTAATCATCCAAGCGAACTCCTACCAAATAGGATTAGTTCATGGTGGGGTTCGAATTAAACAAACACAAAGCAAGTTTCATTCGTTCCTTACAACCCAATAACAAAATACGAAAGCAAAAAACTAAGGGGATAAGAAAAAGCCTTCAACGTGCACTACCAAATGCTTCCCTCGGCCACCAAGAACTACCCCCATCGATCGAGCTCCTCTTGGACACTTTGAACGCCACTCCCTCAGGCTTTTCAAGAAGAAATACCACGGCAAGTAGGATTGACTGAGGAAGGGGAGACCTTCTCTCTCTAACTTTTTAATTTCAAATCCTGGTGGAACTAAAAGTCTTCTTCAATAGGGCTTCATCTTCTATTTATAGGAGAAAAATAAATCCTAGGACTTGGTGTTGACTTTCCTAGGAAACCCCAAAACCATGGTTAAGTTGTTTGGGAGTCGGGCAGAATAGGATATGATACAACCTAGGTAGCTGGCTGAATGACCGACATAATCCGGTTGCAGGCGCCCAAGGATAGACAGGATCTGCAGGGGCAGGCGGCGTCATCAGCAGAACTGGCTGTTGTGACGATCCCTCCAGGCGGATCTTAGTGGCAAATTTCTCAGGCAGAGCTCTTGGAGAGTAGGAGATAGCTGGCTCGAAAATATATTCTCGTACTTTGCTCGCTTTCGAAATGTCAATAGAACTTGGCATTTTCATTCTGCTCAACAATGTCCTTATGTCACGACATTTCTTTCCTCTTTTCTTGCTTTCAATTCCTGCACATCATCAGATAAGCACCTTTCCCATAAGGCAGCACCGCTTTAAAAATAAAAATCCACGACAAACTGAATTCCACCACATGCAACTAAATGTTTCTAAATGCATCTACATGGTCCTAAATGAGCTGTTAAACATTCAATAACTTAAGTGAAAAGCCCCAAAATATGACCTTTTACAGAGTTATCAGTGGCTGGTCAAAGTATCACCATCAATTTCTTCAACATTCTTAAATATGTTGATGATTCTGAAGAATGCCATTATATTGAAGACGTTGATGCAATCAAGGAAGCTGGAATAGAAAATTCTGGCCAAGGAAATGTTTTACAACTTGTTGAGTATGACAATACATGGAAAGACAAAATTTTTCAGAAGGAAGAGTGTAAACATTTTTCCACGACGATGTTTGCCAATCAGAGGGTAACAATAATTTTTGCCTAGGTGAAAGTTTTCTGAAAGAGGCATGAAAAGATATTTACCTCAGCAAAAGGTTTTTGATTGAAGTAGATGAAAGACATACTGAAGATAGAATGAATGCGGAGTCTGAGGAAAATTCATTGGAGGAACAATCTAGTTTACTTCAAGCTAGACCAGGTTTGAGATTCGAACCCTTTGATTTCAATGAATTTATTCCTCCAAAACCTTCCCCTGCAGCATGTACCTACCTTAGAACTTAAATCGTTGCCACTACATTTTAAATATGTGTATCTAGGTAGTGATAATACTTTACCAGTTATAATTTCTGCTAGTCTAACCCCCAAACAAGAAGTTAGCTTGTTAAATATTTTGTCACAACACAGAAAAGCTCTAGGTTGGACTATGGTAAACTTAAAGGGAATCAACCCTACAATATGCATGCACAACTTCCAGCTACATGATTATTATTACAACTCAGTGGTACCAAAAAGGAGACTTAATCTGATAATAAAAAAAGTGGTGATGAAGGAAATCATCAAATGGCTCGATACTGGCGTGATCTATCCCATATCTGATAGCTCTTAGGTTAGTCCAGTTTAATGTGTGACGAAGAAAGGTGGAGTGATCGTGGTAAAGAATGAAAATAATAAGCTTTTGCCTACAAGAACCGTCACATGCTGGCGGATTTGCATGTATTACAGAAAGCTCAACAAGGCAATGAAGAAAGACCACTTCGCCCTTCTTTTCATCGATCAAATGCTTGATTAGTTAGCAGGAAAAGAGTTTTATTGTTTCCTTGACGGATAATCCAGATATAATCAGATCGTCATAGCACCTGAAGATCAGGAGAAGACCACCTTCACCTACCCATATGAAACCTATGCCTTTAGAAGAATGTCGTTCGGACTATGTAATGCTTTGTCAACTTTTCAGAGGTGTATGATGGCCATTTTCTTAGATATTGTGGAAGACTTCATGGAAATATTTATGTTTGACTTTTCTATCTCGGGCATTGACTTTGACAGATGCATCGATAATTTATCTAAAATGCTGAAGCGATGTTAGGAGTCCAACCTTGTGCTAAACTTGGAGAAATGTCATTTATGGTGACAGAAGAAATTGTGTTGGGACACAAAATTTCTTCCAAGGATTCGAAGTTGATAAATCCAAGGTAGAAGTGATTGAGAATCTTCTTCTACCCATCACTTCGAAAGGCATAAGAAGTTTCCTAGGGTATGCAAAATTCTACAAGATTTTTCAAAGATTTTAAAGCTTTGTGTCTTTTGCTTCAACAAAATCAACCGTTTGTGTTCAATGATGATTGCCTCAGTGCGTTCCTTGGTCTGAAGAAAAAGTTTGCCTCAACACCAATAGTTATTCCACCTGACTGGGACGCCCCTTTCGAGCTGATGTGTGATGCCAGTGACTATGCTATAGGGGCAGTGTTAGGGAAAAGAAAAGGTAAAATCTTTTATGTTGTCTATTATGCTAGTCGTACCTTTAATGATGTTTAACTTAATTATACCACTATTGAAAATGAATTGCTTGTCGTGGTATTCCCATTTGATAAGTTTAGGCCATACCTTATAGGAAATGAGGTCATAGTGCATACTGATCACTCTTCCATCAAGTAATTAGTTGATAAAAAAGATGTAAAGCCTAGGCTTATTAGATGGATATTATTGCTGTAAGAATTCGATTTGGAGGTGAATAATAGGAAGGGTACTGAAAACCAAGTAGCGGGTCAGTTGTCTAGGCTAGAGAATAAAAATATTTGTCATGACATGAAGGATACTCAAAAGAATTTCCCTGACGAGAAAATTATATTTGTCGCGGCAGTGTCGTGGTACGCTGACATAGTTAAATTTCTTGTTAGTGGTATTATGTCTCCTTCTTTATCTAGCCAGGGTGGAAAAACATTCAGACATGATGTACGTCACTGTTACTGGGATGAACCATTCCTATTCAAGTAGTATGGACACCAAAACATTAGAAGGTGTGTCCCTAAAGAAGAACACAACGAGATCTTATTTCATTGCTATACATCCCCGTGTGGAGGGCACTTTCATGGGATGAGGACTGCTGCAAAGGTCCTCCAATCCGATTTCTACTAGCCCACATTTTTTAAAGATGCACACTACTTCTACAAGTCATGTGATCATTTCCAATGCACTGGGAATATATCGAACATAAATGAGATGCCATGGAAAAACATTTTGGAAGTTGAACTCTTTATTGTATGGGGGATCCACTTTATAGGACCTTTCCCATCGTCCTTTAGTGATCTATACATACTCTTGGCAGTAGACTATGCTTCCAGATGGGTTAAAGCCGTGGCCACACATCGTAATGACTCCAAGACCATTTTGAAATTCTTACACAAAAACATATTCACTCGTTTTGGAGTACCACGAGCAACTATCAGCGATAAAGACACTCATTTCGACAACAAATTAATTGCCAAGGCACTGAAGAGATACTATATACGCCATAGAATTGCCATGGTATACCATCCCCATACTGATGGGTAAGTTGAGGTCTTCAATCGTGAGATCAAGCAGATTCGTGAGAAGATGGCAACCCAAAGCACAAAGATTGGTCGGCAAAGGTCGATGAGGCATTGTGGACCTACCACACAACATTCAAAACACCACTCAGAATGACCTCATTCAAGTTATTCTATAGCAAGGCATGCCATTTGCCCGTGGAAATGGAACATAAAGCATTTTGGGCCATCAAGAAACTAATTATGGATGCACAGCTTGCTGGAGAGAGAAAATTATTGGAGCTAAATGAGATAGATGAATTTAGAACTCAGAAGTATGAAAATGCTCGCCTTTACAAAGAAAAGACAAAAAGATAGAATGACAGAAATATTTTTCCTAGACAATTTTTTCTTGGACAACAAGTACTGCTCTATAATTCAAGACTCAAGTTGTTCCCAGGCAAGCTAAAGTCTAGATGGTCAGGACCGTTCATAATACATCAAGTGCATAGCTACGGCACAGTAGAAATCAAGAACATGGATGATGATCTACCTTCAAGGTGAATGGTCAACGACTCAAGACGTACAATAGAGCACCCATTTTGCGTGATAAATCAGCGTCGTTACTCCACGATGCCCAAGAGTTTGCATAAGTTGTTTATTTCTATTTTACTTCTATAATTTTATTTCTTTTAGTAGCAAGGTACACATGGCAACATAGGGCTCACACTCACACGTGGAAGGGAGTTAAACCCTAAAATATTGGTTTTGGCAACACTTTTTAGAGGGAAAATATCTCTCATTATTTTATTATTTTTTGTCAACTGACATATCTTTCCATTTAATATCATATATCCTTCCCCTTGCACTTTTATCGATTTAACATCAAGAAATTGCCCACTACCTATATTTTTCCTCCAAAACCACCTGACAATATTTTTTACCGTTTACCATTTCTTTTCACTTTCTTCTCCATCATTTCTTTTATTTTCTTTGATTGTTCAACCTCCTAAAATCCTCCACATTTTCCGTAAAAATCACATGCTTTCTCCATAAAAATCTGTTGATCATGGCTCGGTCAAAGAAGAATCTTGGTGACTCTACATCCTCCGTCGTGGCTACACGCTTCTAGCGCTTCCAAAATGCCGAGGCGAGGAAAAGTTGAAGGCCCTAGAAACAATAAGTCTACCTGAGGACGTCTTTGTCTTCCCTGAGGCTGGCGAAGAACTGTTTGGGCTAGAAGTAATGGACATTTTCCAGAAACATAACTAGGAAAAATTTGTCGAGCACCCAAAAGCGGTGGCGCCAGCCATGGTCTGAGAGTTTTATGCCCACCTAGGCGCCCCATCCCAACACACTGTGTTCGTTAGAGGGAAATCCATCTGGTTAATTCCTTTGGCCATAAACCACTACTTTAAACTCACAAGGTGGAAAATCAACATAAAAATTTCTTGTAGAGGCAAACATTGAAACCAACAATGGTGTGCTGGAGGACTTGTGTTTCGGCTGGGTGAAGTTTGAAGGGCATGTTCCCAGCCGAAAGCGTGTAGACCGTCGCCCCCTTAAGCCGGTCACCAAACTATGAAACCACTTTTTGAAACAAAAGCTGATGCCTACCTCGCACAAAACAAAAATATCAGTGAGGCACTTAATACTACTCCACTCAATCATCTACGGATGCACGATCGATGTGGGCGAGATAATTTTTTAGCAGATTCACGAGTGTGCAAAGAGGACCCGAGGTAATCTATTTTTTCCTAATTTAATCACTGCTTTATGAAGGATAGCATCACCAAAAAGAATGTAACATCCCAAAAGTCAGGCCAGTGACCAAAATAAAATTTTAGAAAATTTAGTAACCAATCTTAGAAAAGATTGAATAGTTCGATGACTTATTGGAAATTTTTTTATGTTGGATTTAACAGCAAAGTTTGAAAATAATAAAGGTATTATGGTCATTTCAAAGGGAATATTTTTATTTCCCTTTATAAAGGGTAATATGCACGTGGGAAATGATAGAATTTCTCCAGAGTCTTCTTCAGTTTATTCTTTCTTCTCCCAGCAGTGAACTCCAACTTGTAAAGGTAAGAATTCTTAGTAGTTGATTATTAGCTTAAATTTAAGTTGGGTTTTGATCATTGGGTGATACTTAAGCTTAAGGAAAGCTTACGTTGTCTTAAAATCATAAGATGAATGAGTTATAAGAAATTAAAGCTAAGTAACTTTGAAATGAAATCTTGAATGATAGTTGATAAGTTAAATTGGAAGTTAAATTTGACTTGTCATCAATATAATTAAGACATATGAAAGGTTATAATTGAATTTAGAACACATGGAAATTTGATGAAATTCTTTGATTCAAGAATTTTGGTGAATTATGAGGGATAGTGAAGTGTTATATTGTTATAAAAGGTTTACATATGTATAGATACGTTTTAAGGCATAAGGAGGGGTTAATAAGTAGAATTTGAGGACAAAGTAAGAATTTTCGGGTTTAAAATGTAATTTATGGGTTGTGTGCATCGATGCATCTTCAATGTGTATCGATACACTCTCAAATAAATGAACATCGAAGGCAATTAGTGCATCGATGCATGAGGAATTCATCGATGCACGCCCTTAAGATTAAAACATCGATGGTGATTTGTTTACCAATGCATGCGTAGTGCATCGATGTACATGTTGAGGGATGCATCAATGCACATGTTGAGGGATGCATCGATACACTGTAGAATGTACCGATACACTTCAAGGGGAAAATAGAATAGACCTTTCTTTTGGTCTAAGAAATGATAGATTAGAGTATATCAATTGGATACTGATATGTATCAATGTATGATTATGTAGATATTGAACGTAACTTTGTTCCGAAACAATCGAAAAATTAGACACGGTCGAGAGAGAGAGATAAAGTGTTATTGATGATTCGAATCAAGCAAGGCTAAGGTGAGTACATGATAGTAAAGATATGTTATGTTAGGGAATTAAGACTTGTGATGAGTCTAATTCCGATATTGGATTACATGAATACAAATATACAAGCATGTGGTGATATGATATTTATGAGTAGATAGATATGCCTATATATATATATAAGTTAAATGCATCTGTATATATGATTCATGTGATTGTATGTTGTATGGTTTTATGATGATAAAATATGTGAATATAAATTTTATATGAATACAAGAAGGATTATATGAAATGGGATCATATGATATAGTTATATGGGAAAATCTATGTAAATAAGATAAGACATATATGTTTATGTGAAACTATGCAAAGAGATATAAGTAATGTGACAAGAAATATGAAATGGCATGTAAAGTTGATACAAACTATGTAAAAGTGATCTATGTGATATAAGCTACGGATATGTGAAAGTGAACCACGTGTTTATGTGAATATGTGAAATAAAATAAAGATAATGCCCATGTTATGTGTCATGAGATCTAGATATAGTTGGCATGCCAAGAGTCTAGGGATATACAGTGGTCATTCGGGACATATACAGTGGTCCTTCGGGACATATATAGTGGCCATTCGGGACAAATTTCATATGCCCCTAGTGGGACCCCATACGAGTTATGGTGACAGTATAGTGCACAACCTCAATAGACTTACATATCTATAGTTCTCACATATGTACATGGGTGAAGTTAAAGAATAATATGAATAAACTTGATATAATCTTATGTTTGTTTTGTTGGGAAGTGATATATGTGCTATGATGTGATAAAAATAGAAATGATTGTACATAAATATGTATAATTTGATATGATGCTATGTGTACTCGTTGTGAAATCATATTTGTATATGTGTGTATTGGTTATATGAAAGGATATATGCTTTTGTATGAGATGAAAGTACTAATTGTTTTTGCATGAATATGTGTATAGTTCCATTATATGTTTTATATGTCTCACTAAGTCATCGACTTAGTGTGTGAATGTTTCACATGTAGGTTTGAGAAGCGAGATTGGAAGTAGCGAAGAGCAAGACAAGTCAGTATCTTCCTTACATGGATCAGATCTGAAACATATTGAACATATGTATTTTGTTTATAGAGTTTACTTGGAATGTAGTTACAAGATTTGAATTGAATATGCTCTGATCGGTTTTGAAGAAACAATTTGATTATAATTATTAATGTAAAATACCCATTTTCTTAAATGATGAATTTAAGATTTTGCGGAATTGTAAAGAACAGAGTTTTGAAAAGCCAATGTGACACCTCATACTCAAATTCATGTCGGATATAGGTTGGGGGTGTTACAAAGAAGGTGCCCGAGCTTATAAGTTTTGATGATAACGCTCTTCAATAGGGCCTAGAGCGAGGAGTAAAATCAGTTATCACAATAAGAATGGTTGTCGTGGTCACATCCATATGAGAGACACGGGAATGGATAGAACCTTTGGAGGATCACATGCAACATTCTTCAAGTATGTCAAGGGGTGAGATGCCTAGATGAATTCTTTCTTCAATGAACTGCTTCCAGTTACCAATGAGGACCTGCCACATTTTCCAAATGAAATCATGCGCTAATCAGGCCCTACAGGCGGCACTACATTTTTTGCCTCGACACAAAATGTTCCACCTGAGTCGCCAATGGATGTCACTCCTCTTACCATGAACGTCTATCCCATCCACGAAGAAGGCCACTTACAAAGCCATGACTATCTCAGCTCTTCCTTTTATTCTTCCGAGCACACTCGAGAAATCCCACCCAAATTTTTTGATGATGATGATTTGGCCATGGCTACAGATTTTGTTGTCCTATTCCATGACCAACCTACTCCTGAACAAAGATCTGAACAACAACTGGATCTCAATGCTGAACTAATTATTGACCCTGAAGCAAGCCAACCACAAGACATCTCTATTGATCCCTCGCGCACTGAGGAGATGCCATCACCAGCAAGTACCCTGAGGACAAGGCATCACCTCAAGCGCACAACGAGCCATCTTGTTATGTCATCTCCATATTTACTTCCATCTGACGACACTGGATCCGAAAGCCCCCTCCTATCAAACGAAGCAGAACCCACGCGTCCAGCCGAGCCTCTCCATCACATTGAGGTACCATTCTTGCATTTGCATTTGCAAGATCGAGTAATTTTCCTTGCATTCATATTAATGCATTGAGGACAATGCACCCCTAAAGTTTTGGGGAAGTGTTGTACTTCATAATTAGGTTAGTTGCATTTAATAATAATTGGTTGAAATATTTTGTTGACATGGCATGAGTTTCATTAGGATAGTTGTTGGAATAAGTTGAGGATGCCCGATGATGAAAGCAAATTTTATTGCCAAGGCCATAATTATTTCACATGATGTTAAGGTTAGAACTGACCTTAGGACTTCGGTGGTCCCGTGTGACACTTTAATCCTTTGATCGTTGGGTCAGATTTGATTAAAGGGTTACATTTAATCCTTATTACTTACACATCTCATCCATTTAATCTTAAACTTTAATTTAATTAGGAGTGACTCGAAAGAGCTATTAAAGCTTAAACATTCTGAAAACTCTACAAGATAGCTTCAAAGTATCTTTTAAAGAAGATAACAAGATTTTCATGAAGTTCATGGAATGGAGATTATGAATCTCACTTTTCTTGATCTTTAATAATTTAAAGTCACGAAAAAATTTATTCTTTTGAATGAGTATGCTCTAGGATGAGTGAATTAGAGTGACAAAGATAAAGGAGGATGAGTGAGCTCAAGAAATCAATGGGAGACCAATCTTCTTTAAATACTTGGTCCAATAACTTTTTTAGTCATTTCTCTTTGATTCTTAATTCAAAAACATCCTTTTTACACTTAGTTGGGCTTAATTCTTACCTGATTAAACACAAACTAGATACAACAAATTTAATTACTTAAATAAATTTATCCATCTATAACATGAGTTAATGCTTGAATGTTAATATGAAAAATCGAATCGATACATACATATTAAAAATTGTAAATCTGAATACACTTAAATGCAAAATATGCATAAATACCAGTTGGACGGCTATGTCCGCAAGTAATAGAAAAGTTTCTATTATGACCAATTCCCCAAACAAAAGGAAATATATTATTGCAATAGTTTTTATTATTATTAATTTAAGGCGGTAACAAGTGGTAGTATTTATTCTAAAGACTCTTAACCATTTGACAATAAACGTTCAAATACCCTGCATTCGATGGTACTCGAACCTCTAATGAATGATAACAACCATTCCTTTAACCATTGAAGTAACTTAGTTCATGCCATTGTTACAATAATTTTAAGTACATGGAAGAGTTAAATTGTGGGATCAAATTGTTCAAATAACTTGAGTTATACATTTTAAATTTAAGATATATATATATATATATATATATATATATATATATATATATATATATATATATATATATATATATTTAATTTTAACTATTGAAATTGCTCAATTTAAGAAACTAATAAATAGGTTGCACATTGTCGGTTGTTAATAAATAGAGTCTTTTAAAAGGGATTAATAACAAATATTGATAGTGTTTACAATTTGTTTTTAGAAAAAAAGTTTATTTACTTCATTAATGAGATATTTTAATATGAGTAATTGACCATATATTAAATATTAACTCTTAAATTTACCAAATAATATCTCTTTCTTTACTTGCAGAAAGGAAAGGGGCTACAAATAAATAAATTACAAGAAAAGCAGAATCTGTAATTCGGAATCCGATAATTCTTTAGAAAGTTTAAAGATCAGAATTAATGGAATTTTGGGTTTTGAATCAAAAAAAGAAAACAAGGCATTAATTGAACATACTTTTGACTACTTTGATATTCACCTTTTCTTCCCCTATAAAACGTAGCACGAGTACGTAGACACCACAAGAACAATTCAAGCATGGCAGCATCTTTTGAGAAAAGAGTTACCGAGTCCGAACTGTGCCACAACCGCTTATATTTGAACAAGACCGACACCAACATGACCATTGTGTTGAATTTGTCGTCGAGAAAGAGAGAGACCCTCGCTAGAGGTGAAGAGCTCGTGGAAATTCCGGCTGTCGATGCCAAGACCGACGGCTTATACTTCGTGAAGTTGAAAGATGTCGGACATAACTATTATATGTACGGAATAAGATAAATGGCGGGAGCAGGGATTTTTATTGTCGGAGAGACAGTCGTCTTTAGGTGGAACCGAACCAATGAGTCTTTGGAAGTATATCATAATTAATATCTATGAGTAATTTGTTTAGTGGTAGTCCTATGTTACGACAATAGTTCAATCATATTTCGCAATGCATAAAGATATTAATAAAATATTTTAATATTTATAGTTTCTTGGTTGGCCTTTTAAATATCGATTTTATATCCAGTTTTTTCTTCCTTACTCTATCTTAAAAGGACCAAATTGGATTACTAATTTTTCAAGAGGGGCTTAAAATAGAATTTCATCGTTTTCTCGAGTAGACCAAGGTCGTTACATGCTGCTCTTGGATTTTCCCTAATAAATATTGCAAATAATGATTTTAACTTCACTAGATTTCATTATTTAAAAACAATTATTGGTTAAATAATAACATTAACCAAATAAACCAGCACTAAGTTCAATTTGTTGGGAAGAAACTGAACAACAAAAATCAAGCGGAAGCACAACAACTTTATTTTCCTATAACGTCTGTCAATAATTATGGCTAACACAATAGAACTAAATATGTTCTCTAGCAATACTAGCCAACAAAAAACAACCAATGCAACCACAAGACAAATAAATTGAGACACCTTATTTTCACGTGAAAAATCCCTCTAAATCAAGAGTAAAAACCACGGAACTTTAGAGTCCGATCAAAATCTCCACAATCAAGAAATGTTCAACTACAAGATCACAAAATTAAGCCTACAACAAGCATACAACTCAAACAAGGCTAACAACTATTTTCTCTAAAAAAACGTAACTATTGTAAAATGGGTATTTCTGACGCTACAAGACTCGGATGAAAAACCCAAAGTACAAAGTCAAGAACCCTTTGTCGCCTAGTTACTGTCCAAAAATCAGTTCAATCGAGCCACTGATGGACCTCTGATCAAAGAGTTGATTACTGTTGTGTAAACTTAAAAAAAACTATTTTCTCAAGCTCTAACAACTTAGCGTCAAGAACATCTTGTGTCCAATAGTACCTCACATCAATATGCTTAGATCTAGCATGAACTCTTTAGTAAATCAAAGTTCATGCACAAATTTCTTCATCCAAACCATCTCCTTGCACTCTTTGGTCGCTACAATGAACTCTGATTCGGTGGTGGAAAATGCAACACACTTTTGTAATCTCGATTGCCATGCCACAACTCCCCCTACATAAGTGATCAAGTAACCTAAAGTAGATCTCCTCAAGTCAATGTCTTCGGCCTTGTATGAATTTGTATATCTAACAAGAATAGGTTTCTCATTACCGAAACAAAGTTGCATGTTGGAAGTGCCACAGAGGTATCTCATGATCCACTTCACTTCATTCCAATGCTCTCTGCCTGGATTAGAAAGAAACTAACTAATTGTACAAACAACATAAGCCAAGTCTGGTCTCGTGCATACCATCCATACATCAAAATACCCATGACTAAAGATTAAGGAACTTTCTGCATCTCTTCCTTCTCCTTTTGTGTGGAAGGACTATGCTTAAAACTCAATCTAAAGTGAGTACCAAAGGGAGAATTCACCGCTTCATCTCTTTCCATACTAAATCTCTGAAGTATCTTCTCAATGTATCTCTCATATGATAACCATAATTTCTCAACCTTTCTATCACGTGTAAATCTTATACCAAGAATTTGCTTTGTTGGCCCCAAATCCTTCATTGCAAAGGAATTACTCAATTCATGCTTCAATTTATCAATTCTAGAAGCATTACGACCAATAATAAGAATATAAACAAACATAGAGCAAAAGGATAATAAAATCATCGCCAGAGAATCTCTTAACAAACGCACAATGATAAGAAGTAGTCTTCTTCTAGCCTTGCTCCCCCATAACAGACTCAAACTTCTTGTATCATTGCCTTGGAACTTGTTTCAAACCGTACAAGCTATTTTTCAACCTGCACACGCAATTCTCTTTTCCTTGTATAACAAATCCCTCTAGTTTTCTATGTAAATATCTTCCTCCAAATCACCATGAAGAAAAGTAGTTTTACAACATTTGTTCAACCACTAAGTCATAATAAGTTGCCAAACTCAGTATAGTTCTGATAGAGAACATCTTCACAACCAGAGAAAATATTTCTTCAAAATCAACCCCCTTTTCTAAGTATAACCCATGACGACCAATCCAGGTTTGTATCGTGGAGATAAATACTTCTCTTTTTGCTTCAACCTATAAACCCACTCATTCATTAAAGCTCTCTTGCCCTTACATAATTTCACCAACTCAAAGGTATGGTTTTCATGCAATGATTGAATGTAACACCCTAATCTGATCTAACCCAAAGTCCAATGGATTTGAATGTCACACGGAACCTCCTAAGTGGCCCATCATTTTTTTAAACCATTTGACCAAAATGAGCAATAACATAAGCCAAATACCATACGCTTACAAAACATAAGTATTTTATTTATAAGGGAGCTCGTAACAAAAATCTCCAAAAATACAACAACAAACAAAATACAAATTTGACGACTCTAATACAAATAAGGGTTTATTGTTACGTTATTTGAGTGCTTCGCAATTGGTGCAAATATACACATCACAAGTTATAGTATAGAATATATATCGCCTCCACATGGATTGTTGTAAATGTGTTCTAACTCCTTTCACTGTAAAAAAATAATAAAAGTTGAATTACGAGTAAAATAAATATACAAGTAAATAAAAGAAGATTGTGATCGAATAAGAGAATAGGTCGGGTTATCGTGAGTTATAGTGTATTAACTGTATGAATAGTCTGAGCAATTGTTTGCCGAGGCAACTAGATTATCCTGACAATAATTCAATTGTCGTAACAACTGGGTTCCTCCCATCAAATCTCGCTGAAGTGTTCTTCAATTCCTTTTTGTTATCCTTAACCTGAAGAACTAGTCAATTGTGCATGCCTTGGTGATACATCCCTGCGTTAACTATGGGTGAATAACAACCGATCTTGCGCTCTTTTAGCCATTGAAATCTTAATCTTATCCCTAAGATGGATTAACCTTCACCAACATTCATTAAAAATGAAAAACATACTCATCCGTTTCGTGAATCTAACTCTCCCGATATTAGATAAATGGATAATTCTCGAGTTCCTCTCCCAATTCACTCGAAATCAAATTAAGAACCAAGAATGAAAAAACTTTGAAAAAATCCAAACCAATTTAGTTTAGTTTATGGCTGGGTGTATGAAAAAATACAAGATAAAAAATCTCAAACATAATTGAAAAGAAACAAGGAATAAGAAGTGCACTCAGCCCGTAGCTTTTCCCTCTCGTCAGTCACTCCTTTTGCAGATTGATATTTGATTATTATTTATAGGAAATGATTAGGTTGAATTGCTTGTTGATCAAGATGAGTTATAGTTGGAATAAAGGAGATAATAAATCTCTTTTATCTTTATCTTAAAACTCCTGCAAATCTGACTTTCTTATATCCTTAAAACACTGCGTGGATTTCCATATTTTTAGGATTTATCCCTTGTTTTCTGTTCTTATCTTGAATGAGGTGGATTTATCCACTCAGCATCGGTAATCGGCTCGAAAATCCCTTTAGAAATCAGCTTCTAATGCCACAGAAATTCCTGCCTTTCGAGGCAATCCCTAATCTACACAAATTAACACACACCAATAATGTCTTTTAAAAAAACAAACCAAAATGTAATATCAAACTTAACGGTGGAGGAAACTATGAAATCACACATGAATAAATAATAATGTAACTAAACCAAACCAAACTCCATCAATAATTATGGGTAAAATAGTATAAAATATTTTACTTTCATACACTTTACACACCCTAAACTCAAACTATTGATTGTCCTCAAGCAATGCATGACATCCACTTTCTCATAGTAGTTAGAGAACATCACTTTTAGAATTCCTTTGAACCTGTTACCTCAGAACCTTAGCAATTTTCTGCCAATCACCTTCAAACCTCAAGACAACTAAAAATCAACTAAAATCAATTTATGATGATCATGTATGCGTGTGCTCTTAGTCAAGAACGTTCACCACCATGGGTATTTACAGAGAATGTCATAGTTATCAAAGTAATTAATAAAGAAAAAGATGTCCTAGCAATTACTATTTAGCTTAATAGACTTCAGCTTATCACAACTACATACGAGTACTTGAGTAGTAAGATGTTGTCAAAAAAGAACCCATAGCCTTTTAGGTAGAGTCATCTTGTGAAGAATTTCATTCACTCATGCTATTCACAATTATCTTTCCTACTTAGTATTCACTAAGAGTACATAACTTGCTTCTCCAAGAGTAACCACTTCCTTGTCACACTCAATATGAGCACAGGTGTAGTGCTTTAATCGTTGTCCATTGACTTTAAACTCATGTCTATCAGTGGTGGACTTTATTATTACGACACCATGAGAAAAAAAGGTTTTACTACCTTGAATGGCCCATACCATCTCAATTTCAATTTTCCCTAAAATTATTTTAACCGATAATTGAGAAGTACTAATTGCCCTGAAAATGCTTCAATTCTAGAACAGGTGGTTGTCTAATAGAAGGTTTTCTGATTTTACCTTCCTTACCTGAATAGCCAATCGTTTGAAATATTTACCCAATCGACTTACTATCCAATTTGTTTCTTCTTGCCTCCATTTATAGTTCTTCAATTTTCTCTAGTTTAACATTAGAATTACCTTGGAATTGTCATCTACTTCAAAATTGAATTCGATGGTGGCGTGAATGACTTGGCATTCTTCTGGATCGTCAGAATGCTTTAAGGTTGGAAAAACATTCAGTTTGACTCGCTGGTTATTCACTCTCATAGTGAGTTCTCCCCTTTCAACATTAATTAAGGTTCTTCCCATTGCAAGGAATGGTCTTCCAATGATAATAGGTGCAAACTCATTTGCTTCATAATCCAAAACAATAAAGTCATCGAGAAAAACAATTTATCAACTCTTACCAATATATCTTCAATTTTTCCCTCTCGTTGCACATATGATCTGTTTACAAGCTATAGAATAATTGTAGTATGTCTCACCTTCCGATACCCAATCTTTTGAACACATATTTAGTAATAAAGTTTATGCTCACTCCAAGATCGAATAACGCTTTCCGGACGTATCAATTTTTCGATTGTACATGGTATTGTGAAACTACTGGGATCTTTTAGTTTATGTGGCATTTGGTTGTGCAACATGGTCATACATCCCTCCGGCACTGCAACTGTTTCAATCTCTCAAAGACTTGCTCTGTTAGAGACAATGTCCTTAAAGAACTTAGCATAGTTCGACATTTGCTCGATTGCCTTAACCAATAACAATTTGATGTGAATTTGCTTCAAGATGTCCAAGAATTTCTTGAACTAGTATTCTTGTTTATGTCTTTTCAGCCTCTAAGGGAATGATGGTGGAATTTGGAAATATTCATCTTTCCCATCTTTTTGGACTTTGATTGATGGACTTGTCATTATAACTAGAATTGTCAAGGCATATAGACTTACTCGGGCATCCTTCAATTTATCAATATCGATTGGGCAATGTTGTTGGACGTATCTTCTTGGATAGGGATCTACTTTGCTGGTTGAGTTCTTCATATGGGTTGTGCAGGGTTTCAGTTAGATTTCGTTCACTCTAGGTGGTGATTACCTTGTACTGCTCGTGGGCTACTCCCCTTGCGACCTCAATATCACGGGGTAAACCGTCTAGTGGTCTTTGTTCAAATTCTGAGCAAGTTGATCGAACTGTGTCTCCAAGGATTTCAAAGTTGTCTCTTGGTTCTGCAGTCTTATCACAGTCCTGTTAATAAAAGCATCAATCCTTTTTATGAAAATACTATTCTCAACCATGTAAGATTTAGTTTTTAACATAAAAGATTTGAGAGTATTTTTCAAAGAACCAAATGGTGTTGATTGATGTTACGTCATATATTGCCTTGGCATGTTCTATTGGAATCCCGATGCTTGTGAATTCTAATTTTTCTTATTGAGGGTATTGTTCGGGTTACTCTAAGAGAAATTAGGTACTCCCTCCAAGCTAGAGTGTAGGTGTTTGATATCACGTTGTTGTTCTGGTTATAGTTTCCAACATAGAAGCTAGATTCTAGGTTCTGTGAACACTCAAAAGAATCATGGTTACCATTATACAACTCGCAAAAGGAATTTACTACCTCTATCTCCTAGGGATTGTTTGGTCACTTCATTTTCTTAACCAAGTTAGTTAAAGTAGACAACTATACAGAGATAGTGTCCGTTAATCAAGCTTGTTTATCATGGCATTATGTATGACTCATCTTCTTGTATTTAGGAATTGATAATCATTCTTGGCAAGACGATTTAGAATCACCTTACTTCCTCTGGAGACTTGTCGAGGAGTATGCCATTCACCGAAGCATCTAGCATCATCCTAGTTAGCGTATTCACTGAGTTATAGATCATCGTCACATGTGTCCATACTAGGAATCTATTCATGGGACATTTTCATAAAAGCTTTATGTATCACTCCCAAGCCTCGTACATGGATTCAACTTCTGCTTTTCAAAAATAAGTAATATCGTTACGTAATTTTTAGTCATATTTATATAACTAAATCTAGCAAAGAAATCATGGCATAAATCTGTCCAAGATTCTAGAGATCCAGATGGGATCATATTCCACCACGATTTTGCCAATCCCTCAGTGAATAGGGGAATAATTTTAGCCTTAGGAAATCCTTATGGACTCCTTGTTACTTCAATGAAATACAAATTTCCAGGAATAATTTGAGATGTTGTCTAGCATTTTCTATTGCCAATCCAACAAATTGACCAATTGTGTTGATCATATTGAACATTATTAGTTTTAATTCAATGTAGCCGACTTTGATTTCAAGTGTGACAACTCCTTGATTGAGACCTTTGAGATTTCCTCTAAGCAATCTCGAATGGGTCTGTTCCTTACGGTTATCTGGTTGTCAATTGGATCAACGAGTTGGTCTCTCATTGCTGATTGTTGCTTGTATCTTCAACTATGAAAAGCTCGCTCGATTTTGGGTTCAAATGGGTATTTTGGTGATGTTGGTCTTGACCTGGTCATACACAGATTCAAAACAATAAATGTAAGCTCCTTGAATAAAAAAAAACAAAACAAAAATAATACTAATAATACTAATAATTAAGGTGCATGAAATAAAAATCAAAGTCGCTATTGCTAATCCCCGTCAACTGACCCAAAAACTTGTGTGATTTGAGTGCTTCACAATTGGTGCAAGTATACACGTCGCAAGTTATAGTATATAATAGATATCATATCCACAGGGATTGATGTAACTCTGTGTTCTAACTCCTTGCACTGTAAAAAAGAATAAATTGGTTATAATAAAAGTTAAATTATGACTAAAAGAAATATGCAAGTAAATAAAAGAAAATTGTGATCGAATAAGAGTGTAGGTCGGGTTATCAAAGTTGTGGTGTGATGCCTGTATGAATAGTCTGAGCAATTGATTGCCGAGGCAACACGATTGTCTTGAAAATAATTCAATTGTCGTAGTAACTGAGTTCCTCCCTTCAAATCTCGACGAAGCGTTCTTCAATACCTTCTTAATATCCCTAACCCAAAAGAACTGGGTGAACAACAACATATCTTATACTCCTTTTATCCATTGAAATTTGAATCATATCCCTAAGATGTATTAACCTTTACCAACATTTATTAGAATGAAGATCATATTCATTCGTTTCATGAATTAACTCTCTCAATATTAGATGAGTGGATAATTCTCGAGATCCTCTCCCAATCTACTCGAAATCAAATTAAGAACCAAGAAGGAACAAACTTTGAATTTAAACGCAATCAAAGAACTTAAACAAATCCAAACGTTTTCACAACCACAAAAACCCAAGCCAATTTAGTTTAGTACATGGCTGGGTGTAGAAGAAAAATACAAGACAAAAATTCCAAACATAAATTTAAAAGAAACAAGGAAGAAGAAGTGCGCTCAGCCCTTAGCTTTTCTCTTTCTTCGGCCACACCTTTTGTAGATTGGGATTTGATCATTATTTATAAGAATGATTAGGTTGAACTGTTGTTGATGAAGATGAGTTTTAGTTAGAATAAAATAGATAATAAATCTCTTTTTATATTTATTCTAAAACTCTATACAAATTGACTTCCTTATCTCCTTAAAATTCTAGTGAATTCTAGATTTTTTAGATTTATCCTTTGTTTTTCGTGATTTTCTTGAATGAGGTGGATTTATCCAGCCAACAACGGCAATCAACTCGATAAACCCTTCAGAAATCAGTTTCCAATGTCATGGCAACTCATGCTTGACGAGGGAATCCTTAATCTGCACAAATTAACACACACCAACATTGTCTTTTCCGCAAAATCCAACCAAAATGTAATATCAAGCTTAACAGTGAAGGAAACTAGGAAATCATGCATGGATAACTAATAATGCAACTAAACTAAACCTAAATATAGTAAGGAACCACATGTTCAGATTGACCATCGGTCTGTGAGTGGAAAGTAGTACTGAAATGCAGTCGAGTACCCAAAGCCTCATGAAGTGCCCTCCAAAATCTTGATGAAAAATATGGATCTCGATTAGAGATAATTGACGATGATACCCCATCCAATCTCACTATGTCCTGAATGTGGAGCGTAGCCAACCTCTCAAGGGTGAAGTCTATGCGAACCGATAGAAAATGGGCAGACTTGGTAAGCTTGTCATCTACAATCCAGATGGCTTCTTGCTTCCTTCGCGTCATCGACAACCCAGTCAGGAAATCCATTGTCACTATATCCTATTTTCATTGTAGAATTTTAATAGGCTGAAGCAACCCTAACAAAACCTGATGTTCTTCATTCACTTTTTGACATCCCAAGCACATAGATACGAACTCATATATCTCATTTTTTAAGCCCGGTCACCAATACAACTTACAAAGGTCTTGGTACATCTTGTTTCCTCTCAGATGGACTGAATATGGACTAATGGGTGTCTCTCTTAGGATTCTAGCTTGTAACTCATTAATCAATGGAATACATAATCGTCCTTGATAATATAACACATCACTATCTTTCAGTGCAAAACTCGGTTCCTCTCCTCGACGAGTTTGTTCAACCTTGGGTATCAATTGGGTATCGATCCTCTGAAGTTTTTTTACTTCCTCAACTAACTTAGGTTGGACTTGCAAATCTGCTAATAATCCCCCATTGACTGTCAAACTCAAATATGTTAGTAAGGCTCGAAGATTGGACACTATCTTCCGGCTCAAGGCATTTGCCATTATTTGTTTTACCATGGTGGTAGTCGATCATGCAATTATAATCATTGAGTAATTGTATCTAGTGTCGTTGTCCCATATTCAACTCCTTTTGAGAGACTAAATATTTTGAACTCTTGTGGTTAGTGAAAATGTAGCATTCTCCCTGAAAATATAGTGCCACCAAATATTCAAGGCAAATACAATAGTTGACAGCTCCATATCATGAGTAGGTAGCAGCGTTCATGCTGTTTAAGAATTGGGATGCAAACTCGAGTACCTTTTCCTATTCCTTCTACGCACAACGCAACTCATTTAGTGAAACATCACTAAACACTATGTAATCCTTGCTTGATTTTGGTTGCGTCAACACCGGTGTCTGAGTTAAAATCTTCTTTAATCTCTCAAAACTCTGTTGATGCTTCTCATCCTACATAAAAGGAACCCCTTTTTTGCAATAGCTTGGTCATCAGAGAGGCAATCATCGAAAACCCATTTACAAAATGGCAATAGTACCCAACAAGCCCTAGAAAACTATGTATCTTTGTCACACTTCGTGGTGGTTCTCACTCAACCACAACTCGAATCGTTTGAGGATCAACTCGTATACCCTCAATAGATACCACGTGACTTAAAAATGATACCTCAAACAACCAGAACTCACACTTGATGAACTTAGTGTATAACTAGCGGTCCTTCAAGGTCTGTAAAATAATACAGATGTGGTAGTCATGCTCTTCTTCAGAATGCAAGTTCACCAAGATTTTGTCGATGAACACCACTATAAATTGATCTAAATACTGATGGAAGATTCTATTCACTAAGTCCACGAATGTGGCTGGGGTGTTGGTGAGATCGAAGTGCATTACCAAAAAATCATAATGACCATACCAGGTTCTAAACGTAATCTTTTCTATATAGGCCTCCTTAACCTTTAGTTGATAGTACCCCATCCTCAAATTTATCTCGGAGAACACTCGACCTCCCTTGATCTGGTCAAACAGATCATCAGTCTTCGGAAGTGCATATCAGTTTTTCACAATTAGTTTATTCAGCTGATGGTAGTTAATGCATAACCTCATTGATCTGTCTTTCTTCTTCACAAATAACATCGATGCTCCCCACGGTGATACTCTTGGGTATATGAATCATTTCTCTATAAGTTCTTGAATTTGGGCATTAACTAAATCGGTGTCATACGGTAGGGAGTAGTGGACACCAGAGCTGAACCTGGTATAAACTCAATGTCAAACTCTAGTTCTCTATCAGGTCACAAACCCAACAACCCCTCTAGGAACACATCAGGGAAATCCCTCATAGTACGGATCTCCTCGAAAATCGGACTAGGAACACAAGTATCGACTACATGAGCTAAGAATTTCTCACAACTTATGCTTATCAACTTGTGAGCTTCCAAGGTCGAAACAAACTTCGAGGTGAAACTGAGTTCTTCACTCGCCATTACAATCTTGGTGCTATCAAGTTTACGAAGTTTGAGTTGCCTCACTCTACACCTTAGAATCGTATCTTGCTCAGACAACCAATCCATCCCAAGGATTATGTCCAACTCTCGGAAATATAACTCCATCAAGTTAGCTAGAAAGGTTTGGCCTAGAATTTCAGGGGACCACCTACGGTAGACCTTAACCATAAACACATCTAACCCTAGAGGGCTTGATAAACGAACATTGACCTCTAATTCCTTTGGTGGAACATCTATCCCTTGGATAACATAAAAAAATATATAGGAATGTGTTGATCTAGGATCTACTAAAGTAGTACAGGCATACCAAAAACTGTAAAAATACTTGAGATTACGTCGAGAGTCTCACAGTCCTCCTGAGCTCTAATTACGTACTAACAGGAGGTAACCCTAGCCTCGGTATCGATTACGAATTTGGTAGTACCATGACTCTATTACCCGAAAACTAAACTACCTCTTCTCTGGGCAGTCTGGACTGGTATTTGAGTAGACAATTGTGCTACACTCCCTGTCTTAGGGTAGTCTCTAATAAAATGCTCAGACTAGCCACACCCATAGAACACTTTGTAGACTCTATGATACTCCTTTGAGTGTCTTCTATTATATTGCCTGCTGGTCGTGGGCTACATGGTCCTATCTAAACCATCCGTTCTCGCCATTGATGTTGTAGTTAGAGGCCTCCTACGACCATTAATCCATGTTCACGACTCAGACCTTGTCTCGGCCTCTAAAACTGGGAGGTTGAAGATCTCCATGACCCTCGAGAGTCTCTGGCTCTATTATCCACAGTTTGAGATGCTCTGAAGGTGTCTAGGGATCATCTGCTCTGTCCTTCAGTTCCACTGTGTAGAGCGACCCTCATGTTCAGAATTCACTCAACTACTTTTTGTTGGTAAGTTAGCTCAGCGAACATTCTAGTGTGTCAGGTTCTAAATGAGTCAGGATGTCTATATGGAGGCCCTCTTTGAACCTCCTACAGCGGTGCTCCTCAGTAGAAACTAGCTCTGGCACGTAGCGACTCAAAAACAGAAACTCACTCTTATACTCAAAAATGGGTCGGTTTTCCTAAGTCATGAGCATGAATTGGTCTCTCAGGTTATCGGTATGGGTCTCGCCAATATATTTTTACCTGAACTATGATAAAAATAGTTCCCAGGTCGGTCGCTTTGGCTCCAATGCCATCTCTATTTTTTCCCGCCAATGTATTCAATCACCTTTTATTAAGGTGGTGATGCACTCTAAGTTACCCTTAAGGGTAAGATGAAGCTGACTCATGGTACGAAGGGTCTCGCAGATCCACATGTCTACGGCTATAGGGTCATCTTCGCCTGAACCCAGAAAATTGATGGTCTTGTAGTGGAGGAGTCTCTCGACAGGGGACTCATATTGGGTTACTGTGGGTAGAACGAATGTTGTGGGTGCATCGGAGGCCCTAGGGATAGCCCTAACTATGTGTCTTAATGCTTGAGTGAGGTTTTTGAAAAATGTGCTCTCACCTATGCCTACCTCCTCCGGGATGCCCGTGTCCTCGGAGTTGAGAACAAACTCAACAAACTCAGCTATCGTGTCTCCAGCTAGAGAGGCACGACTCTTCTCATGACTCTCTTGACTCTAAGTGGGATTGTCTGCCATAACCTACAATTTTCTAAGAAAGGAAAAAAGTCAACATCGCCATTTCTAGACATTTAAGTATGCTTAACACTCTAAAGGTATGTTGTAACAACCCAATCATCGGGACAGTGACCATAATGTAGGAATTTTAAATTCAGTGGTTTAATTAGAATAACTTGAAAAGTTCAAGGATTTATTGTATAAATGTTTGTGTAGGAGTGAATATCAAATTTGGATTAGTGGAAGGGCATTATGATATTTTCCAAGAAGGATTTTTATCTTCCTTGTTAAAGGAGATAAACACATGGGTTTTAAAAGGGGAAGAAAAGAGGTTTGGAAACCCATTTTTTTATCTCTTTTTTTACCGTGAGCTCGACTTCCAAAGGTAAGATTCTAAAATTTGTTGATTTTTTTTCAAATTTTGGAAATTTTAGGGCTGGTTTTGAAGCTTGAGAGTTATATAAATGTAAGGAAAGCTTGTATAGGAATAAAATAACAAGAGGAGTTAGCTAGAGATAGATTTGTAAAATGGGGTTTTAAATGAATTTTCGATATGAAATAGTTTTTGGATTTGTATGGATATATTTTACTTGTTAATGATCTAAATAAAGAGTTAGGAATGTTAGAAATGAATATGAACTTGGTTGAAATTATGGTATGATTTTTAGATTTAAGAGTTTTAGTGAGATTTTGTATATTTAAGAGTAGTCAATGAAGACAAGTTGGTTTGGTTGAATAAGGTTGAATTTAAAGGCTTAATAAGGGATTAAATTAAGAGATTTAGGAAGTTTTTGGTTAATTTTTGAATTTAAAATGGTAATTCTGGGCATGGAGTATCGGTACTGGAAGAACATTACCGATACTTCAAGGTAAGATCAGCTGAATATGAAGAGTGTTATCGGTATTGGTTGAGTAGGGTATCGATACTGAGTTTAAAGTATAGATACCATTTCCAAGTTAAATTTTTCAGAACGTCAGAATGGTATCGGTACCATAGGAGGGTATCGATACTAATGAAGGGAAGTATCGGTACTGTAGTGGTAGTACTGATACTACAATGCATGAAATAGGAAATTAAGTGTTTCTTTTAGCTTAAATTATTATGATTGGATATACTTGACTCGAAGTACGATATTATTTTCGATTGTTTTGTGTAGTTGTTGAACATGGTCAACTTCCGGTCAACTTGACGTTACAAGTATTGATCCAAAAGCTTTAAGGTTCACTTAGGACTCAGTGAGGCAAAGGTGAGTGCAACTCAATGGTTTTATATTAGATTCAAGGGAGGCTTGCGATAAGCCAACCTAAAAGTTTTCGATCGAAAACCTTTTAAATTCTTTTATTTTATATTTTACAATGTTTTATGCAAGTTATATTATTTAAGCTATGTTTTGATTTTTATTAATGCATAACTATAAAAATGTGACATGTGAAATATGAATATGTGAATACTAAGATTTGATGTGAAAGTGCCTATGTGAACAAGATACACTTTGAATAAGGAATGATAAATAATTATGTGATTAAAATCCCAAGGTATATGTGTGAGGATTAGAGGTATAGTTGGCATGCCAAGAGTCTAGGGTTCTATGTGGTTCTTCGGGACAATTATATGGTCCTTCGGGACAATTATGTGGCACTTCGGTGCAAACCTAAGTGACATTTCGATGCAAACCTATATGTTCCTTAGAGACAATTATGCGGCACTTCGGTGCAAATTATGAGCTGTGGTGACAATATTAGTGCACAACCTCAATGTATTCAAATACCTAGAGTTCTCAGTAGTATACGTTAGGCATTTGGAAACAAATCTATATAAGATGGATAATACATATAAGTATACCTTCTTATTATGGAGAAACATTTTGGAATTCTTTATGAAATGTTTCGATAAAAACAAATAAAGATTTCGTTTATAGAGTTTAGTACTCTTAGTATTTGCCTCACTAAGTCATCGACTTATCGTGTAATTTTTCTCACGCGTAGGTTTAAAGAAATCGGAAGATTGAATCTAGGCGAGGATAGCATACTACCTTGAAGACCAGATCAAGACCAATTGAATGTAGGTTTTCTAAGATTTTTTAAACTGTTGCCATGAATTATAAGTTTAATTGGAAATGCTCTGATCTATTTTGTAAACTCATATATTTTGTATTTATGTAAATTATTAAAGCTTTTACATAAGTATAAAAGTGAAATGGTTATCTTATTGAAATTAAGGTTTTCTACCTATTTATCTTGATTACAAATTTAATTTGTCCGTATTTGTTAATTACCTATGTTTTGAAAAGTCAATGTGACACCTCGAATTTGTATCCGGGTTGGGTACAGGTTAGGGGTGTTACATATGTACATCATTGGCACCTCACAGGTCCTAGAAACGACTGAACCTAACGCTCTGATACCACTAAATATAACACCCTAGTATAATCCGACTCGAAGTCTGATGGATTAGAATGTCGCAAGGAACCACCTAAGTGGCCCACCATTTTTTTAAACTATTTGACAAAAATAAGCAATAACATAAGCCAAATATCATACGCTTACAAAACATAAGTATTTTAATTATAGGGGAGCTCTCAACAAAAGTCTCCAAAAATACGATAATAAAACATAATACTGAGTTTACGACTCAAATACAAATAAGGGACTATGACATTACATGCCCACTAAATACTCGAGACATACTCTAGTAGCGATCAAGTTTTGAAATCTCAGATCTGGTGATGTTCTTGTCGAACTGGCACCTAAGGACCTGCGCACTAAAACACATTTTATACACTGAGCTCATGAGAACTCCGTAAAAAGACTCAATTTCCAGTCCTTTCACTTAAGTTATTGCTTGTCTAAACAAAGTAAGCACAACATTTTAGTTGTATTTAGTTGCATATCGGTTATATTAGCTTGTGGTGGATAAGATTTGCGTAGGCAAGATTTATTTGGTCTGATTGATGTTGCTGAGGAGAAAGGGTTGTTTGGATTGTGTTTGTGCAAGAAACTTATAGAGAAAGAACGTGTCAGTCATGACAATGTAAATTTGAAAAGGCCAACGGAATAGATGAGAACATGATGAGCAGATTTATCTCACCGAGGTAAGGTTTATCTGAAGAAGTCTGAAGTAGGTGTGACAAAATCGCCTATGTCACACGCCAGTTGGATGACCTCCTTCATGTGCAAGTAAGCCTTAATTATTTTGACAACTGCCAGTCGCCTTTCCTTTTTAAGTCTGGGCATTTAATATTGGTTATTTAAGGAAACTCCAAAAGCATGCAAAGCCCTAGGAGATCTTTCTTTATAAATAACCAGTCGTAGCCGCCAAAGAAAGAAGGCAAGGAAGAAAAGAGAAGAACTTTATCCAAGGCGTGAGCAAGCAACTGCAGTGTTTTCCCACCGTTAACCAACCAAACTTCCTTGGTGTCCTCCATAACCAGAATTTAGTAGAGGGGTGATCAGGTCTCGAGAGAGGCTGATCACCAAGGCAGACGCGGTGCTGATCAGAATTGTCGCGACAGAGCCCCCAGTTTTGGGAGTCGTTCTTCCTTTGTTTTTAACTCTTTATCTATTTGGGGTTGTATTAAACGTTGAATCTTAGATGATATTTGATAGCACCATGACTGTCTTACTTGGTGTTAAACTATGTTTTTCCTGAACAATATTTTTATGCTTTATGAATGATGAATTATGTTTTTCTTATGACTATTTTGCTCATCGTTTAAATATTTTACCTTACACTGTAAGAGCATCGAGAGATCGCCTGGAGTTTTGGTAAAACATGTCTTTACATTGTAAGAGCATCGAGAGATAGCCTTTTGTCTAGATAGTGATTCTTAGATTCGAGAGAATTAAGATAGATCCACGTGATTAATAGAATGAATCTGGGATGGTGAAGTTCTAACTTGTTTTCCTGAGAGATAAGGAGTGAGTTTCAAACGACTAAAAGGGGTATGCGCTAGAGTAAGATAGAAAACGCCTATAGTTCACGTTGAGAGGTATTGCTACAATAACAGTTTGACAAACCAAGGGTTGTAGTTAACGCTGAGGAGTATTGCCGTAGCAACCGTCTAAGAATACCTAATAATCCAGTCGGGCAGCTTTAGTAAGTCATAATAATTCATTCTAGACTTAGAATAATTGTTGTAAAGACAAAAGTTTAGCATAAGTGCTTTGTGATACATCTGAACATGTGAGGTTGTTTGCATTATATCTAATCAACACTTGTCTTGTTTTATTCCAGCACTCTGCATACATATTTTGCCTCGGCCAAACTTTTATGCAATCATTAAATCACTTCTTCATTTTATCAATATTAGTTCTTAAGCTGACACTTAGTAGGAATTAGTTCGTGACACTAATTCTAGTTGTGGTGAAAATATATTTCCAATCCAATCCTTGTGGAGACGATACTCACTTACCCTATATTACTTGAATCGATTGTGTATACTTGCACATATTTGTTTTCCTTAACATATACATTTACAAGTGATCAAGTTTTTGGCGTCGTTGCCGGGAATAGCAATTGACGAAAATTTTAGCCATAACAAGTTCTTTTTGTGTCACCTTATATTTATTTAGTCTAACATAGTTTATTATTTTCTTTTGAAGGTTTTTATTTTTGCATGACCTTGAGATCTGCTGGTAAGCCTTTGGAACAATTTGACCCTGAAGTTGAGCAATCATTCAGACAAAGGTTGCGTGCCCAAATAACCAGAGAACATTTAAACCAACTCCAAATGCAAGATAATATGGAAGATTTAGGACCTGATGCAGCTATCAATCTTCAAGTTACAAGGCCAAGAGCAATACGAGATCATTTGAACCCGATTCTCAATGACCTCAATCCAGGCATAGTGGAACCTGAAATACAAGCCACTAATTTCGATCTTAAACCGGAGATGTTTAACATTCTAAACTCTATTGTACAATTTGGTGGTTCACCCAATGAGGATGCTAGGCAGGATGTGTGTGCTTTCCTTGAAGTATGCAATTCGTTTTGACAACAAGGAGTACATGAAGATGTTCTTAAACTAAAACTTTTCCCTTACTCCCTACGCGATAGAGCAAGAGCCTGGCTCAGCGGAGTTTCTTCCGGCTCAATAGAGTCATGGGCAGATTTATGCAAGAGTTTCCTACTCCGATACAATCCGCCCAATATGAATACGCAACTTCGCAATGACATTGCAAGTTTTTGCCAAGGAGATGATGAATCAATGTACAAATGTTGGGATAGGTACAAAATCCTACTTCACAAATGTGTTAACCATGGCTTTCACGATTGGATGCAAGTGGTGATGTTTTACAATAGAGTCAATGCACCAACTCGAATGATGCTAGATGCCTCAGCAAATGGCACCTTACTGGACAAATCAGCTGAGGAAGCTTTTGACATCCTCGACAGGATAGCAAATAATGATTATCAATTTCCAAATACAAGATTGAGAACCGACAGAAAAACATATGGAGCAGATGAATTATAGGGTAAGGATTCAATAACAGCTCAACTTTATACCATAACCAATATGATAAAAATTTTGCAACGTCCTAATGAGGTAAGAGAAGTCAAGGTGACCAATAATGCATGCATTTTTTGTCATGGCAACAATCATGAGAGTGAATGCCCGGAAAATCATGAGTCAACCAATTTTATGGGCAACTACAATCGGAGCAATAATAACCCCTATTCAAACACGTACAATCCTGGTTGGAGACAGTACCCAAATTTTTCATGGAGTAGTCAAGGAAACAACAACAATCAAGTAGCAAATTACAGGCCACAACAAAATAATTCTGACCATCAATATTTTCAGAATTAGCATCATCAGCAGCCCTGGCAAAACAATAAAGGTATTGCTTCTTCCTCTAATACTAATTCCAATACTAATTCCTTGGAGTTATCATTGCAAGAATTTATGGCCTCGACGAAAGATTTCATGGCCTCCACAAAGACCTTGATGCACGAACATTCAGTAACAATTAAAAATCAAGGAAATTTTTTACAAAGCCAAGCAACACTTTTGTAAAGCCATAGTTCATCTCTAAGAGCATTGGAAAATCAAGTGGGACAAATTGCTACGGCATTACATTCTCACCCACAAGGAAATCTCCCTAGTGATACGGAGATCACTAAACATCATGGGAAGGAACAATGCAATGTACTTACACTAAGGAGTGGAAAACATGTCAACCAAGATGACATGTTTGTGGGAGAACACCTGAACAGTCCTCGCCATGGCATAACACAACCAGAGGATCGAGCTAAAAATGTTGAACGAGAGGAAGTGCCTGAAGAGAAGGAAATAACTGAAGGTTCAGAAAGGCATCGCTCAAATAATGAGAAATTCATGATCAAGGCCAGAGATTCTTCAGAAACAATAGCATACAATGTGAGACCTCTACCACCATTCCTTCAACGGTTAAAGAAGCATGATGACGACATCTAGTTCAAGAAATTCGTTGATGTTCTGGATCAGTTATGTATCAATATGCTCTTACTTGAAGCCATCGAGCAAATGTCTTCCTATGCCAAGTTTCTTAAGGACATTGTTACAAAGAAATGGAAGGTAGAACGTGTTACCATGGGAACATAAATCTATTCAGCAGTGAGCAAACTCCCACCAAAGTAAAAAGACCCTGGCAGCTTTATAATACCATGCTCAATTGGCAATGACTTCAAAGGACGAGCTCTTGTTAATTTGGGATCAAGTGTAAACTTGATACCAAAGTCCATATTTATGAAACTAGACGGGTATCACGCCTGTCTAACCTCAGTCATCCTACAGCTGGTCGATCGGTCATATATGACGCCAGAGGGCAGAATAGAGGACATCATAGTAAAGGTGGATAAATTCGTATTCCCAGTTGATTTCCTCATCCTGGATTGCGAAACCAATGAAAACGCACCAATCATTTTCGGATGACCCTTCTTCGCCACTGGGAGAATCCTAATAGATTGTGAAAAGGGAGAGTTCACAATGCGAGTAGGAGAGCAAACCATCACCATCAATGTATTCAACTCCATGAAATATGTGAACGATTCAGAAGAGTGCCAATGAATTAGAAAAGTAAAGGAGAAAATAATCCTTGGACGAGGTGAATCCCTAAGACTCAATAAATACAATGCTTTGTACCATGACCATACAATTGAGATGCACGAACAAGACACTTTTGGCCCAGGTGAATTATTTTCAGTTGAAAATTATGGTCTAGACAACGAAAATTTGAACAATGAGTGCCCTGAAAATGATACCAATGCACGATACAGAGAAAATATAAATGATCAACCGAGGCTTTTTCATAATAAATCAGGTATGAAATTCGAAACCTTAGATTATGATGAAGTTAAGCCTCAAGAGTCATCCTTGCAACATGCACCGAAACTAGAACTTAAACTTTGCCATCACACTTGAAGTATGCCTATCTAGGAATTGATGAATCTCTATCAATGATAATTTCTGCCAACCTAACCTCTGGACAGGAGAATAGTTTGTTGAATGTTTTGTCACAGCACAGAAAAGTTCTCGGATGGATAATGACAGACTTGAAGGGAATTAGTCCGACCATATGCATGCACAAAATCAATCTTGAAGATAGCCATAGCACTTCAATGGAAACCCAAAGAAGGCTCAATCCAATCATAAAGAAGGTAGTCATGAAAGAAATTATAAAATGGTTGGACGCAGGAGTAATTTATCATATTTCCGATAGTTCATGGGTCAGCCCGGTGTAGAGTGTGCCAAAGAAGGGTGGTGTGACTGTGATTAAAAACGAACATGACGAACTCCTCACTAGAAGAACAGTCACGGGCTGACGCATATGCATGGACTACATGAAGCTCAACAAAGCTACAAAGAAAGACAATTTTCCCCTCCCTTTCATCGACCAAATGCTTGATAGGTTAGCAGGAAAAGCATTTTACTACTTCCTCGATGGATACTCAATGTATAACCAAATAGCAATACCACAGGAGGATCAAGAGAAAACCACTTTCACATGCCCGTATGGTACCTATACATTTAGACGAATGCCGTTTGGACTATGTAACGCTCCAGCTACATTCCAAAGATGCATGATGGTAATCTTTTCAGATATGGTGGAAGAATATATAGAAATATTTATGGACAACTTCTCCGTCTCGGGTGAAGATTTTGACTGATATCTCGGTAATCTATTTAAGATAATGAAACGATGTGAAGAAGCCAACCTAGTGCTTAATTGGGAGAAATGTTATTTTATGGTAACTGAGGGAATAGTGTTGGGACATAAAATTTCATGACGAGGCATCGAAATCGATAAAGCCAAGGTGGACGTGATTGCAAACTTTCCCCCACCTACCAAAGTGCGAGGTGTACGCAATTTCCTTGGACATGCATGCTTCTACAGGCGGTTCATAAAAGATTTTTCTCAAATCTCTAAACCCTTATGTCTTTTGCTTCAAAAAATCATCCATTTGATTTACTAATGATTGTTTGAATGCCTTCACAGATTTGAATAAAAAGCTTTCGGCAGCACCAATCGTTATCCCACCAGACTGGAACAAGCCTTTCGAGCTCATGTGTGACGCTAGTGACTATACAGTCGGAGTAGTGCTAGGACAACGAAAAAGTAAAATATTTCATGTCATATACTATACGAGTCGTACTCTTAATGATGCACAAGTAAACTATATAAGTTTAGGCCATATCTAATAGGCACTAAGGTAATTGTGCATACATATCACTCTGCCATTAAATATATCATTAATAAAAAAGATGCAAAGCCTAGACTAACTCGGTGGATATTATTACTACAAGAGTTCGATTTAGAGATCAAGGATAGAAAAGGTATAGAAAATCAAGTGGCAGACCATTTGTCTAGGCTAGATAACAAACCTGATTGTCCTGATATAATAGAAATTAAAGAGGATTTCCCTGATGAGAAAATATTATTTGTCACGGCTGCGCCGTGGTATACTGACATAGTTAATTTTCTTGTTAGTGTTATTGTTCCTCCTGATTTATCTAGACAGGGCCGAAAGAAGTTTCAACATGATGTGCGACAATACTATTGGGATGAATCGTTCTTATTCAAGCAATGCGGAGACCAAATAATCCGAATATGCATTCCAAAAGAAGAGCAGAAAGATATTCTACACCAATGCCACTCGTCACCATATGGAGGGCATTTTGGTGGAATGAGAACAGCAGCGAAAGTGCTTCAGTCTGGATTTTATTGGCCAACCTTGTTCAAAGATGCGCATGAATTCTATAAGTCATGTGATAGATGCCAACGAAAAGGAAACATATTAAAACTGCATGAGATGTCATGGCAAAATATTTTGGAAATTGAACTCTTCGACGTATGGGGAATAGACTTTATGGACCCTTTCCCACATCATTTAGAGATTAGTATATTCTCTTGGCAGTGGATTATGTATCAAAATGGGTTGAAGCCATCGCAACACCTAAAAATGATTCCAAAACGGTGTTAAAATTTTTACACAAAAATATATTCACCCAATTTGGAACACCACGAGCTATCATCAGCGATGAAGGCATATATTTTAACAATAAATTGATTGCCAAGGCACTAAAACGATATGAAGTACGACATAGGATTGCTATGGTGTATCACCCTTAAACGAATGGATAAGCCGAAGTTTCTAACCGGGAAATTAAATAAATCCTTGAGAAAGTGGTTAACCCAAGTCGAAAGAACTGGTTGCCGAAGCTAGATGAAGTACTATGGACTTATCACACAGCATTCAAGACACTATTGGGAATGTCACCGTTCAAACTGGTCTATGGAAAAGAATGTCATATGCCTGTTGAACTAGAACATAGAGCCTACTAGGCCATAAAAAAGTTAAATATGGAGGCTCAGCTTACTGGAGAAAGAAGACTCTTGGAACTAAACGAGATTGATGAATTCAGAGCACACGCATACGAGAATGCCCGCATATACAAGGAGAAAACAAAACGATGGCATGACAGAAAAATATTGCCGAGGTAATTTTATTATGGATAACAAGTACTGCTCTACAATTTACGTCTTAAGTTATTCCCTAGCAAGTTAAAATCACGATGGTCAGGACCATTCATCGTTCACCAAGTCCATGACAATGCAGCAATTGAAATCCAGAACCAAAACGATGGTTCCGTCTTCAAGGTGAACGGGTAGAGACTTAAGGAATACAAAGGAGCCCTAGTCATGCGCGATAAACCGGCATCGTTGGCACATGATGCCCAAGAGTTTTCTTTATTTACTTAAACAAAATTTGTTTCCTAGGCAACGAAAATTTGAATTCTGTGTATAAATAAATTAAGTTATTTTCTACTTTCATTATTCGTTTAATTTTATTTCTTTTTTTTGAAGGCATACAAATCACACGTGGCAGCATGGGGAGTTGGAGCATGCATGAAAAGAAAAAGAAATCTTAGGATGCATGGTTTTGGCGGAAGAATAAAGAGGGAAAGAGATCTTTTTCCCCACTTTATGTCTAATCATATATTTCTCATTAAATGAAAAATATTTTCCCTTCGTGTAAGGACAAAACTACCCCGAAACCGCCCATTACTTTCGAAATAAAAAAATGCCCAACTTATTCTTCTTTATCGTGCCTCATTCTCTCTTTACAAAACAAGAAAAAATTTCTTTCTCTCAATGAATTCCTCCCCGTCACCACCACTGATTTCACCACACTAACCAAGTACAATGGTAAGATCAAGGAAAGCCCCAGCCTTAACACATTGTTTTGAACGTTTCCAAACAGTCGAAGCAGAAGCACGCTACAAAATCCTTCAGAAACGACAAGAATATTTGGAAGATGGATTCGTCTTCCCAGCCGAGGATGAGGACCCCTTTGGACCAGAGGTGATGGACGTGATAAAGAAACACAACTGGGAGAAGTTTGTTCCCCTTCTCAAAGCCGTAGCACTGGCGATTGTGATGGAGTTCTACACCCATCTCGAAGACTCGTCTAACCACACAGTGTACGTCCGAGGGAAGCTCCTTCGATGTTCCCCTTCAGTACTCAATAGATACTTTAAGTTGGGGAAAGTGGATGAGCAACACAAGTGATTCGTGGTGAGGTGGATCAAGAAACGTACAACGGAGTGCTGGAAGATTTATGCTTCGGGTGGGCCAAGTTCGAAGGGAATGCCCCAACAAGGAAAAGAGTTGATCGTTGAACCCTAAAACCAAACGTGAAGTTATGGAACCATTTTCTCAAAGGCAAGCTGATGCCAACATCTCACAACACCACTGTCCTCATGAAAAGACTGATGCTATTACACTCAATAATATATGGGAGGAAGATCGTGTTGGAGAACTCATATTCGAGCAAATCCGTGAGTGTGCCAAGAGAAACTGAGGTAACCTACTATTTCCCAACTTGATTACCACACTGTGCAGGAAAAAAAAAGTCCTCGAGGAGCCCTTTGAGGATTTCATTAAATCCAATGAGGGTATCACCTAGAAGAAGGTACCAGAGTTGATGAGTTTCGATGACAACGCCCCGCATTAAGGTTTAGAACGGGGAGCAAAATCAGTTGCTACGGCTAGAATGGCCGCTGTGGTCACTCACACTCGACCAACAAGAAGCACTATAAGAGAACGACATGACGTATACTTCAACCGTCTCCCTCGACGATAACAGCAGTAGACTCGGGATTCGATAGTCCCTCACCTCCCAAACGATGCCTCACGAGGGTGTCCAGTCAAGCCACCCCACCATAATGGGCTTCCATTTTAGTTTTAGTTTTTTATTTTTTTGCATCTGCATATAGCATCATGTAGTTTTAGTTTTCATCCATTGAGGATAATACATCCCTAAAGTTTGGGGGAGGTATTGTACCATATTCTGCCATACTTTGTTAAAAAAAATAATTGATGATAATTGGTTGAAAATTTTGGTTGCCATGACATAAGCAGGTTAAGATTATTGTTAGGAATGAATTAGGGATACCCAATGATGAATGCATAATTTGATTACCTAGGCCAAAATTATTGTTAAGGCTGTCTAAAGAAGAGAACCAACCCTATGTCTGATTCTTTAAAATTTTTAAACATGATTGTAGGCTCTCAGGTAATCTGTAAAATTTTTGGAAAAGAACTTTCTGCTTGCTGAGACTTCAAAAAATATTTTAAGGGTAAAGTGAAAACTCTCTAGTTTTTAAAAATTTTGAAAAATAAAAAGGGACACTCATCTATGCAAAGGCATAAACATAAAAACTCCATAAGAAATTAAGAGCAGCCAAGGCATATGAGTGAATGAAAGCAGTCATAGGTGTGAAACGGTAGGTGTGATAAGCTGACTCCCCTATAAAAAAATAATAAAAGTTGATAAATAACTAGGAGTATAAACTAAGCCTGACAAATAATTTGATGCCTTTACAAACCAGAAGTGCTTACTTTAAGTTTTCTAATTACCTTTATGCATAGGTTGGTTACAATCACGCATACACAATAGCAAAGAATCCTGACTATGGAAGGGACTTGACTGATATGAATGTCGAACATGTTGAGGCCAAACAATTTTGTTGAGGGATGAAATCTCAAACCATATGATTTTCTTAACATTGTTTTGCCATGAAATTTTTTATTTTCTTCTAGCTATTTTACATTTCTTGAGGATAAGCAATAGCTTAACTTTGGCGGTGTGATAACTCCGTAAAAAGACTCAATTTCCAGTTATTTCACTTAAGTTATTGCTCGTGTAAACAAAGTATCCACATCATTTTAGTTGCATTTAGTTGCATATAGGTTATATTAGCTTGTGGTGGATAAGTTTTGCCTAGGCAAGATTTATTTGGTCTGACTGATGCTGCTGAGGAGAAAGGGTTGTTTGGATTGTGTTTATGCAGAAAACTTACAGATAAAGAACATTTCAGTCGTGACAACGTAAATTTGCAAAGGCCAACGGAACAGATGAGAATGTGAGGAGCATATTTATCTTGTCGTGGCAAGGTTTATCTGAAGAAGTCTGAAGTAGGTGTGACGAAACCACCTATGTCATACGCTAGTTGGATGACCTCCTTCACGTGCAAGCAAGCCTTAATTATTCTGACAGCTGCCATCTGCCTTTCCTTTTTAAGTGTGGGCATTTAATAACGGTTATTTAAGGAAATAATAAAACCATACGAAGCCCTACGAGATATTTCCTTATATATAACCAGCCATAGCCGCCAAAGAAAGAAGACAATGAAGAAGAGAGAAGAGTTTTATCCAAGGCATGAGCAAGCAACTGCAGTGCTTTCCCACCATTAACCAACCAAACTTCCTTGGTATCCTCCATAACCAGACTTTAGCAGAGCGCTGATCAGGTCTCAAGAGAGGCTGATCACCACGACAGGCGCGGTACTGATAAGAATTATCACGACAGAGCCCCCGATTTTGGGAGTCGTTCTTCATTTATTTTTAACACTTTATCTATTCGGGTTTGTATTAAACGTTGAATCTTGGATGATTTTTTATAGCACTATGACTCTCTTACTTGGTGTTAAACTTTGTTTTGCCTGAACAATATTTTTATGTTTTATGAATGATGAATTATGTTTTGCTTATGATTGTTTTGCTCATCGTTTAAATATTTTACCTTACGCTGTAAGAGCATCGAGAGATTTCCTGGGGTTTTGGTAAAACATTTTTTTGCAATGTAAGAGCATCGAGAGATGGCCTTTTATCTAGATAGTGATTCTTAGATTCGAGAGAATTAAGATAGATCCACGTGAGCAATGGAATGAATCCGGGATTGTGAAGTTCTAACTTGTTTTCCTTAGAGATAAAGAGTGAGTTTCAAAATACTAAAAGGGGTAGATGCTAGAGTAGGATAGACAACGCCTATAGTTCACGCTGAGAGGTATTGCTACAACAACAGCTTGACAAACCAAGGGTTATAGTTAACGTTGAGGAGTATTGCCATAGCAATCGTATAAGAATACCTAATAATCCTGTTGGGCAGCTTTAGCAAGTCATAATAATTCGTTATAGACTTAGAATAATTGTTGTCAAGACAAAAGTTTAGCATAAGTGCTATGTGATATGTCTGAATATGTGAGGTTGTTTGCATTATATCTAATCAACACTTGTCTTGTTTTATTCTAGCACTCTACATACTTATTTTTCATCGACCAAACTTTTCTACAATAATTAAATCACTTATTCATTTTATTAATATTAGTTCTTAAGCTGACACTTAGTAGGAATTAGTTCATGACATTAATTCTAGTTGTAGTGAAAATATATTTCCAATCCAATCCCTGTGGAGATAATACTCACTTACCCTATATTACTTGAATCGATTGTGTATACTTGCACAGATTTGCTTGCCTTAACATGTACATTTACAAGCGATCAACTCACAAGCTCAGTGCCACACAAATAACCATATTATACTACATGCATTCAATATATGAGCAAGCTATAAGTATGGTCATGAACAATTGCATACATTAGAGAAACAAACAAATAAGCAACATGGTGTAGCTCGGGGTCACTTAGCATCACGAAACTTACACCCTATTTGCTTACTAGAGAACCTTAGGCGAGACCTTGGTCACTAAGCATCAGTGTCTCCATACTTCGAGCCGAGTCTGGGTCACTTAGCATCGGAGCTCGCTCTGCTAGTGTATTCCTCTAGAGTAGTTGGGATATGCTTGGGTCACGTACCATCGACGCAACATCCAACTAGCGTTTGAAGTACACTAGCACTTAATTAGATATATATGGATAATCTTTATACATCATATTATCTCCATTTTAGGAACTCGGGTGTCCCTATTGTTTTTCATGCATCAAAAAAAGAATAAGTCTTATGGAATCTTACTTCATTAAGACCTTATGTTATTACGTAATTATTAAGGTTTCTACTTGTATTCTTATGGAAGAATGTCCCCACTTTAAGAACCCAAGCCCCTTTTCCTTATTCAACTGGCATTAATGCCCAAATTTTCTTATGGGTATCGATACTTATCTAGGAGAGTATCAAAATTGTATTCGATGTTTTGGAAAATATCCCAGTATCGATACCCCTACATGGACTATCGATACTACCCCCTTGGTATCAATACTCCATTGAGTACATGTACTAAAATTGCATTATGGAATCCGATATGGGTTCCCGAATATTGATAATAGTCCCCAAGTATCGATACCACACTAACAGTATTGATACTCCTCGTTGAGTATCGATACCCTCCTCACAAACTTTTGAAAATTTACCATTCTATGTCGAGAATTATCGGTATTGTTCATCCAGTACTAATACTCTCTATTTGAAAAGCCCTATTTCACTCATTTAAGGTCCCCCAAATTGATCTTAAAGTATTTCTAAGGTCCCTAAGAGGTTTTTAAAACTTATTTAGTACTTAAGGAACATTAAAGGCTATTATTTGCAAAAGAACAACAATAAATCCTATTTTCATACTTTAAACCCCCACCCAAGTGCACACAAAGGTTCATACACTCAAACATGCATCAAAGCTAGACATACTAATCTACAAGCGGTAAGGTAAGGTTATAAGTGTGTTACCTTTCACCTAAGGGTTGCAAGATGACCTCAATCTAAACCATGGTTCACATTTTCCTTGTTCTTCACTTTTGAGCTTTCACCCACTTCTCTCACTAACCAAAAGCAAAGTGAAGGATTACTAACTTACTTAAAGGATTAAATAGGGTAAGAACGCGACTTTAAACTCTTTTGGATGGATTTAGAGCACCCAAGAGCCCTAGAATCTAAAACCCCCACCATGGTCATACCTTGTGATTTAGATCTTAAAAGAAAGCTTTAGGTAAGGAGGTTAAGAATCTTACCTTCACAAATCCGGAATGAGAATGAGAGGTAATAAGCTTTCACCTTTAGCTTGGACACAAGAAGAAGAATGAAAGACTTTGAATAGAAGGAAGAAGGCAAAGTGGGAGGGGTTAATTCCAACGTGGATGACATAATCCATTAAATAGAAATCAGCTTTAGGAGATTTCTGGGGGAAATTACAACCTCATTCCCTCATTGATTACTCTAAACTCAAAAATACCCTTTTTATGTCTTAATGGAATCAAGCCCGAACCAAAATAAGTTATTTTCTAACCCATCCCTCATAATGGGTTTTCCCTATCCTATTTTAACAAATTCGGTTTTACCCGAAACTACTAACCCATAAATCGGGCCATTGCATTAAAGTTCATATTTCATCGCTTCAACCTACTGATCTTTACATTCACTCTCCATAGCCTCTTCATACTCAGTTTCTCACATGTTAGTCAAAAGAACGTACTCATTAGAAGAATACCTGACAGAAGATCATAGATCTCCAGAAGACTTCCGAAGTGAAACTGCTGGTGAAGCTATAGGTGCTTGTTGATCATTCAAAATATCATTCATGGGAGCATCAAAACCACCAGTATCTTGTTGGTTATCATAAACATCACCGTGCATATCATCCTGAATATGATCCGGTGAAGGATCTAGGGAATTGGATTCACGTCGATCAAGTCGCCACTATCTTGTTCATACGCTTTCTCCATCTTATCAATTTCATCAATGGAATGATCTTTAATGAAGATAATATCTCAACTTATCATGAGCTTTTTCTAAACTGGATCATAGAGTCTATAACCAAACTCGCCATCTAGACCATAACCAATAAAGATACATTATCAAGTCTTGGCATCCAACTTGGATCTTCTATCCTTTTGGACATGAACAAATTCTTTACAATCAAACATAAGAAGGTGATCATATGAAACATCTCTACCAAACCAAATTGTATCTGGTACATCATCTCTCAAAGGAATATTAGGAGGCAGATTAATCACATGTGCCACTGTATTCAAAGCTTCAGCCCAAAATGATCTTGATAACTTTGCATCTAACAACAAACATATACATCTCTCAATCAAGGTTCAATTCATTCTTTCAGCTAAACCATTCAATTATAGAGTCTTCGGTGGTGTCCCCTGATGTCTTATTCCTTGTGTCAGACAATACTCATAAAATGGCCCTATGTACTAACCACCATTATATGTAAGAATGCACTTCAATTTTTCCTTGTTTCCCTTTTAACTTATTCTTAAAAATGTTTAAATGCCTCAAAAACTTGGTCTTTCGACTTCAAAGTGTAGACCCATAGCTTTCTTGAACATTTATCAATGAAAGTCATAAAATAATGTGCACTGCCATGTGACCTTACCTTTATCGAACCACAAACATATTAATGGACCAACTCTAGCAACTCTGGTCTTCTATGAGGAGAAAAACTTCTAAAAGGAACTCTTCTCTATTTATTTGCTAGACAATGAGCACAATTCTTTAGTGTATTACTCTTCAAACTCGAAAGTTTATTCTTCTTGGCTAAATAATTAAGCTCTTTCTCACTTATGTGACTAAGCCTTTTATGCCACAACTCAGTTGAGCTGTCATTCACTATCACATTCACAATGTCTCTATAATTCGAAGCCTGCATCAAATAAAAATTTGAGCTCTTATTTCCTTGAGCCAAAACCAAGGAGCCTTTAGTTAGGTTCCATTTTCCTTCACTAAAGGTGTTACAAAATCTCTCTTCATCAAGCTTTCCTATAGAAATCAAATTCAAACGGATATACGGTGCATGTCTAACATCCTTGAGAGTTAACTTTGTTCCATTGTTATTCACCAAGGTAGCATCTCCCATGCCAATAATCGGAACCAAACCTTCATTACCTATCTTCAATTCCCCAAAATCATCAGGAGTATAAAATGTGAAGAAATCCCTTCTCGACGTGACATGAAGTGAAGTACTAGTATCAATCACACAACTAGTCTCGTCGTATGCTAGGTTAAGCAAATTCTCATCACAAATAACCAATAAATCATCACGAGTAACAATAGTAAGATACTCAGATTTTTCATCAACTTTTTGATCGTGTTTATCACCACCACATGTGTTCTATTTTTTCCACTTGAAGCAATATTTCTTAATATGGTATTTCTTACCACAATGATGGCACTTAAGATTCTTGTATCTCGATCTTGAATTGCTTTGGCTTTTATCTTTACACTTTCTATCTATCTCTATTTCTCCCCATGTTCTCGATAGCCAATACCTTGGACTGTGATGTAGAACCTTGAGACCTTCTTCTAACTTCTTCATCCAACACACCACTCTTAGTCAAATCCAAAGTAATAATACCTCGTGGAGTAGAACTAATGGGAAAGACTAAAAAAGTATCCCAATAGTTCGGTAAAGTAGTAAGCAACCAAAGCCCTAAAATTGCATCATCAAATTTGACGCCCATACCAAGCAACTGATTCGTCACACTCTAAAATTCACTAACATGGTCAGCTATAGATGTTCCTTCTTTGTATTTCAATGCCAACATTTTCTTCAACAAAAAAAAATTGTTATTGTCCAACCTCGAAGCATACAAGCTTTCAAGCTTCTCCCATAATGTGTGAGCATGTGTCTCTTGATCAATGTGGTTGTAAACATTCTCTTCAACAAATTACCGAATAAAGACACACTTTTTGTTGCTCAAATTCCCATTCCTCGTCACTTTTTGAATCAGGTTTTTGAGTAGCAATGATCAGAATATGCAAAGCCTTCACAAACAAAAAAGTCTTTCATTTTAGTCCGTCAAAGTTGATAATCCGTGCCATTTAACATAATAATCTTACTCGTATTAATTTCCATAATTATCTAACACAATAACCAATCTCTGATACAAGTTTGTTGGGGAAGAAACCAAATAACCAAAATCAAGCAGAAGCACAACCGATGTTCTTTCTCTGGATATAAAGCCTTTCAATAATTATAGCTAACACAATAGATTTAAATATGTCCTCTAGTAATACTACCCAACCAAAAACAACCAATGCAACCAAAAAACAAAGAAATTGAGACATCGATATTTTTATGTGGAAACCCCCTCTAAATCAAGGGTAAAAACAACAGGACTTTAAAGTCCGATCAAAAGCTTCACTATCAACAAATGTTCAGCTAAAAAATCACAAAATCAAGCCTTCAACAAGCATACAACTATGACAAGGCTAACAACTAATAATCTTAGCAAAAGAGAGAAAAATGGGAGAACATCACCAAAAAAAATATAGTTGTTGTAAAATGGGTATTTTCGACGCTACAAGACTCAGATAAAAAAATCCAACCATACAAAGTGAAGAACACCTTGTCGCCTAGCTGATGTCCAAAAATCAACTCAATCGAACCACAGATGGACTTCCTATCGAAGAGTTTATCACTATTGTGCAAACTTTAAAAAAATTGTTTTCTTTCCTCATTTTCTCTTGAACATGAGCTTCTCTCTCTTTCAAATTCTTATTTTCTTAGTTGTATATAAGATGTCCATGCACAAGCCAAAAAGAAAAATAACTTTTTACCAAAGTAAAAAAGAAAAAATAAATGCATGGCAGAACCCTTTTTATTTTATGTTGCAACCTATTTTTAAGTTGCACATTTTGAATTGCATCCTATTTTCTAGTTGCACCCCATCTTAAGTTGCAACGTGTTTTCTGGTTGCACCCGTTTTTAATGGTGATGGGTTCCCCACATAGTGAGACCACACCCAACACAATTATTTAAACCTTTATAGTAAATTCAACTTAGTTATTAATGTTGATAAAAAATGACTCAAATATGATGGTGGGAATAAGTTGATATTTTTTGGATAATTGGTAGTTCATTCTTTACGATTTGAGCAAAAAATTTTGATATGTGAGAGATTAATCATGATCCGATGATTTTTAATTTAGGAGGGATAAATAATGTAAAAGAAAAAATTGATAGTATACATAAAGTTAAAAAAAAACCTCTTCCATCTGTCCTCGGGATAAAAATATCTCGGTTATAAGATGATTAATGACATACTTATAATAATGATAATTGTTAAATTTATTTTTAATAAACTATGTAAAGTTGTAAAAGATTCAACCTCAAAATTTGATTTTTTTTATCAAAACAATGCTTTCCTATTCTAAGTAGTGAACAAATCAATGGAGAGTGAACAGCCCGTGGAAAGTGGCACAATCATTGATTTTGTCGAGTAATTTGTTTAGAAAAAGCGATATGTTCCTATCACACTTCCTCACGTTATTCAGCCTTAAATTTCTTTTTTGCAATAATTACTGCACATATAGGACCTTTTGGCTTGGCTTTACCCTAAAAACCTTTTAAAATGGAAGATAAAAACTTATAGTGGGGTACCAATTTGCAATAGCCATGTATTATTGATGTGCAACACCTACTTTCTTCCTTTTTCATTAGCATGGTTTAAAATTTTATGTAATGGAAGTAAATTTGATGTTTAAAAGTATCAATTAAATCTTTTTATCATGTCATTATTTACACGTAAAGTATTATGTCGGTGTCGTATAATGCTACATTAGTACCATAAATCATCACATCAATATTACAACCGTCAATATTGATCAAATAATGAAATTCATGCTATTAAATGAGTTCCATAATAAAATAACTTATTTGAGTTTATTATAGAGTAAAATGATCCCAAAAACCTTGAAAATCTTAATAACAAACTTATATGGTTTAAATTTCTCGTATTTGGATTTACTAAGGGGACCAAGGCCCTCCATTTCCCTTTCACCAATGTAAATTAAGTAACAAATTAACTTGACAACTAAACGAAATTCAAAAGATGTTAAAGAATCTAAATAATATCGGTGTCTATGATAACACATATGAGTCAAATATGTGTATTTTCATCCCACATTGAGCAAAACACCCATTGTGTATTATGTATGTTTATAGGGAAAATAGGGAGAAAAAGAAAATATAAATTATTTTTCTGCAAGTCCAAATTACTAATTAAAGATGATTAAAATATAATATTCTTTTGGAGAAAAATGTTTTTATAATCAAACACCAATTATTCTTGTTTTAATCCTTCTTCATGTGATCGGATTTTGGTTTTTGTAATCATGTGATGGTGTCCTAGTGTGTAAGAAAGATATGCGATTTTGTGGTGTTTTGTACCGAACACAAGTTTTATGCATTCTTTTTCCTCCGTTTAGGATTATAAAGGTTTTATATAGAGACTAGTGATTATAGCTCTACCCTGTATTCCTTGAAATAAAGCCTACAGACATTTCAAAAGAAAAAAGTATTTGAATAGGGTTTAGCCTACGAAGAGAAGGATGGAGATATATTCACCTATATAAGTAGTTATGGGTATAGATTGAGTCGGATCAAATTTTTGATCGATTTAAATTTGATATAAGTATTATATTTTTTTCATTCGTAAAATTGAATTAGATTTAAAAGGTTCTATTCGACTCAATATTGACTTGAATTTTAGCGTAAAAATTTCCATTTGACCCAAAACATACATACATACATAGAGACACAGACATACATACACACAGACACGCGCGCGCGTGCTCGTGCGCACACATATCATTTTATTATATAAAATAAAATCTAGTATAAAATTATATATAGATATTATTTAATTATCCCTAAATATAGCATAGATAATTATTATCTCATATTAAATCAGAGATTCCTCACCCCTAAACTCAAACTTTTATTAAAAAAGTGATCTTATAAGATCATATTTGATTGAATTAAAATTTATCAAATCTAAATTCATGTTCATCTCTGCGTCAAATTAAAGGGTGATGCAAAAATAATAATATTAGTAACAATAATAATTTATTATAATAAATTCACAACTAAATCGATGTTTAGTTATGTTCTAGTTTAATTAGAAATATTTTTAAATTATAAAAATATTATTATAATAATATATTTGTTTTTATAATTTTTTTAGAGAAAATCGCCTCAGTGACCAAAAAAAAGTTATAATATACGATTTTAACCAACTTTTTTTGGATTTGCCAAAATGACCAACAAAATCGCAACGCGAAATAAAAATCGCAACGCGATCCCCAGAATCGCAAATCAGTTTCCAAAATAGCAACGCGATTCTTGAAAATCGCAATGCGATAGTACAAATTCGCATTGCGATTTTCCAAAATCGCAACGCGAATATGAAAATCGCAACGCGAACACATAAATCGCAACGCGTATCCGTAAATCGCAACGTGTATCCGTAAATCGCAACGCGTATAGGTAAATCGCAATGCGTATCCGTATATCGCAACGCGTATCCGTAAATCGCAACGATAATACATAAAATCGCAACGCGTATCCGTAAATCGCAACGCGATATTTAAAGCGCCATTATAATCGCTACGCGTATTTTATTTTCAAATTACAAAAGAATATTAAGACAAAATCCCGTAATCGCAACTCATAACCTAAAACCTAAAATCACAACTCAGTCCCATCTCCATATCTCACTCTCTACGGCGAAGAAATCCGTCCCCATCTCCGAAGATTTCCGTCCCCATCTCCGGCGAAATCCCTCACAACCATTCACGGTCAGAAATCCCTCACAATATTCAGAAATGGAAAATCAACCTCCGAGGGTTAGTTTTTTAATTATTTTTATTTTGAAATGTTTGCATTATTGTAGGTTTTTCATATTGAAACTGATGATAAGTTTACTGGTCATTTCAATAATAGATTAACCATTTCACTTAGATTTCATTTCGCGTTACGATTCTGTCGTTGCGATTTTCATTTCGCGTTGCTATTCTCTCGTTCCGATTTTCAAGTTAGTATTTGTCTTTGTCTTTGTTCTGTCTTTTGGTTGAAGTAATGCAATCCATTCAAGTTTCAATTTGCAGAAGAGTCGCAACGAGATAAATGAAAATCGCAACGAGAGAATGACTGTCGCAACGAGAGAAATGAAAATCGCAACGAGAGAATCGCAACGCGAATGAAATCGCAACGAGAGAATCGCAACGCGAAACCAAAATCGCATTGCGATTTTCATTTCGCGTTGCGATTCTCTCGTTGCGATTTTCATTTCGCGTTGCGATTCTCTCGTTGCGATTGTCATCTCGCGTTGCGATTCTCTCGTTGCGATTTTCATTTCAACCAAAAGACAAAACAGTGTTGCAAATTTTAGTTTCAAGAATAAACTACTACTTTTTATGTTTATTGTTTTTGGTATATCTTCACAGTGTAGTTTTTGGTATATCTAACTTGGTATGTTTATTGTTTTGTAGAAATTTTTTTCGGCTCAATTGACCTTGAGAAATAAAGTCAGCCTGGCCACTACAATTGCAAAGAAGCTTTCACCTGCTCAAAGACAATTGTTTGAGGAAACCTGCTTCGGGCCATGGCTGAGTACAGCATCCGGGTGGAGATGCTAATTTGACCCATTTGTGGCTTCAGACCATGACATCAAATCTACCCGACAGTATACAACGTGGTGAGGAAGAGATATGGTTTCATTTTCCACCAGCGTATACTTGTTTTGGGCGGAAGGAGTTCTGCTTAATCACTGTCTACGATTCGGACACGATGATGTAGGCCGGTACACTCGTCATATCGCCCGCCCATCATGGTTATCCCGGGTTTTTCCGGATGAGTCAATGGAGAAGCCGAACCTACATGTCGACGACCTGAAGAAATTGTTTAATAAGAAAGCTGGTTTCACTCGGATGGATGACGTCGATGTTGTCCGAGTATGCCTTCTACTACTTGTGTATGCCGGCTTTTTAGGCAGAGAGGCCAGACAACCTATTCATCGGGAGCTAATAATATTGGTAGAGGACCTGAATGCATGGAATTTGTTTCCGTGGGGTTCGTATATATGGAAAGCTACCTGGACTAAGTTGTCGTCTGCCTTTGATGACCGCAAAAGTTTGCGGGGCGATGGGTCCAAATACACTTTGTCAGGCTTTGTTTGGGCCTTTAAGGTAAGATTTCTATATAATGTTTCTAAAATTATAATTAATTATTTAACAATTACTAATTTTGTTATATATTGTTTGTAGATTTGGATATTCGAGGCTTTCCCCAGCATGCGTACATATGCAATAAAAACGTCAAATGATATTCCCAGGGCTATTTCCTGGAAGAGGAAAACTCTGTTGGATTGGGAAGACTTAATACCATATGCCACAATAAATAATGTAAGTTAACACAAATACTTTCATATATATAAACAAGTATTAATAGTAGACGTTTAACTTTGTTTGAGTTTTTATATTTTAGGAGGCTACATTCCATTACAAAGACTGACCCCACGGAGGAAGAGCTTGCCACTGATTGGTGGCAAGCTAGTCAGAATTTTTTTGATGGCACGGATGATGAGCAGCATCCACTTCCTCCAATTCGAGAGCCATCACCTCACCTAGAGCCATCACCCGATCGACCCGACTATACACCTCTAGAACGAGAGCCATCACCTATCCCGTCACATCATCGAGCCTCTTCTCCACCATCACCTCATGATAGGCGACCGGCAAAGATGCCACGACTCCTATCTCCTGTTCTCCACCTCCACCTCAACGGGATGAGTCAAGGGAGTTACGTGATGAGGTCAATGCCTTGCGTGAGGAGATCGGTACTCTACGCGATAACGATGGTGCATGGCGTGTGGAGGTGTCAACTTTACGTGGTGAGGTTGCCGCTCTACGTGAGATGATAGTATCGTTGCAGAATGAGGTTCATACTCTACGCAACGAGGTAAGTTTAAGATTTTCCATATTTAACTTAATGATAAATTTACTCGTAATTTCACTTAGATTAGCCATTTCACTTAGATTGCTTAGTAAATTATTCGGTTGCTGCCAATTCTGCTAAACTGTGTATTCTTTAACACTGGAAATAGTATTGTCTTTGTTTTGTCTTTTGGTTGAAAGTAAATTGTTCGGTTGCTGCCAATTCTGCTAAACTGTGTATTCTTTAACACTGTGAAATAGTATTGTCTTTGTTTTGTCTTTTGGTGAAAGTAAATTTGTTCGGTTGCTGCCATTCTGCTAAACTGTGTATTCTATAACACTGTGAAATAGTATTGTCTTTGTTTTGTCTTTTGGTTGAAAGTAAATTTGTTCGGTTGCTGCCAATTCTGCTAAACTGTGTATTCTATAACACTGTGAAATAGTATTTGTCTTTGTTTTGTCTTTTGGTTGAAAGTAAATTTGTTCGGTTGCTGCCAATTCTGCTAAACTGTGTATTCTTTACACTGTGAAATAGTATTTGTCTTTGTTTTGTCTTTTGGTTGAAAGTAAATTTATCCATTCAAGTTTCAATTGCAGAAGAAGAAATAGTTTACTTTCGCAACACGAAACTTAAAATCGCAACGCGAAACCAAAATCGCAACGCGAAATGAAAATCGCAACGACAGAATCGCAACGCGAAACCAAAATCGCAACGACAAGATCGCAACGCGAAACCAAAATCGCATTGCGATTTTCATTTCGCGTTGCGATTCTTTCGTTGCGATTTTCATTTCGCATTGCGATTCTGTCGTTGCGATTTTCATTTCGCGTTGCGATTTTGGTTTCGCGTTGCGATTTTAAGTTTCGTGTTGCGAAAGTAAACTATTTCTTCTTCTGCAAATTGAAACTTGAATGGATAAATTACTTTCAACCAAAAGACAAAACAAAGACAATACTAATTCAGGGTATTAGTTTGAAACATATTTTTTCTTTGTTATCTGATGCATTTTGTGAACTATGATAGAATAATGACTTGGTGAATACAATGCAAGTTTGAAAATATTGTCTTTGTTTTCACTGTTTAAATATCATGTCTGTTTATTTACTGATTTTGTATTTAATTATTTAGCGGCCCGATAGAGTGGATGCTTTACGTCGGGTTATGCTTGCACGACGGAGTTCACGCATCAGACAGCGTGCACGTGCTATTAAGTCTCCGTACACCCCAATAGTGCGAAGACACCGCAAGAAGAAGCCCGACTCGCCTGTCATCCCTCAAGAGTCCACTCCTATCGTTGAAGAGGCCCCCCCTATTATTCCTCGAGAGTCCCCTCCCACCGTTCAAGAGGCCACTGTCATCATTGAAGAGGTCCCTCCCACCATTCAAGAGCCCGATTCACATGGCGTCATATGTAGGCTTCTTGAGAAACCCTCTGACGTGCCGGACATGATGGATTCAGTTGGCTCTTGTATGAGTACCGGCCAGTACCATACCGGTATCTGAAGAGGAGAGGGAACACTACCGGACACAATTCTGGATAACACCCTTTGGGCTAAGACCGCTGTTGATTTTTATCTACATGAGCGGAGCCAGGGGTGTTTCACTGACATATGCAAGCTCACCGATGATATCTATTTGTTGCTTGATCGGTCTTGGTGGGGCGTATTATTAGGGTCGAAGACAATGGCTATTTCGATGGGGGAGTAAGTCTTATATTTTTCTTATATTCAATTGATTAATTTTTTTTTAAATTATGTAAGTCACTAATATATGTCTTTTTTGTAAAACAGCATATCGATGCGTGGGTGACACGTCTTCTATAATAAGAAAACTTAAGAAAAATAAAAATATACGATATACAATTATGCCGACGTCTTTTCACGCCGTTCACTTGAAGAATGCACGAAATGAATCATTTGATTTGGGCAATGGACAAGCTAAACTTTATCCTGCATGGTGGGAGGTCGATAAGGTTAGTATTTATTTTAGATTGAGTTTAAGGTTTTATAAAATAAGTGCGCAAATGAATGAATTATTACTTATGATTGCAGGTGTTTATCCTGTTTTGGAACGTAAACATTGGATTCTCGTCGAGCTTCAGCTCCCATCCCTTAAGACAAGTGTATGACAGCATGATAAATTACATCATTGGCTGATTTAAGAGATGTTATTAAGGGATGGAGCTCTCATTTGGCTAAATTCTTGGATGCGATCAATTATTGGACTCGTTCTGGAAACAAGAAGCCAAAGAAGCTCAATATTACAGTTATTAGAGACGAGACCGCGCCACAACAACGAGCGGAGCCAGAGGAGATTGTGGTCCTCTCGTATGCTTGGCGTTGGAGCGTTTGACGACGGGAAGCATCAAGTATCTACCTCCCACCGATAGAGATAGAGCTGCAGTAGGCTTGTGGTTTCGGCATTATATGGCTAAATCGATATATACGAGACGTGCCTACCTGCATCCGCGTTATAAAATGTCCATAAACAATTGGTAAGTTTATATACTTTTGGTTTGAAAATGTTTGGTTAAGTACCTAGAATTCATAATTTGCTGTTTGTAGGTTTTAGATGTGTAGAAAGTGTTGTTTGAGCAAATGTTTGGTTTCTGCAGGTTAATGTCAGAAGTGAACTGCGTGAAATGATGTATGGCTGCAAAGTTGATTCAATAGTTAATTGATTGTTTTTTGATTGTTTAATTGATTTGTAAAAGTTGATTCAATAGTAGATGATCGGAAATAAGAATTATTGCTATTTTTGATTGTTTAATTGATTTGTAAAAGATTATTTGTAAAAGTTGATTTGTGTAATTGATGCGAATATATTCTTATTTGTGCTTGTTAATTGATTGAAAGTAATGGTTGATTTTGTTGATTTCAATCTGCATTATGAAGGCAAAATTGACTATCGCAATGCGAAATGAAAATCGCAATGCGAATGAAAATCGCAACGAGAGAATCGCATGCGAAATGAAAATCGCAATACGGAAATGAAAATCGCAATGGGAGAATCGCAATGTGATTTTAATTTCGCATTGCGATTCTCTCGTTGCGATTTTCATTTCGCATTGCGATTTTCATTTGCATTGTGATTCTCTCGTTGCGATTTTCATTTCCGCATTGCGAAATGTAATGGTTGATTTTGTTGATTTCAATCTGCATTATGTTGAAGGCAAAAATTGACTATCGCAATGCGAAATGAAAATCGCAATGCGAAATGAAAATCGCAACGAGAGAATCGCAATGCGAAATGAAAATCGCAATGCGGAAATGAAAATCGCAATGGGAGAATCGCAATGCGATTTTAATTTCGCATTGCGATTCTCTCGTTGCGATTTTCATTTCGCATTGCGATTTTCATTTCGCATTGCGATTCTCTCTTGCGATTTTCATTTCGCATTGCGATTTTCATTTCGCATTGCGATTCTCTCGTTGCGATTTTCATTTCCGCATTGCGAAATGTAATGGTTGATTTTGTTGATTTCAATCTGCATTATGTTGAAGGCAAATTGACTATCGCAATGCGAAATGAAAATCGCAATGCGAAATGAAAATCGCAACGAGAGAATCGCAATGCGAAATGAAATCGCAATGCGGAAATGAAAATCGCAACGAGAGAATCGCAATGCGATTTTCATTTCGCATTGCGATTCTCGTTGCGATTGTAATTTCCGTGTTGCGATAGTCAAATGCATGCCTAATAGTGATAACAACTGAATAACTGAAGTAATTCAACTGAAAATGTTAAAAGTTCACACATAAAATCCACATAATACAACGTTTGCATTTAAAAATCACCTAAGTTAAGAGTCCCAAAAGGTGAAGCCAATTGTGATTGGGATTTTGAAGATGGTGCCTTTTGCTTGACACCATATGCTTTGGATTTTGAGGATCCATATTTTGGTAGAGGAAAAGATGATTTTGATGGCACTGGTGATCCACATGTCAACCTGTATGACCACTTTCCTTGCACCGACTACATGTCGATCTCTTCTTTCTTCACCCTTAGACGGTATACGATCGTTGACTTTTTGGTCGGCCGGTAGCCTTCTGTCCATGGTGGCAAAACTGTTTGTAAGTCATCTGGTATGTCCCACTCAGAAGGATGTGGAATAGGGTAGACAATCTCGGCATAAGTCTGTCGATAAACTTCTGTAGTGTAGCATCCATAGCGTATGCGCTTGAATCATCTTGGTTTAAATGAAGAGCAACTTTTATAACATGGCCACACGGATAACCAGATGTTTGCCATTTCATACAACTACACGTCTTTTGCATTTAGATCGACTAGCCCATTTAAGTTATTATCCAGTACTTGAAACAAAGTGTTTGAACATGGTTCAACTCTCCATGACGTTGACTTCACAACACGTTTCGTTATCTTTTTTCAGTCCATGTGTAACACGATGTTCCAATGTTCCTGTAAATTTAAATAAACAATACTTAGTAAAATATATAATATGATAAGTTACGAATTCAAAGAAATAATACCTGCATGGTTTCTTTTCTTGTAGTACCACTGTTGAATAGAGGCTCGAAAAAACTCCATTAACATAGTAATGGGTAATTTCCGGGAATGACGACTTAGAGCGTTGATTGATTCTGCACTATTAGACGTCATGAAACCATATCTTGCTCCAAGTTGATGTACTTGACCATCTTTCAACCCGACATCTTCTAGTGTTTGAGCACACTGAGGCAAAACACGTCTTAAACAATTTATATGCTTATTGAAATCCACTTCCCGATAAGCTTTTACAGCCTTCCAGTATGTCCATTTGTGCTTTTTTATACCAGCACCTTGATTTAGATTTCTATACAAATGAACACCACAAAGTCCATGAAAAGCATCTGGAAACATTCTAACAGCGTTGTCATTGAGTTGCCCTATCGGATGATTGTCAGATTGCTAATAGGACCTATGCAATCCCTAAGATGCCCCATAAACCATGTCCATGAATCAAGGTTTCAGAATTTGCCAACCCGTAAGCTATTGGCAATATCCCATTGTTAGCATCCATGGCTACTGCTAATAAGTTTACTCCAAGTATCGAGCCTTTCAATGTGCTCCGTCAACTATAATAACTGGGCGCATGCAAGTAATAAACGAACGAATCTACAAAATAATATACACAAGAAATATAATCATTTAATGTGAAATGCATGTAACTAACAAAAATGAGTCAACAAAATTATATTGATTTACTAACCGTAGCACCATGGCGATAAACAACAACTCAAGCGTCCATCTCTATCTGTTTTGATATGAGTTACCGACCAGGATTTTTCAGCTTTAAATTGTGACAATAAGCCGGCAGTTGGGCAAACGATGCTTCTGGCGACCCCCTCAACAATTCCAAGGCATAACATTTGGCTCTCCAAGCTTGAGAATATGATATACTAATCTTGAACCGAGCATTCATGTCAGTCATAATTTCATGTCCCCGAATATACCCTGCCATTCAAAACATTAACTCAGCCAGAAAACCCACCCACACCTTTTTGTTTGCCTGTCTATGGTGAGGAAAAACTTGGGTTCTTGAACATGTATGTTTATCAATAAAAGTCCTAACTTGAAACATTTTGCAATCTTTTATTCTCTTTGCAATCAACGCCACGTAAGTTTTTGTCAATCATACACCTTGTTTCGAAACGATCTTTGCTTGATTTGTTAACTTTTAGTTGATAGCCATCTTCCACACATTTCGTATACAAAGCTATCTTCAGTCTTCCTTTGTATCAAAACAATCTCTTTCTTGACACGAATAACTTTTGTGTAACAATCAACTGCTTTCTTTGCCAACTCTTCTTCCGGAACTGAAGTAATTCTGGCATATTCCAGTTATACTCCCGTGGCATTTTCTTTTCTTCGGGGACTTTTTCTTCTTTTTCTTCTTCAGGATTATATGAATTACAGAGATGGATGTTCAACATGTTCATTCACAGTCGTAACTTCCTCCTCATTATCATCAACAACATCTTCCTCGGCAACGGGTGTTTCATCATCAAAATTCGGGTATTGACCAATATTAAAATCATTACACACATGGTCTTTCTTCTTCTGAAACATCATCAAAATCCGTGTATTGACCAATATCAAAGTCCGGATATTGACCAAGACCAAATTTCGAATACTGACTAGTACTCACAATTTTTTCTGTTGGCTCATCATCGTCTAACTGGTCAATACGAAAACCGGAATTTGGTGCTGAAAGTTGATTGGGATTTGGATTAGAGAAAGGTTGTGGGTTTGAGAAAAACTTAGTTGATTACTACCCGCTACTGACCCAACAATACTACTTCTAGGTTCAACAACATACAATGTAACATCATCTTGTGAAACACTAATGTAAGCAATGAATCGTTCAACATCTTCATTGTCGGTTAACAAATAAACTTTACCATTTCTCTGATAAGATAGCCTAAATCCACTTAGGGGCTCTAAATTCAATTTATTTGAAACACGTAGCATTAGAGTTTCATAAGTTAACTTTTGTAAAGACAATTTTAGTTGAAGATTCATGGGTAAAGGCATATATTGTAAAACACCATGAACATTATCCCATGACCCTCCAAAACACAAATCTATCCAAACATGATCAACATTAGATGATTTCATGGTTGTAAATTAATTTACTAAACAGACGAGCTGCGAAACTAAAACATGTTGCCGGATTGGGAAGGATGTCGTTGGATATAGGAACGGATGTCGCCGGAGAGAGTGATAGATGGAGATGGAATGAGTTGCGATTTAGGGATTTAGTTTATGATTTCAGTGTTATATACCCAAAATTTCAGTGTTGTGATTTACAGATTCTCGTTGCGATTTACGGATTCTCGTTGCGATTTACGGATTATCGTTGCGATTTACGGATTATCGTTGCGATTTACGGATACGCGTTGCGATATACGGATACGCATTGCGATTTACGGATACGCGTTGCGATATACGGATACACGTTGCGATTTATGTGTTCGCGTTGCGATTTTGGAAAATCGCAATGCGAATCCGTATATCGCATTGCGATTTTCAAGAATCGCGTTGCGATTTTGGAAACTGATTTGCGATTCTGGGGATCGCGTTGCGATTTTTATTTCGCGTTGCGATTTTGTTGGTCATTTTGGCAAATCCAAAAAAAGTTGGTTAAAATCGTATATTATAACTTTTTTTTGGTCACTGAGGCGATTTTCTCATTTTTTTATTTCCCCTATATCAAAGAATAATAATAATCGAATACTCATAAACTTTAATCTATGATTATCAAAATACTTTAGAATCTTAGAGAATCGTTGTACAAAAGGGACCACAGAAGTTATTTACCTTTTCTTTAAAATGAAATAAATATAGAAAATGAAGGAAAAATGTTACAAAAATATTAAAATATTCAACAGTATATTATTCATCATCCATATACTAAAACCGAAAAAATATCATAATCAGTAAAATAATAAATACAACAATAATAAGGGGACTGGGACGGTCCAAGTTGAATGTGTGGCAGCAGACAACAGGATTTCTTTTTATTTTTAATTTGATCACTTTTTTTTATAAAAGAGAAAATAACCTCCGTGACAAAAAAATTCCATATAATATACGATTTTAACCAACTTTTTCCGGATTTGCCAAAATGACCAACAAAATCGTAATGCGATCACTAATTCGCAACGCGATCTCAATTATCGCAAATTCGCGTTGCATTTCGCGTTGCGATAGTTGAAAATCGCGTTGCGATGGTCTACAGTGTCGTTGCGATTTTCCCAATTCGCAATGCGAATAAGTAAATCGCAACGCGAATTGGGAAAATCGCAATGCGATACTTACTATCGCAATGCGATAATACAAAATCGCAACGAGATACTGACTTTCGCAACGCGATTCTGACTTTCGCAACGCGATAATACATAATCGCAATACGATTTTCAAAGCGCCATTAGTATCCTGACCAAGTATTTTATTTTTAAATTCCAAACACGAATATTAATATATTGGAACACTGAACCGTCCACAGTATATCCCGTAATCGCAACTCATAACCTAAAACCTAAAATCACAACTCAGTCTCATCTCCATCTCTCACTCTCTCACCCATCTCCGACAAAATCCGTCCCCATCTCCGGCGAAATCCGTCTATCTCCATCTCTCAGAGCCACCCTCACAATCAGAAATGGAAAATCAACCAAATCAACCAACGAGGGTTAGTTTTTTTTAATTATTTTCTTTTTGAAATTTTTGCATTATTATTAGGTTTTTCATATTGAAATTGATGATAAGTTTACTGGTAATTTCAATAATAGATTAACCATTTCACTTAGATTGCTTATTAAATCAACTTAGAATCGCAACGCGAAATGAAAATCGCAATGCGATTTTAGTTTCGCGTTGCGATTCTCTCGTTGCGATAGTCAAATTCGCGTTGCGATAGTCATTTTCGTGTTGCGATTTTCATTTTCAGAAACTATTCTTCTTCTGCAAATTGAAACTTGAATGAATTGCATTACTTCAACCAAAAAACAAAGACAAATACGAAATTCACAGTGTTGCAAATTTAAGTTTGAAGAATAAACTACTACTCTTTATGTTTATTATTGTTTTTGGTATATCTTCATAGTGTAGTTTTTGGTATATCTAACTTAGTATGTTTATTTTTTTTGTAGAACTTTTATTCGGCTCAATTGACCTTAAGAAATAAAGTCAGCCTGGCCAAAATAATTGCGTCGAAGCTTTCACCTGCACAAAGAAAAATGTTTGAGGATACATGCTTCGGGCCATGGCTGAAAGTACAACATCCCGGTGGAGATGCGATGTTGACAAACCTGTTTCTTCAAACCATGACTAGCGATCTACCAGAGACTATACAACGTCGTGATGAAGAGATATGGTTTGATTTTCCACCGGCGTATACGTTTTTGGGCGGGAGGAGTTTTGCTTAATCACCGGTCTACGCTTCGGACACGATGATGTAGGTCGGTACACTAGACACATTACCCCCCATCATGGCTATCCCGGGTTTTTCTTGAGCTGGAGAGGCCGAATCTACACATAGAAGACCTGACAAGATTGTTGAATAAGAAAGATGGTTTTACTCGGATGGATGACGTCGACGTTGTCCGAGTATGCCTTCTAATTCTTTTGCATGCCGGCTTTTTAGACAGAGAGGCCAGACAACCTATTCCAAATGATCTAATCAAATTGGTAGAAGACCTAAATGCGTGGAACCTGTTTCCGTGGGGCTCGTATTTATGGAAAGCTACATGGAATAAGTTATCGTCTGCCTTGGATGATCGAAAAAGTTTGCATGGCGATGGTTCCAAATACACTTTGACAGGCTTTATTTGGGCCTTTAAGGTAAGAATTTTTATATAATGTTTCCAAAATTATAAGTAATTATTTAACAATTACTAATGTTTGTTATTATATTGTTTGTAGATTTGGATATTTGAGGCCTTTCCCGCCATGAAGACATATGCAATAAAACTTCAAATGATATTCCCAGGGCTATTTCCTGGAAGAGGAAACGGACCTTGCAATGGGAAGATTTACTACGGTATACGATAATAATAATGTAAGTTAACATAAATACTACCATATGTTTATAAACAAGTTATTACTAGTACACGTTTAACTTGTTTGAGCTTTTATATTGTTAGGAGGCCAACACTCCTCTACAGAGGTGACACCCACGGAAGCTGAGCTTGCCACTGATTGGTGGCAAGCTAGTAAGCGTTTTTTTGATGGAACGGTTTGATGAGAAGCCTCCACTTCGGGAGCCATCACCTCACCCAGAGCTATCACCTCACCCAGAGCCATCATCTGATCGACCCGACTATACACCTCCACAACGACAGCCATCACCTATTCTGTCACATCATCGAGCCTCTTCTCCACCATCATCGCAAGATAGGCGACCGGCAAAGATGCCACGACGTTTATCTCCCTGTTCTCCACCTCCACCTCAACGGGATAAGTTAGGGGAGTTACATGATGAGGTCAATGCCTTGCGTGAGGAGGTCGGTACTTTACGCAAAGACGATGGTGCATGGCGTGTTGAGGTGTCTACATTACGCGGTGAGGTAGCCGCTCTACGTGAGATGGTAGCATCGTTGCAGAATAAGGTTCATACTCTACGCAACGAGGTAAGTTTAAGATTTTTCATACTCGTAATTCATTCGGTTGCTGCCAATACTGCTAAACTGTTTTTGTTAGTATTTGTTTTTAGTTTTGTTTTTGTCTTTTGGTTGAAGTAATGCAATCCATTCAAGTTTCAATTTGCAGAAGAAGAATAGTTTACTTTCGCAACACGAAAATGACTATCGCAACGCGGAAATGGCTATCGCAATGCGAAATGAAAATCGCAACGCGAAATGAAAATCGCAATGCGATTTGTGTTTCGCGTTGCGATTTTGTCGTTGCGATTTCATTTCGCATTGCGATTTTGTCGTTGCGATTTTCATTTCGCATTGCGATTTTGTCGTTGCGATTTACATTTCGCATTGTGATAGCCATTTCCGCGTTGCGATAGTCATTTTCGCGTTGCGATTTTAAGTTTTGTGTTGCGAAAGTAAACTATTCTTCTTCTGGAATGTTTATATATGTTGTCCTTTTAAATGTTTATATAAGTGCTTACTTCTGGAATGTTATCTGAGCATTTTGTGAACTATGATAGAATAATGACTTGGGTGAATACAATGCTAGTTTGAAACATATTTGTCTTTGTTTAATATCATGTATGTTTATTTACTGATTTATGTATTAATTTTTTTTAGCGGCCCGATAAGGTGGATGCTTTACGTCGGGTTTTCCTTGCACAACGGAGTTCACACATCAGACGGCGTGGACGTGCTATTACGTCTCCGTTTACCCCAATGGTGCGAAGACTCCGCAAGAAGAAGCCCGACTCAACTGTCATCCCTCAAGAGTCCCCTCCAATCGTTCAAGAGGCCCCTATCCTCCCTTAAGAGTCCCCCCCCCCACCGTTCAAGAGGCCACTGTCATCGTTGAAGAGGTCCCTCCCACCATTCCAGAGCCTGATTCACATGGGTAATATATCGAAGTATTGAGAAACCCCCACCGGTTCCGGACATGATGGATGAGAGTTGGCTCTCGTATGAGTTACCGGCTAGTACCCTTCCGGTATCTGAAGTGGAGAGGAGACAACTACCGGAAACAATTGTGGATAATACCCTTTGGGCTAAGACCGCAGTTGATTTTTATCTACATGAGAGGAGCCAAGGGTGTTACACTGACATAAGCAAACTCAACGATGAAATGTTTTTGTTGCTTGATCGGTCTTGGTGGGGTGTGCTATTAGGGGTTGAAGACAGTGGCTATTTCGATGGGGAGGTAAGTCTTATATTTGACTTATATATGATTTTGATTAATTTTTTTAAAAATTAATGTAATTCACTAATATATGTCTTTTTTTTGTAAAACAGCATATCGATGCGTGGGTGTCAAGTTTTCTAATAATAAGGAAGCTTAGGAAAAATAAAAAAAATTCGCGATATACAATAATGCCGGCGGCTTTTCACGCAGTTCACTTGAAGAATCAACGAGATGAATCATTTTCGTTGGGCAACGGACAAGCTAAACTTTATCCTGCATGGTGGGAGGTCGATAAGGTTAGTGTTTATTTTTTAAATTTTTTAAAGGTGTTCATAAATAAGTGCGCAAATAAATGAATTATTACTTATGATTGCAGGTGTTTATCCCTGTTTTGGAACGTCATCATTGGCTTCTCGTCCAACTTCAGCTCCTATCCCTGAAGATAATAGTATATGACAACATGATAAATTACATATCACTTTCTGATTTGAGAGATATTATCAAGGGATGGAGCTCTCATTTGGCTAAATTCTTGGATGGGATTAATTATTGGACTCATTCTGGACACAAGAAGCCAAAGAAGTTCAATGTCACAGTTGTCAGAGACGAGACCGTGCCACAACAATCGCCGGGAGGCAGAGGGGATTGTGGTCCTCTCGTATGCATGTGCTTGGCGCGTTTGACGACGGGAAGCATAGAGTTTCTACCTCCCACAGATAGAGATAGAGCTGCAGTAGGCTTGTGGTTTCGGCATTATATGGCTAGAGCGATATATTCTAGACGCTGCCTACCTGCATTCGCGTTATGAAAGTATCCATTGTTAATTGGTAAGTCAAATGCAAGTTTTGTTAACATATATACTCCTTTTGGTTTGAAAATGTTTGGTTAAGTACCTATAATTCAATAATTTGCTGTTTGTAGGTTTTAGATGTGTAGGAAGTCTTGTTTGAGCAAATGTTTGGTTTTTGCAGGTTAATCCTTAAGTGAGCTGCTTGAAATGGATGTACGAAAAGTTGATTCATTGATTCAATAATTGATGAGGAAATAAGAATTATTATTATTTTTTGATTGTTTAATTGATTTGTAAAAATGATTGTAAATGTTGATTTGTTTAATTGGTGTGTACATAATTCTTATTTGTGCTTGTTTAATTGGTTGAAATGTAATAGTTGATTTGTTGATTTTCAATCTGCATTATGTTGAAGGCAAAACAGACTATCGCAACACGAAACTGACTATCGCAACGAGAAAATCACAATGCGAAATGAAAATCGCAACGAGAAAATTGCAATGCGATTTTCATTTCGCATTGCGATTTTCTAGTTGCGATAGCCATTTTCGCGTTGCGATTTTTCATTTCGAATTGCGATAGCCATTTTCGCGTTGCAATAGCCATTTTCGCGTTGCGATTTCCCCGTTGCGATGGTCAAATGAATGTCTAATAAGTGATAACAACTGAACAGATCATAGCAATGTTCAAACTCAAGTTACTAATACATGCCTAACTGAAAATGTTAAAAGTGCACACATAAAATACACATAATACAACGTTTGCATTTAAAAATCACCTAAGTTAACAGTCCCAAAAGGTGAAGCCGGTTGTGATTGGGATTTTGAAGATGATTGCGATTTTCAGAATCTCGTTGCGAAAGTCAGAATCTCGTTGCGATTTTGTATTATCTCGTTGCGATAGTCAGTATCGCATTGCGATTTTCCAAAATCGCATTGTGATTTACTTATTCGCATTGCGAATTAGGAAAATCGCAACGCGATACTTACTTTCGCAACGAGATAATACAGAATCGCAATGCGATTTTCAAAGTTCGCAATAGGTTTTAGTTTCGCAACACAAATTTTTGTGTATATATCTACGCAGAAGCAACAACTCATAACCTAAATCCCTAAATCGCAACTCATTCCATCTCCATCTATCACTCTCTCCGGCGACATCCGTTCCTATATCCGTTCCTACATCCTTCCCCATCCGGCAACAGGTCTTAGTTTTGCAGCTCGTTTGTTTAGTAAATTAATTTACAACCATGAAATCATCTAATGTTGATCATGTTTGGATAGATTTGTGTTTAGGAGGGTCATGGGAGAATGTTCATGGTGTTTTACAATATGCCTTTACCCATGAATCTTCAACTAAAACTGTCATTAAAAAGTTAACTTATGAAACTCTAATGTTACGTGTTTCAAAGAAATTGAATTTAGAGCCCCTAAGTGGATTTAGGCTATCTTATCAGAGGAATGGTAAAGCTTATTTGTTAACCGACAATGAAGATGTTAAACGATTCATTGCTTACATTAGTTTTTCAAGTGATGATGTTACATTGTATGTTGTTGAACCTAGAAGTAGTATTGTTGGGTCAGTAGCGGGTAGTAATCAACTAAGTTTTTCTCAAAACCCACAACCTTTCTCTAATCCAAATCCCAATAAACTTTCAGCACCAAATTCCGGTTTTCGTATTGACCAATTAGACGATGATGAGCCAACAGAAAAAATTGTGAGTACTAGTCAGTATTCGAAATTTGATCTTGGTCAATACCCGGACTTTGATATTGGTCAATACTCGGATTTTGATGATGTTTCAAAAGAAGAAACAGACCCTGCGTGTAATGATTTTGATATTGGTCAATACCCGAATTTTGATGATGAAACAACCGTTGCCGAGGAAGATGTTGTTGATGATGAGGAGGAAGTGGAGGCTGTGAATGAACATGTTGAACATCCATTCTGTAATTCATATAATCCTGAAGAAGAAAAAGTCCCCGAAGAAAAGAAAATGCCACGGGAGTATAACTGGAATATGCCAGAATTACTTCAGATACTGGAAGAAGAGTTGGTAAAGAAAGCAGTTGATTGTTACACAAAGTTATTCGTATCAAGAAAGATGATTGTTTTGATACAAGGAAGACTTGAAGATAGCTTTGTATACGAAATGTGTGGAAGATGGCTATCAACTAAAAGTTAACAAATCAAGCAAAGATCGTTTCGAAACAAGGTGTATGATTGACAAAAACTGTACGTGGCGTATGATTGCAAAGAGGATAAAAGATTGCGAAATGTTTCAAGTTAGGACTTTTATTGATAAACATACATGTTCAAGAACCCAAGCTTTTCCTCACCATAGACAGGCAAACAAAAAGGTGTTGGGTGGTTTTCTGGCTGAGTTAATGTTTTTGAATGGCAGGGTATATCGAGGACATGAAATTATAAATGACATGAATACTCGGTTCAAGATTAGTATATCATATTCTCAAGTTTGGAGAGCCAAATGTTATGCCTTGGAATTGTTGAGGGGGTCGCCAGAAGCATCGTTTGCCCAACTGTCGGCTTATTGTCACAATTTAAAGCTGAAAAATCCTGGGTCGGTAACTCATATCAAAACAGATAGAGATGGACGCTTTGAGTTGCTGTTTATCGCCATTGGTGCTGCGGTTAGTAAATCAATATAATTCTGTTGACTCATTTCTGTTAGTTACATGCATTTTATATTTAAATGATTATATTTCTTGTGTATATTATTTTGTAGATTCGTTCGTTTATTACTTGCATACGCCCAGTTATTATAGTTGACGGAGCACATTTGAAAGGTCGATACCTTGGAGTAAACTTATTAGCAGTAGCCATGGATGCTAACAATGGGATATTGCCAATAGCTTACGGGGTTGGCAAATCTGAAACCTCTGATTCATGGACATGGTTTATGGGGCATCTTAGGGATTACATAGGTCCTATTAGCAATCTGACAATCATATCCGATAGGGCAAACTCAATTGACAACGCTGTTAGAAGGTATTTCCCAGATGCTTTTCATGGACTTTATGGTGTTCATTTGTATAGAAATCTAAAATCAAGGTCTGCTGGTATTAAAAAGCACAAATGGACATACTGGAAGGCTGTAAAAGCTTATCGGGAAGTGGATTTCAATAAGCATATAAACTGTTTAAGACGTGTTTTGCCTCAGTGTGCTCAAACACTAGAAGATGTCGGGTTTGAAAGATGGTCAAGAGTACATCAACTTGGAGCAAGATATAGTTTCATGACGTCTAATAGTGCAGAATCAATCAACGCTCTAAGTCGTCATTCCCGGAAATTACCCATTACTATGTTAATGGAGTTTTTTCGAGCCTCTATTCAACAGTGGTACTACAAGAAAAGAAACCATGCAGGTATTATTTCTTTGAATTCGTAACTTATCATATATTTTACTAAGTATTATTTATTTAAATTTACAGGAACATTGGAACATCGTGTTACACCATGGACTGAAAAAAAGATAACGAAACGTGTTGTAGTCAACGTCATGGAGAGTTGAACCATGTTTAAACACTTTGTTTGAAGTACTGGATAATAACTTAAATGGGCTTGTCGATCTAAATGCAAGGACGTGTAGTTGTATGAAATGGCAAACATCTGGTTATCCGTGTGGCCATGTTATAAAAGTTGCTCTTCATCTAAACCAAGATTATTCAAGCACATACGCTATGGATTGATACACTACAGAAGTATATCGACAGACTTATGCCGAGATTGTCTACCCTATTCCACATCCTTCTGAGTGGGACATACCAGATGACTTACAAACAGTTTTGCCACCAGCCATAGACAGAAGGCTACCTGGCCGACCAAAAAGTCACGATCGTATACCGTCTAAGGGTGAAGAGAAGAAGAGATCGACATGTAGTCGGTGCAAGGAAAGTGGTCATACAAGGTTGACATGTGGATCACCAGTGCCATCACAATCATCTTTTCCTCTACCAAAATATGGATCATCATCAAAATCCAAAGCTCATATGGTGTCAAGAAAAAGGCAATCAAAATCGCAATCATCTTTAAAATCCCAATCACAACTGGCTTCACCTTTTGGGACTGTTAACTTAGGTGATTTTTAAATGCAAACGTTGTATTATGTAGATTTTATGTGTGAACTTTTAACATTTTCAGTTAGGCATGTATTAGTAACTTGAGTTTGAAAATTGCTATGATCTGTTCAGTTGTTATTACTTAATAGGCAATCATCTTAATGTCTATCGCAATGCGGAAATTACTATCGCAACGAGAGAATCGCAATACGAAATGAAAATCGCAACGCGAATTTCGCAATGCGAAATGAAAATCGCAACGAGGGAATCGCAATGCGAAATGGAAATCGCAACGCGAATTTAATTTCGCGTTGCGATTCTCTCGTTGCGATTTTCATTTCTCGTTGCGATCTTCATTTCGCATTGCGATAGTACTTTTTGCCTTCAAACATAATGCAGATTAAACAAGCACAAATATTATGTTAACATCAATTAAACAAATCAACTTTTACAAATCACCTTTTACAAATCAATTAAACAATCAAAAAATAAGCAATAATTCTTATTTCCTCATCTACTATTGAATCAACTTTTGCAGTCATACATCATTTTCACGCAGCTCACTTCTGAGATTAACCTGCATAAACCAAACATTTGCTCAAACAACACTTTCTACACATCTAAAACCTACAAACAACAAATTATTAAATTCTAGGTACTTAACCAAACATTTTCAAACCACAAGCCTATAAACATACCAATTATTTATGGACATTTTTTATAACGCGGATGCAGGTAGGCAGCGTCTCGTATATATCGATCTAGCCATATAATGCCGAAACCACAAGCCTACTGCAGCTCTATCTCTATCGGTGGGAGGTAGATACTTTATACTTCCTGTGATCAAACGGTCCAACGCCAAGCATACGAGAGGACCACAATCCCCTCTGGGTCCTTTCGTTTGTTGTGGTGCGGTCTCGTCTATGCTAACTGTAATATTGAGCTTCTTTGGCTTCTTGTTTCCAGAACGAGTCCAATAATTTATCGCATCCAAGAATTTAGCCAAATAAGAGCTCCATCCCTTAATAATATCTCTTAAATCAGCCAATGATATGTAATTTATCATGCTGTCATATACTATTGCCTTAAGGGATGGGATCTGAAGCTCGACGAGAAGCCAATGTTTACGTTCCAAAACAGGGATAAACACCTGCAATCATAAGTAATAATTCATTCATTTGCGCACTTATTTATGAATACCTTTAAACTCAATCTAAAATAAACACTAACCTTATCGACCTCCCACCATGCAGGATAAAGTTTAGCTTGTCCATTGCCCAACGCAAATGATTCATCTCGTTGATTCTTCAAGTGAACGACGTTAAAAGACGTCGGCATAATTGTATATCGTGTATTTCTTTTATTTTCCTTAAGTTTCCTAATTATTAGAAGACGTGACACCCACGCATCGATATGCTGTTTTACAAAAAAAGACATATATTAGTAACTTACATAAATTTAAAAAAAATAATCAAATTAAAATATAAGAAAAATATAAGACTTACCCCTCCATCGAAATAGCCATTGTCTTCGACCCCTAATAATACGCCCCACCAAGACCGATCAAGCAACAAATAGATATCATCGTTGAGCTTGCATATGTCAGTGAAACACCCCTAGCTCCGCTCATGTAGATAAAAATCAACTGCGGTCTTAGCCCAAAGGGTGTTATCCAGAATTGTGTCCGGTAGTTGTTTCCTCTCCACTTCATATACCGGTATGGTACTGGCCGGTAACTCATACGAGAGCCAACTTGAATCCATCATGTCTGGCACGTCAGAGGGTTTCTCAAGAATCCTACATATGACGCCATGTGAATCGGGCTCTTGAATGGTGGGAGGGACCTCTTCAACGATGACAGTGGCCTCTTGAACGGTGGGAGGGGACTCTCGAGGAATGATAGGGGCCTTTTCAATGATAGGAGTGGACTCTTGAGGGATGACAGGCGAGTCGGGCTTCTTCTTGCGGTGTCTTCGCACTATTGGGGTATACAGAGACTTAATAGCACGTGCACGCCGTCTGATGCGTGAACTATGTCGTGCAAGAAAAACCCGACGTAAAGCATCCACCTTATCGGTCCGCTAAATAATTAAATACAAATATCAGTAAATAAACAGACATGATATTTAAATAGTGAAAACAAAGACAAATATATTTCAAACTTTCAACCAAAAGACAAAACAAAGACAAATACTAACTTCACAGTGTTAAAGAATACACAGTTTAGCAGAATTGGCAGCAACCGAATAAATTTACTTCAACCAAAAGACAAAACAAAAAGACAAATACTAACTTCACAGTGTTAATAAACAGTTTAGCAGTATTGGCAGCAACCGAATAAATTTACTAATCAATCTAAGTGAAATGGTTAATTTAAGTGAAATTACGAGTAAATTTATCATCAAGTTAAATATGGAAAATCTTAAACTTACCTCGTTGCGTAGAGTATGAACCTCATTCTGCAACGATACTACCATCTCATGTAGAGCGGCAACCTCACCACGTAAAGTAGACACCTCCACACGCCATGCACCATCGTTATCGCGTAGAGTACCGATCTCCTCACACAAGGCATTGACCTCATCACGTAACTCCCTTGACTCATCCCGTGAAGGTGGAGAACATGGAGATAGAAGTCGTGGCATCTTTGCCGGTCACCTATCATGAGGTGATGGTGGAGAAGAGGCTCGATGATGTGACGGGATAGGTGATGGCTCTCGTTGTAGAGGTGTATAGTCGGGTCGATCAGGTGATGGCTCTGGGTGAGGTGATGGCTCTCGAAGTGGAGGAAGTGGAGGCTGCTCATCATTCGTGCCATCAAGAAAACGCTGACTAGCTTGCCACCAATCAGTGGCAAGCTCAGCCTCCGTGGGTGTCAGTCTCATTAATGGAATGTTGGCCTCCTAAAAATATAAAAACTCAAACAAAGTTAAACATCTACTATTAATAACTTGTTTATATATGATAGTATTTGTGTTAACTTACATTATTATTGTCGCATATGGTATTAAGTCTTCCCAATCCAACAGACGTTTCCTCTTCCAGGAAATAGCCCTGGGAATATCATTGAAGTTTTTATTGCATATGTCTTCATGGCGAGAAAGGCCTCGAATATCCAAATCTACAAACAATATAATAACAAACATTAGTAATTGTTAAATAATTAATTATAATTTTGAAAACATTATATAGAAATTCTTACCTTAAAGGCCCAAACAAAGCCTGACAAAGTGTATTTCGACCCATCGCCCCACAAACTTTTGCAGTCATCAAAGGCAGACGACAACTTAGTCCAGGTAGCTTTCCATATATACGAACCCCACGGAAACAGATTCCATGCATTTAGGTCCTCTACCAATAATATTAGCTCCTGAGGAATAGGTTGTCTGGCCTCTCTACCTAAAAAGCTGGCATACAAAAGTAGTAGAAGGCATACTCGGACAACATCGACGTCATTCATCCGAGTAAAACCATCTTTCTTATTAAACAATTTCTTCATGTCGTCGACGTGTAAGTTCGGCTTCTCTATTGACTCATCAGGAAAAACCCTGGATAACCATGATGGGCGGGTGATATGACGAGTGTACCGGCCTACATCATCGTGTCCGAATCGTAGACCAGTGATTAAGCAGAACTCTTTCCGCCCAAAACAAGTATACGCCGGTGGAAAATGAAACCATATCTCTTCCTCACCACGTTGTATACTGTCGGGTAGATCGCTAGTCATGGTATGAACCCACAAATGGGTCAAATTAGCATCTCCACCCGGATGTTGTACTCTCAGCCATGGCCCGAAGCAGGTTTCCTCAAAAAATTTTCTTTATGCAGGTGAAAGCTTCGAAGCAATTGTAGTGGCTAGGCTAACTTTATTCCTTAATGTCAATGAAGCCGAAAAAAATTTCTACAAAAACAATAAACATACCATGTTAGATATACCAAAAACTACACTGTCAAGATATACCAAAAACAATAAACATAAATAGTAGTTTATTCTTGAAACTAAAATTTGCAACACTGTTTTGTCTTTTGGTTGAAATGAAAATCGCAATGAGATAATGAGAATCGCAACGCGAAAATGACTATCGCAACGAGAGAATCGCAACGAGAGAATCGCAACGCGAAATGAAAATCGCAATGCGATTTTGGTTTCGCGTTGCGATTTTTATTTCGCGTTGCGATTCTCTCATTGCGATAGTTATTTCCGCGTTGCGATTTTCATTCTCGAAACTATTCTTCTTCTGCATTACTTCAACCAAAAGACAAAACAAAGACAAATACTAACTTTACAGGCTAAACAGTTTAGCAGTATTGGCAGCAATCAAATGAATTTAATAAGAAATCTAAGTGAAATGGTTAATCTATTATTGAAATTACCAGTAAACTTATCATCAATCTCAATATGAAAAACCTAAAATAATGCAAAAATTTCAAAAAAAAAACAAAAAAAAACTAACCCTCGGAGGTTGATTTTCCATTTCTGAATGATTGTGAGGGATTTTTGACTTTGAATGGTTGTGAGGGATTTCGCCGGCGATGGGGACGGAAATCTTCGGAGATGGGGACGGATTTCGCCGTAGAGAGTGAGAGATGGAGATGGGACTGAGTGTTGTGATTTTGGGTTTGAGGTTATGAGTTGCGATTACTGTGGACGGTTCAGTTTCCGATTTATTAAGAAAAATTCGTGTTTGGAATTTGAAAAAAAAAATACGCGTTAATACGAATGGCGCTATGTAAATCGCATTGCGATAGTAAGATTCACATTGCGATTTACGTATTCGCATTGCGATTTTCCAAATTCGCATTGCGATTTTCCAAATTCGCGTTGCGATTTACTTATTCGCATTGCGAATTGGGAAAATCGCAACGCGAAATTGGAAAATCGCATTGCGATAGTCATAATCGCGTTGCGAATCTGGAAACTGATTTGCGATAATGGAGATTGCGTTGCGAATTAGCGATCGCATTGCGATTTTGTTGGTCATTTTGGCAAATCCGGAAAAAGTTGGTTAAAATCGTATATTATATGGGATTTTTGGTCACTGAGGTTATTTTCTCTTTATAAAATCTGTTAATTTTATTTTAAAAAAATAAAATATTTTGAATTGCAATAAAAATTTATAATTATAATAAAAAAAATTAAACATATATTTAAGATATTTTATAACTACGCAAAAGTTAACAATTTAAGCTCACACAACGACCATTCAGCGCAAAGTTTAATAATCTAATAAAAAATTTGAACAAGAGATAGATACAAATAATTCTGACTGCATCGATAAATGAGTCACAAAATGAGATAAAGCTATTAAAAGATCACAAACAAATCGTAGATCAAAGTCGAGCAATGTGATAAAACAATTCATAAATTGCGTATCCAAATTCAATCTAATGATCCAAAAGTAAGTAAGATCAATATGATAATAGATAAATACTATCTTGATTAATCGCGAAAATATCAAATTCAACTCCGAGAAAAAAGATTAAAAAAACATATGTTAAACAATCGAAAACGTACTAAAAGACAAAAAACTGACATAAAAAACAAATAAAAATCTACCATAAGGATAAAATTATTAAAAACCGAAAGAAATGAAGAAAAATAAAAAATATATATATATAAAAGAAAAGAAAAACAAAAAAAAATATTGATCATGAGAATCTATTTTAATTGATGTCGACGCCTATCAATTAAACGCGAAGAGAAAAACCAACTGTGTTTCAAGTGAAAAGAAGAAAACCTAAACTATTAAAGTTGACTTAATTATATCATTTAAATAATTTGTGTGAAACTTTAAATCTGAGTATAATATGTGTATTGTGTGAGATACTAATTGATTCTTGATTTGATTGTATCAGTTTAATTATTATAACATTTCACTTTCTTTTCTCTAAATATGAAAGGTTATCGTTTTTTATTTAACAAACGATTATATTACTTTTAACGTTCATCGTCGATCATTTATATTCTTTATTTCTCATTTGCTTTATTTTTTCTCATTTAACTTTTTTAAGGTTGAATTTAGCATCACCTTGACTGATTAAGAAAACGTTTATTTGTCATCATGTTGATCTCCTCATGCTTTGGATCCTCATATTGGACTTGGATAAACAATTTGCATTTATATATAGTACTCTCATGACACTTGATTCTGATTTATAATTGTCGACGATTTTCAATAGTTTAATTTCTTGTCATGTTTTGTTTGTCGATTTAGTCAAGTTTATTTGTTCGTGTCTTTTTTTTATAGGTTTTAACATTTTTTATATACGTCTTGTTTTATCTCAAGTGATTATTTTATTGTGTCAATGATTATAAGAAAAATATTTTAATTATGTGTTTAATTTATAAATTTTATTATAATTTCGAGCATAAAAATATTATTATAACACTTTAAATTATAAATTTAAAATATTAAATACATATTATCCTTCTATTTAAAAATTTAAAAGCTTACATAATTTAATAATTATTGTATAAAATAATAAAAAGAGTATAGTGTCAATTAGTCATATGGGAATTCAATTGGGGTTAAAGCCTTTGCAGGGGTGTTCAAAGTTATTAAAACCTATTTAACCGATCGAATCAAAGATTTTTTGGTTAATCAATTGGTTTTAGTTTCGGTCGGTTAACGGTTAATGATTTTTTCAAATTTCGGTTATCGGTTAATTCGGTTCGAAATCGACCAGTTAACTAAATTAACTGAATTTAAAAATTATAAAAAACTAATATATTATATATGTTATTTATAAATTAATGTGTTTAAACTTCGGTTTTAACTGAATTAATCGACCAAATTAACCGAAAATATATATTATATATTATTTATAAATTTTGGTTAATTCAGTTAATCGAACTTTGTTCGGTTCAATTAATTATTGTTGAAAAAATTCAGTTCAATTAACGGTTAAAAAATTCAATTAATAAAATTTTTAAAGATTTAATTCTATCGGTTAACCGAAGCAACCGATATAACACCCCTAATTCTTTGGGCGCCTTTTACTTAGTAATGTTTTGCAACAAACTTTCTATGCCATGCATGAATCAAGAAGGTTAGATTCAACCTTTTATATTAATGTTGGAACCGTCTTTCGTGTGGGCCCGGAATTGGGCTTCGACTTAAATAGTTAGGTTAGAGTCGCCACCGATCGTTTTAAAAATATTTAGGTAGATCGGACACCATCTTACCTGATATGCGTTTTACCATAAATGTATCGGGTTCGGGAGTCGATTACGATCAAGGAAGGATGAGCACCCTTGAACTGCCATTTCGGTACCAATTAATTTGTCAGTTGTCTTAATCGCGAAAATTAAAATTGAAATTTAAAAATTCGATTCAAATTGCTTACCTTTGATTAGTTGGAATTCTTCTAAAAAGATCAAAAATGTTATATACAAACAATAAATAAACATTAAATAAATTAAAAGGAAAAAAATAAAAAAAATACCAACAAATTAAAAGATTAACCGGATGAAAATGACATAAAATAATCCAATCATGCAATTCAAAGTCTTATTATTCAATTGCAATATCCACATATCTCTATGCAAATGTTCAGGAGGTATAATCTATGGTTATGTTACTTCAAAGAACAAAATGTCAATTAACGCACAACTGAAGGCAAATATATTAGGTTCAAACGTAAGCCAAATTACGTACGAAATGGCATCCAATCAATAAATATAATTTCAACACAGTTCACCCAAAAAACTAGAATATGATAGTCACTGCCAAAAGAGTTTTTCTTCCTAAGCTTAGAGACGAGACTAGTTTTAAAGGGCTAACCAACTACTGCTGTCGAACATCGGTTTTCTTCTTCTGCTAAAGCCTGTCAAGAGCACTGTCAGCATCAGCTTGGGCACGAACAAATCCACAAAGAGCAAAAGTGGAGAATGTGCCAGTGTCTCTGCCAAGCTCATCCAAATGTCCAGCGTTGATTTGAACGGAAACATGATCCTTCAAGGTGATGAGCCTGTTGGTGGCGAAACATTTCCTTGTTGAGTAGGAAACGAGTCGCACAAGTGAAGAAAAAGATTTTCTCAAAGGAAAAAGTGCCAAGGGTGATGTTGCCAGGGTTTTAATCTCCATTGAAGAAACCATTTTGCTTGGCTTTGCACAGAGGTTTTTTTTTCCCAGAGAGAAGAATAATCCCCTTTTTATATTACAAGCATAAACCTTTTATAATCAAAGAGAGAAGAAGAGCTGATATGTGCATGGCCCCCGCTACCCCCCAAATTGCTCCGTGAATTATTTGAGGTTATACGCATGTGGTAGTGGGTTTAGTGAAGTAGTGGTGGGGTAGTTTGAATGGGTATTTTGTTGGAAATTGGCTATGCAAAATAATTAAAATATTATTAGTAATAATACTAAATAATAATACTAAAAATAATAAATAAATAAATAATATTTTTTAAAACCCAGACAAAAACGGGTGTCTATAACTACCTCTCTTTGCACATTTTTGTGTTAACAAGAATAGGGCAAATGCGAAAAAAGACAATCAGTTTTTTTCTGGTGCTTCCTGGAATTGGGCCTTTGTCTTCTTCTCGGTTTAAAGATTTCAGCTTTAAAATTCTTCCTGAAAGTAGTTCATTGCTGTCATCGAGCTAAATGGAATCGAACTCGATAATTTTGTTGACAGATAACTCTTCTAGCCTTGAGTTATGCTGCAAATGTTGGTGCCTTTGAGCTGAGTGTAGTCGAACTAAAAGGTCTTCGGCTGGCATATAGCCCTTTTCGACTTAAGCTATGCTGCAAATGATGTGCCTTGGAGCTGAGCGTAATCGAACTCAAAGGTCTTTTGGTCACAGATAACCCTTCTAGCCTTGAGTTATGCTGTAAATGATGTGCCCTCGAAGCTGAGTGAAATCGAACTAGAGCGTCTTTGGCAGATAGCCCTTCTCAACTTAAGCTATGCTGAAATGATGTGCCTTGGAGTTGAGTGTAGTTGAACTCGAAGGTCTTTAGTTGGCAGATAACCCTTCTCGACTTAAGTTATGCTACAAATGATATGCCTTGGAGCTGAGTGTAATCGAACTCGAGGGTCTTTCGCAGATAGCCCTTCTCAACTTAAATAATGTTGCAAATGATGTGCCTTAGAGTTGAGCATAATCGAACCCGAAGGTCATTAGTTGGCAGATAACCCTTCTCGACTTCAGTTATAATGCAAATGATGTGCCTTGGAGCCAAGCATAGTCAAACTCGAAGGTATTTGGATGACAGATAGAACTTCTCGACTTAAGCTATGCTGCAAATGATATGCCTTGGAGTTGAGCATGGTCGAACTCGAAGGTCTTTTGTTGGTAGATAACCCTTCTCGACTTAAGTTATGCTGCAAATGATATGCCTTGGAGCTGAGCGTAGTCAAACTCGAAGGACTTTTGGTGACAGATAACCCTTATAGCCTTTAGCTATGCTGCAAATGATGTGCCTTGGAGCTTAGCGTAGTCGAACTCGAAGGTCTTGGCTAACAGACAACCCTTGAGTTATACTGTCGATAGTTTCTTAAAAAATGGTTTCCCTTTACGGGTCTAAGCCGATCATGATTCTTCAGGTGGTTCCTTTGAGCGAGTCTGAACCAAGTGATTTTTGGATTATTCCCATTCACAGGAAAGCCCACTGATAAATTCTGTCAACCGGATATCTTCCGTTGTGGAATTGAAATCTGGCTTGAAGACATTAACTTGAAATATGTTGCTCACTGTTGAGTTAAGCTGAACTGGATTTGTTCTGAACTGGTTCTCGAACTCAGCTGAAATTGGTTGAGGTGTAGCTTCTGGCTTCTGAGTTAAGCAACCACTATCAATCTTTAAAGGTTCTTTTGAATCGAGTATCCTTTACCTTGAAGTCAAAAACTTGACTCTCAAAGCTGTAAAAATCATGTATACGAAAAAAAAATGTGATGCTCTTAAGTACGCCTAAGATGCATGCAACATGAATGAGTTATGTTTTATCTCTTGGATTTGAGTCCCGTGTTTTGTCTGCCAATCTGGTCCATGGAATAGATCATGCTCCATTCTCTTTTCAAGCGTTGGTTTTACAGACCTTTCATATCTGAGACTGTTCTGTTTGAAAATGTTTTTCTCCTTTTTCTTGTTTTAGGAGAGAAAATGATAAAAATGTTGTAAAATATTGTTCGCAATTGAATCAAATTATAAACGTGAGTTCAAATAATATCAAAGGAATCAAGAGCTCTTTTAATGCTTTCAGAGTTACAGCTCTTTGACAAATGTTTAAATGGATGAGTTGGCTTTAGGTTGACCTCTTTTCTAAGGTTTCGGTAACCCAAAATGTCATTTTTTTTAAATATCGCAACATGCTTTGGCGTTTCAATTGGGTGCAGACAAAATGACGCAGCTAGCATGATCAATTACTAGACCTTTTATTTCGGTCCTCTAAAATCTTCTGTTTGTTCAAGTTTTGTAAGCTCCTCTAACAAAGATAGTGCAGAAATATCGGTCTAAAAATGAAATTCATGAATACCCGTGTGTATTTGACTATAACAGGTGTTCCTTAACTCCCTTAGTCCATCATTACCGAAAATTTCTTGTTTAGATAAAATTTGATTTAATTTGCCATTGTCTGTCTTGCCGAATCCATAAAGTCAGGGCATTCAACCAATTGCTTTAGAGGGACAACTTAATATTATAATCACTTTTATTAGGTTTAACTGAAGGGTTCATCTCATCACAAAGTCTTCGACCTGACAAAAACAATGGAGAAAACACTGAATTGCCAAGTGTCCGAGCAATGTCATGGCTTGAATGCAATCTATTCATAAAGCCAGGGCTATCGAGTTTCCTCTGTAACGAATTACCTTAGCGGAATAGCTCAGTTTTACGGATTTAATTTCTTAAGATTGTTAAGAAGAACCTGTTATAGTCTAGGTGTTGTTGAAAGTCAAAAATTTCATCTTTAGAGTTCAATTTTCAAGCAGCTAACCTAAACTAGATTCACTTACTCGATTATTCCATCTATAAAGATAATGATCATCATTGAAACGTCTTAAACAAAAAGTATAGTAATTGTCATATGCAAATGATGCCCCATGTTGTCTGCACCTTATGAAAGGAAAAGGTTACATTGGTTAATTGCAAGAGCAGAGTACGGTGTTTGAGTGTATATTCTGGGTAAGGTAAAAAGTCCATGTTTTAAATCATGTTACTTTGTCAGAGATCTGTAACTTTGAACCATTTACAGAGTTTCTTAATTCAGTTGATATTCAAAGAATTGCAAGTTTGCAAATGTGATTCATTGCTCGTCATCATTAAAGTAACATAAATTTATTCAAATGTTCTTACAAAAACTTAAAAAAATGAAAAAACAAACTCAAACAGAATGCCTCAAATGATGAAATGGTCTTCCAATTCTTGTTGTGTATTTTCTGTATGATTCTCTTGAATGTGGAGTAGTTCTCGATAGTGCGCCCTGTGACACCGCTATGATATTCGCAATGAGCGTTCTCGTCATACTACCTGGGGTACGAGGGCTTCATGGATTTCTCTGGATATGGTGACACCACATGTGCATCAAACAACTGTTGGTAAAGCTCCTTATATGTTATAGGATCGAAATGTTCTCATTTTTTATGAGACATGTAAATGTAATAAAAAAAGAGAAAAATAGTGCAAAATATGCAGGAATGCATGATGCATGATGCATGCAATGTTCGAGGCATTAATCCAAAAATGTGTCTGTTATTAGAAATAATCCTTATTGGGGAAAAATGTTTTATCTTTTAAGAGACAAAAATATCCTGAAAGCTTTTGACATGTTGACTAGTCTTCTGGCTTCATCTGTCATCGGTTAAATAACATGCCGAACCGCTCTGGCTTCTCTGGATGAACCGTGCAAATGTTGAGTTACTTTTTGTACTGGTCCAAGAAGTCTCGAATGGCTGCATCTCTGGCATTTATCTTTTGTTGAACATGTTCCTAACGAATATGTCATTGGAGCCCTCAATTGATAGGAACTATGTGAAGTTCGTTCGTCTGTTTCTTGAATTCGTCAGCAATGGTCTCCAATTTCAGCTATCGTTTTGCCATTGTTGTCTTTGAAGGGACTCCCAAGATCAGTAACCTTCATCTTTCCCCTGCAACATCTTCCAGTCAGTTCTTCCAAGATAGACTTTCATTGTGCTTGATGTAGACCCGATTCATTTTGAGTCCTTTATAATGAAGCAGAGTGATATACTCTTCAATTGTGGGCACCACGTCTTCTGGATTGAATGTGACACATAGTCTCCTTGTAGACTGTCCTCTGCATTTTTATCTCTTGTATTACAACCCTTTTTTCCATTAATGCAGATTATTCATGTTTAACAAACACGTTTTTGGTGGATCAACACCTCTTTTAAATGATGTGAATGATGAGAACAAAATGAAAGAGAACAAAAAATAAAAAGAGTTAGTGAGGTAAATCAAAACAATAATAAAAATGAAAAATCCTACCCCACATGCTTATTATTCCTACCCAGACATGATCTCTATCTTGCGTGCTAATTCAAACAAATCCTAACCACATATTTGTCTAGTTCGCATGCTTTGAACAACAAGTAAAGTGAAATAATTCAAGCATCCTAGGTTTTGAAATGAGGTTTTGGGGTGGGCTCTAATTCATGTAGTCTCCTGGTTTAGGTTCTAAAAAACGGTACTCGAATTCTCCTAGCTGGTGCCCCTTGGGCTTGCCAGACCCTTAGTCCTAAGCCCATTACAAGCTCATTTGTACTAAGTTAAACTCGAGATGATACATTCCCTTATGTCCGCACGGTGAATAAATTCACACGAAGACATAAGGTATATGAATCCCGAATGTTACTTGCTAGGCCCGCACGGTGAATAAATTCACACGAAGGCGTCGCTTTCACCCCCACTTAAAAGGGTTCGGAGCTCGGGTATAGAGTTTGAGATGAAAAACTTTTCAAAAATCTGAAATCATTGGAAAAAAATGTTAGTACAACTATTTATTTTTAAAAAATAATCAAAGACAAATAATTGAAATCGAATAAATAAATTTAAATTTAAATTTACCATTTTTGCATAAAAAAACGATCAAAAATTAATTTCGACCTAACTCACTTACATTTTCCCAGCAGAGTCGCCAAGCTGTCGGAACCGTCTTTCGTGTGGGCCCGGGTGAAGAAAAAGATTTTGTCAAAGGAAAAAGTGCCAAGGGTGATGTTGCCAGGGTTTTAATCTCCATTGAAGAAACCATTTTGCTTGGCTTTGCCCAGAGTATTTTTTTTTCCAGAGAGAAGAATAATCCCCTTTTTATATTACAAGCACATACCTTTTATAATCAAAGAGAGAAGGTATGTGCGTGGCCCCCGCTACCCCCCAAATTGCTCTGTGAATTATTTGAGGTTATACGCATGTGGTACTGGGTTTAGTGAAATAGGGGTGGGTAGTTTGAATGGGTATTTTGTTGGAAATGGGCTCTGCAAAATAATAAAAATATTATTAGTAATAATACTAAATAATAATACTAATAATAATAAATAAATAAATAATATTTTTTAAAACCCGGACAAAACGGGTGTTTATAATTAAAAATTAATTAAAATTAATCAAAAAATTAAAAAATGTTTAGAAGCTACTATCGCTAATTATGTTCATGATTACTTTAATTATCAGTATTCTTTGAGATCGGGGAGAACGTAATTAGACGTTAAATATGTTTTAGACAGGTTAAGATTTTATGTTTATAATTTTAATCAAGTTTTTTTTATAAAATACATAAACGATTATTAAATTATATTAAAATATTTTTTGTCACTACAATTTCTGAAAGAGAAAATAACCTCAGTGACCAAAAATCTCATATAATATACGATTTTAACCAACCTTTTCTGGATTTGCCAAAATGACCAACAAAATCGCAATGCGATCGCTAATTCGCAACGCGATCTCCATTATCGCAAATCAGTTTCCAGATTCGCAACGCGATTATGACTATCGCAATGCGATTTTCCAATTTCGCGTTGCGATTTTCCCAATTTGCAATGCGAATAAGTAAATCGCAATGCGAATTTGGAAAATCGCAATGCGATTCTGACTATTGCAATACGATTCTGACTATCGCAATGCAATTTTCCTAATTCGCATTGCGATTTACGTATTCGCGTTGCGATTTTCATAATTCGCAATGCGAATACGTAAATCGCAACGCGATTAAGTAAATCGCAATGCGAATTAGGAAAATCGCAATGCGAATACGTAAATCGCAATGCGAATCTTACTATCGCAATGCGATTTACATAGCGCCATTCGTATTAATGCATATTTTTTTTTCAAATTCCAAACACGAATTTTTTCTTAATAAATCGGAAACTGAACTGTCCACAGTAATCGCAACTCATAACCTCAAACCTAAAATCACAACACTCAGTCCCATCTCCATCTCTCACTCTCTACGGCGAAATCCGTCCCCATCTCCGAAGATTTCCGTCCCCATCGCCGACGAAATCCCTCACAACCATTCACAGTAAAAAATCCCTCACAATCATTCAGAAATGGAAAATCAACCTCCGAGGGTTAGTTTTTTTTTTTTTTTTGTTGAAATTTTTGCATTATTTTAGGTTTTTCATATTGAGATTTATGATAAGTTTACTGGTAATTTCAATAATAGATTAACCACTTCACTTAGATTTCTTATTAAATTCATTCGATTGCTGCCAATACTGCTAAACTGTTTAGCCTGTGAAGTTAGTATTTGTCTTGGTTTTGTCTTTTGGTTGAAGTAATGCAGAAGAAGAATAGTTTCGAGAATGAAAATCGCAACGCGGAAATAACTATCGCAACGAGAAAATCGCAACGCGAAATAAAAATCGTAACACGAAACCAAAATCGCATTGCGATTTTCATTTCGCGTTGCGATTCTCTCGTTGCGATTTTCATTTCGCGTTGCGATTCTCTCGTTGCGATAGTCATTTCCGCGTTGCGATTCTCATTATCTCGTTGCGATTTTCATTTCAACCAAAAGACAAAACAGTGTTGCAAATTTTAGTTTCAAGAATAAACTACTATTTATGTTTATTGTTTTTGGTATATCTTCACAGTGTAGTTTTTGGTATATCTAACTTGGTATGTTTATTGTTTTTGTAGAATTTTTTTTCGGCTTCATTGACATTAAGGAATAAAGTTAGCCTAGCCACTACAATTGCTTTGAAGCTTTCACCTGCACAAAGAAAATTGTTTGAGGAAACCTGCTTCGGGCCATGGCTGAGAGTATAGCATCCGGGTGGAGATGCTAATTTGACCCATTTGTGGCTTCAGACCATGACTAGCGATCTACCCAACAGTATACAACGTGGTGAGGAAGAGATATGGTTTCATTTTCCACCGGCGTATACTTGTTTTGGGCGGAAGGAGTTCTGCTTAATCACTGGTCTACGATTCAGACACGATGATGTAGGCCGGTACACTCGTCATATCACCCGCCCATCATGGTTATCCAGGGTTTTTCCTGATGAGTCAATAGAGAAGCCGAACTTACACGTCAACAACATGAAGAAATTGTTTAATAAGAAAGATAGTTTTACTCGGATGAATGACGTCGATGTTGTCCGAGTATGCCTTCTACTACTTTTGTATGCCGGCTTTTTAGGCAGAGAGGCCAGACAACCTATTCCTCAGGAGCTAATATTATTGGTAGAGGACCTAAATGCATGGAATCTGTTTTCGTGGGGTTCGTATATATGGAAAGCTACCTGGACTAAGTTGTCGTCTACCTTTGATGACCGCAAAAGTTTACAGGGCGATGGGTCGAAATACACTTTGTCAGGCTTTGTTTGGGCCTTTAAGGTAAGAATTTCTATATAATGTTTTCAAAATTATAATTAATTATTTAACAATTACTAATATTTGTTATTATATTGTTTGTAGATTTGGATATTCGAGACCTTTCCCGCCATGAAGACATATGCAATAAAAACTTCAAATGATATTCCTAGGGCTATTTCCTGGAAGATGAAACGTCTGTTGGATTGGGAAGACATAATACCATATGCGACAATAAATAATGTAAGTTAACACAAATATTATCATATATAACAAGTTATTATAGTAGACGTTTAACTTTGTTTGAGTTTTATATTTTTAGGAGGCCAACATTCCATTAATGAGACTGACACCCACGGAGGCTGAGCTTGCCACTGATTGGTGGCAAGCTAGTCAGCGTTTTCTTGATGGCACGAATGATGAGCAGCCTCCACTTCCTCCACTTCGAGAGCCATCACCTCACCCAGAGCCATCACCTGATCGACCCGACTATACACCTCTATAACGAGAGCCATCACCTATCCCGTCACATCATCGAGCCTCTTCTCCCATCACCTCATGATAGGCGACCGGCAAAGATGCCACGACTTCTATCTCCCTGTTCTCCACCTCCACGGGATGAGTCAAGGGAGTTACGTGATGAGGTCAATGCCTTGCGTGAGGAGATCGGTACTCTACGCGATAACGATGGTGCATGGCGTGTGGAGGTGTCTACTTTACGTGGTGAGGTTGCCGCTCTACGTGAGATGGTAGTATCATTGTAGAATGAGGTTCATACTCTACGCAACGAGGTAAGTTTAAGATTTTCCATATTTAACTTGATGATAAATTTACTCGTAATTTCACTTAAATTAACCATTTCACTTAGATTGCTTAGTAAATTATTCGTTGCTGCCAATACTGCTAAACTGTTTATTAACATTGTGAAGTTAGTATTTGTCTCTTTGTTTTGTCTTTTGGTTGAAGTAAATTTATTCGGTTGCTGCCAATTCTGCTAAACTGTGTATTCTTTAACACTGTGAAGTTAGTATTTGTCTTTGTTTTGTCTTTTGGTTGAAAGTTTGAAATATATTTATCTTTGTTTTCACTGTTTAAATATCATGTCTGTTTATTTACTGATATTTGTATTTAATTATTTAGCGGACCGATAAGGTGGATGCTTTACGTTGGGTTTTTCTTGCACGACAGAGTTCACGCATCAGACGGCGTGCACGTGCTATTAAGTCTCCGTATACCCCAATAGTGCGAAGACACCGCAAGAAGAAGCCCGACTCGCCTGTCATCCCTCAAGAGTCCACTCCTATCGTTGAAGAGGCTCCTATCATTCCTCGAGAGTCCCCTCCCACCGTTCAAGAGGCCACTGTCATCGTTGAAGAGGTCCCTCCCACCATTCAAGAGCCCGATTCACATGGCGTCATATGTAGGATGAGAAACCCTCTGACGTGCCAGACATGATGGATTCAAGTTGGCTCTCGTATGAGTTACCGGCCAGTAGCATACCGGTATCTGAAGTGGAGAGGAAACAACTACCGGACACAATTCTGGATAACACCCTTTGGGTTAAGACCGAAGTTGATTTTTATCTACATGAGCGGAGCCAGGGGTGTTTCACTTACATATGCAAGCTCAACGATGATATCTATTTGTTGCTTGATCGGTCTTGGTGGGGCGTATTATTAGGGGTCGAAGACAATGGCTATTTCGATGGAGGGGTAAGTCTTATATTTTTCTTAAATTTTAATTTGATTATTTTTTTTTTAAATTTATGTAAGTTACTAATATATGTCTTTTTTTGTAAAACAGCATATCGATGCGTGGGTGTCACGTCTTCTAATAATTAGGAAACTTAAGGAAAATAAAAGAAATACACGATATACAATTATGCCGACGTGTTTTAACGCCGTTCACTTGAAGAATCAACGAGATGAATCGTTTGCGTTGGGCAATAGACAAGCTAAACTTTGTCCTGCATGGTGGGAGGTCGATAAGGTTAGTGTTTATTTTAGATTGAGTTTAAAGGTATTCATAAATAAGTACGCAAATGAATGAATTATTACTTATGATTGCAGATGTTTATCCCTATTTTGGAACGTAAACATTGGCTTCTCGTCGAGCTTCAGATCCCATCCCTTAAGGCAATAGTATATGACAGCATGATAAATTACATATCATTGGCTGATTTAAGAGATATTATTAAGGGATGGAGCTCTTATTTGGCTAAATTCTTGGATGCGATAAATTATTGGACTCATTCTGGAAACAAGAAGACAAAGAAGCTCAATATTACAGTTAGCAGAGACGAGACCGCACCACAACAAACGAAAGGACCCATAGGGGATTGTGGTCCTCTCGTATGCTTGGCATTGGACCGTTTGATCACAGGAAGTATAAAGTATCTACCTCCCACCGATAGAGATAGAGCTGCAGTAGGCTTGTGATTTCGGCATTATATGGCTAGATCGATATATACGAGACGCTGCCTACCTCCATCCGCGTTATAAAAATATCCATAAACAATTGGTATGTTTATAGCTTGTGGTTTGAAAATGTTTGGTTAAGTACCTAGAATTCAATAATTTGCTGTTTGTAGGTTTTAGATGTGTAGAAAGTGTTGTTTGAGCAAATGTTTGGTTTATGCAGGTTAATCTCAGAAGTGAGCTGCGTGAAAATGATGTATGGCTGCAAAAGTTGATTCAATAGTAGATGAGGAAATAAGAATTATTGCTTATTTTTTGATTGTTTAATTGATTTGTAAAAGGTGATCTGTAAAAGTTGATTTGTTTAATTGATGTTAACATAATTCTTATTTGTGCTTGTTTAATTGATTGAAATGTAATGGTTGATTTTGTTGATTTCAATATGCATTTGTTGAAGGCAAAAAGTACTATCATAATGCGAAATGAAAATCGCAACGAGAGAATCGCAATGCGAAATGAAAATCGTAACGAGAGAATCGCAACGCAAAATGAAAATCGCAACCACAAAATCGCAATGCGAAACTAAAATCCCAACGCGAAACTAAATTCGCGTTGCGATTTTCATTTCGCATTGCGATTCCCTCGTTGCGATTTTCATTTCGCATTGCGAAATTCTAGTTGCGATTTTCATTTCGCATTTCGATTCTCTCGTTGCGATTTTCATTTCGCATTGCGATAGTAATTTCCGCGTTGCGATAGACATTAAGATGATTGCCTATTAAGTGATAACAACTGAACAGATCATAGCAATTTCAAACTTAAGTTACTAATACATGCCTAACTGAAAATGTTAAAAGTTCACACATAAATCTACATAATACAACGTTTGCATTTAAAAATCACCTAAGTTAACAGTCCCAAAAGGTGAAGCCAGTTGTGATTGGGATTTTAAAGATGATTGCGATTTTGATTGCCTTTTCTTGACACCATATGAGCTTTGGATTTTGATGATGATCCATATGTGGTAGAGGAAAAGATGATTGTGATGGCACTGGTGATCCACATGTCAACCTTGTATGACCACTTTCCTTGCACCGACTACATGTCGATCTCTTCTTCTCTTCACCCTTAGACAGTATACGATCGTGACTTTTGGTCGGCCAGGTAGCCTTCTGTCCATGGCTGTGGCAAAACTGTTTGTAAGTCATCTGGTATGTCCCACTCAGAAGGATGTGGAATAGGGTAGACAATCTCGGCATAAGTCTGTCGATATACTTCTGTAGTGTAGCAATCCATAGCGTATGTGCTTGAATCATCTTGGTTTAGATGAAGAGCAACTTTTATAACATGGCCATACGGATAACCAGATGTTTGCCATTTCATACAACTACACGTCCTTGCATTTAGATCGACAAGCTCATTTAAGTTATTATCCAGTACTTCAAACAAAGTGTTTGAACATGGTTCAACTCTCCATGACGTTGACTTCACAACACGTTTCGTTATCTTTTTTTTCTGTCCATGGTGTAACACGATGTTCCAATGTTCCTGTAAATTTAAATAAATAATACTTAGTAAAATATATGATAAGTTACGAATTCAAAGAATTAATACATGCATGGTTTCTTTTCTTGTAGTACCACTGTTGAATAGAGGCTCGAAAACACTCCATTAACATAGTAATGGGTAATTTCCGGGAATGACGACTTAGAGCGTTGATTGATTATGCACTATTAGACGTCATGAAACCATATCTTGCTCCAATTTGATGTACTCTTGACCATCTTTCAAACCCGACATCTTCTAGTGTTTGAGCACATTGAGGCAAAACACGTCTTAAACAGTTTATGCTTATTGAAATCCACTTCCGATAAGCTTTTACGTCTTCCAGTATGTCCATTTGTGCTTTTTTATACCAGCAGACCTTGATTTTAGATTTCTATACAAATGAACACCACAAAGTCCATGAAAAGCATCTGGAAACACCTTCTAACAGCGTTGTCAATTGAGTTTGCCCTATCGGATATGATTGTCAGATTGCTAATAGGACCTATGCAATCCCTAAGATGCCCTATAAACCATGTCCATGAATCAGAGGTTTCAGATTTGCCAACCCCGTAAGCTATTGGCAATATCCCATTGTTAGCATCCATGGCTACTGCTAATAAGTTTACTCCAAGGTATCGACCTTTCAAATGTGCTCCGTCAACTATAATAACCTGGGCGCATGCAAGTAATAAACGAACGAATCTACAAAATAATATACACAAGAAATATAATATTTAAATGTGAAATGCATGTAATAACAAAAATGAGTCAACTAATTATATTGATTTACTAAACGCAGCACCAATGGCGATAAACAGCAACTCAAAGCGTCCATCTCTATCTGTTTTGATATGAGTTACCGACCCAGGATTTTTCAGCTTTAAATTGTGACAATAAGCCGGCAATTGGGCAAACGATGCTTCTGGCGACCCCCTCACAATCCAAGGCATAACATTTGGCTCTCCAAGCTTGAGAAATGATATACTAATCTTGAACCGAACATTCATGTCAGTCATAATTTCATGTCCCCGATATACCATGCCATTCAAAAACATTAACTCAGCCAGAAAACCACCCAACACCTTTTTGTTTGCCTGTCTATGGTGAGGATAAACTTGGGTTCTTGAACATGTATGTTTATCAATAAAAGTCCTAACTTGAAACATTTCGCAATCTTTTATCCTCTTTGCAATCATACGCCACGTACAGTTTTTGTCAATCATACACCTTGTTTCGAAACGATCTTTGCTTGATTTGTTAAGTTTTAGTTGATAGCCATCTTCCACACATTTCGTATACAAAGCTATCTTCAAGTCTTCCTTTGTATCAAAACAATCATCTTCTTGATACGAATAACTTTTTGTAACATCAACTGCTTTCTTTACCAACTCTTCTTCCGGTATCTGAAGTAATTCTGGCATATTCCAGTTATACTGTGGCATTTTCTTTTCTTCGGGGACTTTTTCTTCTTTTTCTTCTTCAGGATTATATGAATTACAGAATGGATGTTCAACATGTTCATTCATAGTCGTAACTTCCTCCTCATTATCATCAACAACATCTTCCTCGGTAACGGTTGTTTCATCATCAAAATTCGGGTATTGATCAATATCAAAATCATTACACACAGGGTCTGTTTCTTCTTCTGAAACATCATCAAAATCCTAGTATTGACCAATATCAAAGTCCGGGTATTGACCAAGATCAAATTTCGAATACTGACTAGTACTCACAATTTTTTCTGTTGGCTCATCATCGTCTAATTGGTCAATACGAAAACCAGAATTTGGTGCTGAAAGTTTATTGGGATTTGGATTAGAGAAAGGTTGTGGGTTTTGAGAAAAACTTAGTTGATTACTACCCGCTACTGACCCAACAATACTACTTCTAGGTTTAACAACATACAATGTAACATCATCACTTGAAACACTAATGTAAGCAATGAATCGTTCAACATCTTCATTGTCGGTTAACAAATAAAATTTACCATTTCTCTGATAAGATAGCCTAAATCCACTTAGGGGCTCTAAATTGAATTTCTTTGAAACACGTAACATTAGAATTTCATAAGTTAACTTTTTTAATGACAGTTTTTGTTGAAGATTCATGGGTAAAGGCATATATTGTAAAACACCATGAACATTCTCCCATGACCCTCCAAAACACAAATCTATCCAAACATGATCAACATTAGATGATTTCATGGTTGTAAATTAATTTACTAAACAAAACGAGCTGCGAAACTAAGACCTGTTGTCGGATGGGGAAGGATGTAGGAACGGATATAGGAACAGATGTCGCTGGAGAGAGTGATAGATGGAGATGAAATGAGTTGCGATTTAGGGATTTAGGTTATGAGTTGTTGCTTCTGCGTAGATATATACACAAAAAATTTGTGTTGCGAAACTAAAACCTATTGCTAACTTTGAAAATCGCATTGCGATTCTGTATTATCGCGTTGCGAAAGTAAGTATCGCATTGCAATTTTCCTAATTCGCAATGTGAATAAGTAAATCGAAATGCGAATTTGGAATATCGCAATGCGATACTGACTATCGCAACGAGATAATACAAAATCGCAACGAGATTCTGACTTTCGCAACGAGATTCTGAAAATCGCAATCATCTTCAAAATCCCAATCACAACCGGCTTCACCTTTTGGGACTGTTAACTTAGGTGATTTTTAAATACAAACGATGTATTATGTGTATTTTATGTGTGCACTTTTAACATTTTCAGTTAGGCATGTATTAGTAACTTGAGTTTGAACATTGCTATGATCTGTTCAGTTGTTATCACTTATTAGACATTCATTTGACTATCGCAACGGGGAAATCGCAACGTGAAAATGGCTATCGCAACGCGAAAATGGCTATCACAATTCGAAATGAAAAATCGCAATGCGAAAATGGCTATCGCAACTAGAAAATCGCAATGCGAAATGAAAATCGCGTTGCGATTTTCTCGTTGCTATTTTCATTTCGCATTGTGATTTTCATTTCGCATTGCGATTTTTCATTTCGCATTACGATTTTCTCGTTACGATAGTCAGTTTCGTGTTGCGATAGTCTGTTTTTCCTTCAACATAATGCAGATTGAAAATCAACAAATCAACTATTACACTTCAATCAATTAAACAAGCACAAATAAGAATTATGTACACACCAATTAAACAAATCAACATTTACAAATCATTTTTTACAAATCAATTAAACAATCAAATAATAATAATAATTCTTATTTCCTCATCAATTATTGAATCAATGAATCAACTTTTGCACCCGTACATCCATTTCACGCAGCTCACTTAAGGATTAACCTGCAAAAACCAAACATTTGCTCAAACAAGACTTCCTACACATCTAAAACCTACAAACAGCAAATTATTGAATTATAGGTACTTAACCAAACATTTTCAAACCAAAAAGAGTATATATGTTAACAAAACTTGCATTTGACTTACCAATTAACAATGGATACTTTCATAATGCGGATGCAGGTAGGCAGCGTCTAGAATATATCGCTCTAGCCATATAATGCCGAAACCACAAGCCTACTGCAGCTCTATCTCTATCGGTGGGAGGTAGAAACTCTGTGCTTCCCGTCGTCAAACGCGCCAAGCACATGCATACGAGAGGACCACAATCCCCTTTGCCTCCCGGCGATTGTTGTGGCACGGTCTCGTCTCTGACAACTGTGACATTGAACTTCTTTGGCTTCTTGTGTCCAGAATGAGTCCAATAATTAATCCCATCCAAGAATTTAGCCAAATGAGAGCTCCATCACTTGATAATATCTCTCAAATCAGACAGTGATATGTAATTTATCATGCTGTCATATACTATTATCTTCAGGGATGGGAGCTGAAGTTGGACGAGAAGCCAATGACGACGTTCCAAAATAGGGATAAACACCTGCAATCATAAGTAATAATTCATTTATTTGCGCACTTATTTATGAACACCTTTAAAAAATTTAAAAAATAAACACTAACCTTATCGACCTCCCACCATGCAGGATAAAGTTTAGCTTGTCCGTTACCCAACGAAAATGATTCATCTCGTTGATTCTTCAAGTGAACTGCGTGAAAAGCCGCCGGCATTATTGTATATCGCGAATTTTTTTTATTTTTCCTAAGCTTCCTTATTATTAGAAGACGTGACACCCACGCATCGATATGATGTTTTACAAAAAAAGACATATATTAGTGAATTACATTAATTTTTAAAAAAATTAATCAAAATCATATATAAGTCAAATATAAGACTTACCTCCCCATCGAAATAGCCACTGTCTTCAACCCCTAATAGCACACCTCACCAAGACCGATCAAGCAACAAAAACATTTCATCGTTGAGTTTGCTTATGTCAGTGTAACACCCTTGGCTCCGCTCATGTAGATAAAAATCAACTGCGGTCTTAGCCCAAAGGGTATTATCCACAATTGTTTCCGGTAGTTGTCTCCTCTCCACTTCAGATACCGGAAGGGTACTAGCCGGTAACTCATACGAGAGCCAACTCTCATCCATCATGTCCGGAACCGGTGGGGGTTTCTCAATACTTTGATATATTACCCATGTGAATCGGGCTCTGGAATGGTGGGAGGAACCTCTTCAACGATGACAGTGGCCTCTTGAACGGTGGGGGGGACTCTTGAGGGATGATAGGGGCCTCTTGAACGATTGGAGGGGACTCTTGAGGAATGACAGGTGAGTCGGGCTTCTTCTTGCGGAGTCTTCGCACCATTGGGGTGAACGGAGACGTAATAGCACGTACACGCCGTCTGATGCGTGAACTCCGTCGTGCAAGGAAAACTCGACGTAAAGCATCCACCTTATCGGGCCGCTAAAAAAAAATTAATACATAAATCAGTAAATAAACAGACATGATATTAAACAAAGACAAATATGTTTCAAACTTGCATTGTATTCACCCAAGTCATTATTCTATCATAGTTCACAAAATGCATCAGATAACATTCCAGAAGTAAGCACTTATATAAACATTTAAAAGGACAACATATATTAACATTCAAGAAGAAGAATAGTTTACTTTCGCAACACGAAACTTACTTTCGCGACGCGAAAATGACTATCGCAACGCGGAAATGACTATCGCAACGCGTAAATGGCTATCGCAACGCGGAAATGGCTATCGCAATGCGAAATGAAAATCGCAACGACAAAATCGTAATGCGAAATGAAAATCGCAACGACAAAATCGCAACGCGAAACACAAATCGCATTGCGATTTTCATTTCGCGTTGCGATTTTGTCGTTGCGATTTTCATTTCGCATTGTGATTTTGTCGTTGCGATTTTCATTTCGCATTGCGATAGCCATTTCCGCGTTACGATAGTCATTTTCGTGTTGCGAAAGTAAACTATTCTTCTTCTGCAAATTGAAACTTGAATGGATTGCATTACTTCAACCAAAAGACAAAAACAAAATCAAAAACAAATACTAACAAAAACAGTTTAGCAGTATTGGCAGCAACCAAATGAATTTATTAAGCAATCTAAGTGAAATGGTTAATCTAAGTTAAATTTATCACAAAGACAAATATATTTCAAACTTTCAACCAAAAGACAAAACAAAGACAAATACTAACTTCATAGTGTTAAAGAATACACAGATTAGCAGAATTGGTAGCAACCGAATAAATTTACTTCAACCAAAAGACAAAACAAAAAGAGACAAATACTAACTTCACAGTGTTAATAAGCAGTTTAGCAGTATTGGCAGCAACCGAATAAATTTACTAAGCAATCTAAGTGAAATGGTTAATTTAAGTGAAATTACGAGTAAATTTATCATCAAGTTAAATATGGAAAATCTTAAACTTACCTCGTTGCGTAGAGTATGAACCTCATTCTGCAACGATGCTACCATCTCACGTAGAGCGGCTACCTCACCGCATAAAGTAGTTACCTCAACACGCCATGCATCATCGTCTTTGCGTAAAGTACCGACCTCCCTCACGCAAGGCATTGACCTCATCACGTAACTCTCCTAACTCATCCCGTGGAGGTGGAGAACAGGGAGATAAACGTCATGGTATCTTTGCCGGTCGCCTATCTTGCGGTGATGGTGGAGAAGAGGCTCGATGATGTGATAGAATAGGTGATGGCTGTCGTTGTGGAGGTGTATAGTCGGGTCGATCAGGTGATGGCTCTGGGTGAGGTGATGGCTCCCGAAGTGGAGGCTGCTCATCATCCGTGCCATCAAAAAAACGCTTACTAGCTTGCCACCAATCAGTGGCAAGCTCAGCTTCCGTGGGTGTCAGCCTCTGTAATGGAGTGTTGTCCTCCTAACAATATAAAAGCTCAAACAAAGTTAAACGTGTTCTAGTAATAACTTGTTTATAAACATATGGTAGTATTTATGTTAACTTATATTATTTATTGTCGTATACCGTAGTAAATCTTCCCATTGCAAGGTCCGTTTCCTCTTCCAGGAAATAGCCCTTGGAATATCATTTGAAGTTTTTTATTGCATATGTCTTCATGGCGGGAAATGCCTCAAATATCCAAATCTACAAACAATATAATAACAAACATTAGTAATTGTTAAATAATTACTTATAATTTTGGAAACATTATATAAAAATTCTTACCTTAAAGGCCCAAATAAAGCCTGTCAAAGTGTATTTGGAACCATCGCCATGCAAACTTTTTCGATCATCCAAGGCAGACGATAACTTATTCCATGTAGCTTTCCATAAATACAAGCCCCATGAAAACAGGTTCCACGCATTTAGGTCTTCTACCAATTTGATTAGATCATTCGGAATAGGTTGTCTGGCCTCTCTACCTAAAAAGCCGGCATGCAAAAGTATTAGAAGGCATACTCGGACAACATCGACGTCATCCATCCGAGTAAAACCATCTTTCTTATTCAATAATATCGTCAGGTCTTCCACGTGTAGATTCGACCTCTCCAGCTCAGGAAAAACCCGGGATAACCATGATGGGCGGGTAATGTGTCTAGTGTACCGACCTACATCATCATGTCCGAAGCGTAGACCGGTGATTAAGCAAAACTCCTCCCGCCCAAAACACGTATACGCCGGTGGAAAATCAAACCATATCTCTTCATCACGACGTTGTATAGTATCTGGTAGATCCCTAGTCATGGTTTGAAGAAACAGGTGTGTCAACATCGCATCTCCATCGGGATGTTGTACTTTCAGCCATGGCCCGAAGCAAGTATCCTCAAACATTTTTCTTTGTGCAGGTGAAAGCTTCGACGCAATTGTTTTGGCCAGGCTGACTTTATTTCTTAAGGTCAATTGAGCCGAATAAAAGTTCTACAAAAACAATAAACATACTAAGTTAGATATACCAAAAACTACACTGTGAAGATATATCAAAAACAATAATAAACATAAAGAGTAGTAGTTTATTCTTCAAACTTAAATTTGCAACACTGTGAATTTCTTATTTGTCTTTGTTTTTTGGTTGAAGTAATACAATTCATTCAAGTTTCAATTTGCAGAAGAAGAATAGTTTCTGAAAATGAAAATCGCAACACGAAAATGAAAATCGCAACGCGAATTTGACTATCGCAACGAGAGAATAAAATCGCGTTACGATTTTGTCGTTGCGATTTTCATTTCGCGTTGCGATTCTCGGTTGATTTAATAAGCAATCTAAGTGAAATGGTTAATCTATTATTGAAATTACCCGTAAACTTATCATCAATTTCAATATGAAAAACCTAATAATAATGCAAAAATTTCAAAAAAAAAAAATAATTAAAAAAACTAACCCTCGGTGGTTGATTTGGTTGATTTTCCATTTCTGATTGTGAGGGTGGTTCTGAGAGATGGAGATAGACGGATTTTGCCGGAGATGGGGACGGATTTCGTCGGAGATGGGTGAGAGATGGAGATGGGACTGAGTTGTGATTTAGGTTTAGGTTATGAGTTGCGATTACGGGATATACTGTGGACGGTTCAGTGTTCCAATATATTAATATTCGTGTTTGGAATTTGAAAATAAAATACGCTTTGCGATACTAATGGCGCTTTGAAAATCGCATTGCGATTATGTATTATCTCGTTGCGAAAGTCAGTATTGAGTTGCGAAATTAAGTATCGAGTTGCGAAAGTCAGTATCGCGTTGCGATTTTGTATTATCGCGTTGCGATAGTCAGTACCGCGTTGCGATTTTCCATTGCGATAGTCAGTATCGCATTGCGATTTTCCAAATTCGCATTGCGATTTACTTATTCGCATTGCGAATTGGGAAAATCGCAACGCGAAATTGGAAAATCGCAACGCGAAATTGGAAAATCGCATTGCGATAGTCATAATCGCGTTGCGAATCTGGAACCTGATTTGCGATAATGGAGATCGCGTTGCGAATTAGCGATCGCATTGCGATTTTATTGGTCATTTTGGCAAATCCGGAAAAGGTTGGTTAAAATCGTATATTATATGAGATTTTTGGTCACTGAGGTTATTTTCTATATCTGAAATTACAAAATAACTATAATTTTATTAAATGATTAAACTTATCAAGTTGTTAAATAATATTCCTTAAACTTATTAAAAAAATTTATACTGTTTTATAATGTACATAGATAACTTTATAGTAATTCAAAATTTTAATTATCATTTTTTAATATTTAAAATTTTAATAATAAAAAATATTTCTACATGATTGCTCGAATCATAGATAGGAAGCCAGAAAAATTGAAGGAAAACAAATTTATTTCTTCATATGGGGGAATATATATACGTGGCCCCTTTGGCACATGTACAACGATAACCCATTTTGTAATTGTTTTTTCATATTAATTTTGCAACGTGAGAAAATAGAAGAAAAGCAGAACCATGAATTTATTATTTGGGTAAATTATGATTATAATACCTAAGTTATGGGTTTTGGTCCGTTTCAGTATCTAAATTTTTTATTTTTAAAAATCATACCTAATATTTAGTTTTTGTTTCATTTTAGTACTTCCGTTAAAAAAATAACGTTAACTTTTGATTTTTTTTTGAAAGTTTAGGTACTAAAACGGATAAAAACTGATAGTTTAAGTATTAAACGAGTTAAGTTTTTAACGGGGTACTAAAATGAAACAATAACTAAACGTTAAGTATGGTTTTGTAGAACTTAAAAGTTTAGTTACTAAAGTAGATGAAAATGATAATTTACATATTAAAATTGTAGTTTACCCTTATTATTTTTCAAACGTCACCAATGTCATAAAAACCCCATGGAAAGGCAACTATAAATCATCCCCTACAGCAAGGGAGAAAATGTCCAGAATCATTGACTAACAAAGTTTGAAAATCACAGAGAAAAAATGGGAAGGAGTCCTTGTTGTTCAAAGGAAGGTCTAAATAGAGGAGCTTGGACTGCTGTTGAAGACAAAACTCTTACAGATTACATTAAAGAACATGGTGAAGGGCTTTGGAGAAATCTCCCTAAAAGAGCTGGTATTGTGTAAATAATTCATCTGGAAATTTTTAAACTTTTTTTTTTCAGACAAATTTATACGTTTTTGTTTGTTTTTTTACAGGTCTGCAAAGGTGTGGGAAAAGTTGCAGGCTTCGGTGGATGAACTATTTGAGACCAGATATCAAAAGAGGTAACATATCAGTTGATGAAGAAGAACTCATCATCAAACTCCACAAACTTCTGGGAAACAGGTTTGTTTTTTTTCCCCTTAAAGCTTGTGTTCGTAATTCGTCTGTCTGTCTTCACGGTTTTGTTTTTTGTCACCTTATACGGCGTTAATGCAGATGGTCTTTGATAGCTGGGAGGCTTCCAGGACGAACAGACAATGAAATAAAGAATTATTGGAACGCAAACTTAAGTAAAAAAGTCGACGACCGCCGCCAAAAGACGGCTTCCGGAGCTTCGAAACAGGCCACTGGTGCAGGTGCTAGTGGTGGTGACGCTAATGGTAATGGTTCTTTTTCAACAAACGTGGTACGAACAAGGGCAACAAGGTGCTCCAAGGTTTTCATAAACCCTGACACTTCGAGTGTTTCGAAGAACCAAACATCGTCGGAACCTAAACAGGTTAATGGGCTGTCGCCGGTGATGTCTGAATCCGACAACGAAGGGACCGATTCCGTTTCGTCGGATTTTACGCTTGACTTCAACATGGGAGAGGAAGAGTTTTGTTTATCGGATCTTTTGAATTCAGATTTCTGTGATGTGGACGAGCTTGATTACGGCAATGCTTCTTGTTCGTCATCTTCATCTTATCAGACTCTCGGTTTCTCTGGCGATATGCTGAAATGTGGGTTTGAACTTTGAATCCCCGGTCGCCGGCTTCATTTCTTGAAGATGGAATGAAAATTGACTGCAAAGTAAAGATTGAATCATCTATGAATAATTCTCTAAAGACGTTTTCCGATCAGATTTTCACGTGGTAACGATTATTTGTTTATCAACTTGTTGTATTAACCACATATATCTCTGATAGTAATTAACTAAAATGAATAGCTTTTGCTGTTTTTTTTTAACTGCGCATCACTGGCTGAATAAGCGAATCTAGTAATTATAAAATGGGTCTAAAATTTTAATATTTTACTCTAAAAATGTTTAGGTATGTAAATTTTTTTATCTTTTTTATTATCAAATAAAATTAAATTTAACCTTTGTCTTCACATAATGCGGGTGTAATTGCTCCTAGAGAGCCACATGCAACCTCCCTGCTTGCTAAATTCTTTTTTTTTTTGGGGGGGGGGGATAATTAGAGTTTGCATTCACTAATAATATTAGAAGGGATAATTTATTAAAATTTAAAATTATAAGATAATAACCCCGCTCCTTATGAACGTTCGTTTCTTGTTGGGTAGGATTATATTTTTTCTAAATAATATGGTGATCGAAAGGTATTGTACGTTCACATTTTTTTTATCAATTTGATATTGTCAGTTCATTTTACAAACACGATTATTTAAATTTGTACTCTCTTTAAAGAACAACATTATTTTTATCTTTAAAGGTATTTAAAAATTCTCATAACTGGCATACAAATTACAATACTAATAAATTTTCTCTCCTAACACGGGAAAAAAACAGTCTAACATATAAATAATATTTAAACTCTTTTGTTCTTTTCTGGTCTGTGTACAAGTCTACTCTTTGTGAATTCATTACCAACATGCACAAATACATCAAATCATCAATACTCTAAATATAAACCGAAACAAATATAAAAAAACTAGTATAGAATAATATCTAAATAAAAATTTCAAAATTTAAAGAATATACTCATCAAAATAAATAATTATGAAACGAATATATTTTCTTTATGCCTATAACACATACAATTTTTCAATATCATTTCTAAAAAAAAAGGGTAACACATACAATTGCCGATTCAAACAATCCATTCCCGTTGGAGGAAAGCATGTGATTTAGAAGAATGAATACGTTTGATGAGAAAGGAAGAATGATTGATTTTAATTTGACTTTTTTCACAACTAAATCTGGTGTGTATACTTAAAACGAGTCCGACACGTTCTTTTATCCTCGGCAAGATAAGATACTAATATTAAGAACATGATGCAACGTTTTGAAGCTATTACAAGTAATATATGTTTGATTTTAGTTAAAATTTTGGATAAATTACACAAATGATACTCCATTTATAAACTATTACTTTGTTGAATCCCGTTTTGGACACTAATTTTAGTCCGACTATATATTATTATTTTATTATTGTATAGTATGATACATATACATCATATTCATTTCTTTCTTTCTCTTTACAGATCCAAAACGGTGCAAGGCCCGGAACATAGTTGGCCCAGCACTACCCAGCAGAAACCCAAAGTAGTGGTCTAACCCGTTGATGGCCTGGAACCCGTGACTGGAGCAGACCCAGAATAGTAACCCGAATCAGTTCAGGACCTGAACCAACCCAACGTTTTCATCCAATCGATTAGGGTTTTCCAACCCTAATACTTCATCTCTTCTCGGCGCCGTAACAACCAAAAGCACAGGGAACAGTCAGCTGCTTTACTCGATCAACAACACCGGTTTCGAACGGAAAAAAGAGGGTGAAACACCGAGCAAAAAAATTTAAGGAGAAAGAGGGAGAAGAGGTTCTTACCTCTGCTCGAAGCCAGGGAAGACAAGAGGCCATCGGATCTCTCGGTTTTCGAAAGATAAATACCAGGAAAGATAAAACCAGATCTGGGGAAATTGGGTAGGTTCTAGTTTAAAGGAATAGTGGATTTGTGTTAGGGTGAGGGAGGAGCGTTTCAGTGTCCTTTATCTTCCTCCGGCCACCGACACCGGATTAAATCGCTGCCCACCGTGGTTCCATCTCTCCGACGAGGGAGATTTGAGAGAATTTTTCTCTCTCCCTCTCTTCTCTCAACTTGAGTGAAGCAATGAGAGAATGTCTCATTTTGGCCTAAGTTTGGCCATTTATATGGTACGTGAAACGACGTTTTTGACAAGGGGCGATCTATAATTTCACGCCTGGGTTAATGACGTATGAGAGGTCCCATCTTTGTAACTTTGTTTTGAGCACTATGAAATTTTAAAACTTTCCTCTTTCAGGTTATTTACTTACGTTATTTATTTAGTCCCATGTGTCCATTATTCTATTTATTCTAATATTAGAGTTGTGACTGATGGTTTTATTTTCTTTCATTTAGTCCTTTTATTAATTTTATTAATTTATTATTTTTAATTATTTATTATTTTTTATCTAATATTTTGTTATATAATATTATATATATATATATATATATATATATATATATATTTCTTTATTATTATTATTATTATTATTATTTTATGATTATTGTTATTATTATTACTATTATATATATATATTATTTTTATTTATTTTTATATTTTTTACTATTTTTCTTTTTATTATTATTATTTTTTTTCTAAACGTTTATGTACATATATATGTATTTTATTTCATTATTTTTTTATTTATTTTATATAACAAATTTTCTCTGCCATTTTTCTTCCTTGCCCCCTTCCCTTCTTTTCTTCCTACCTCATCTCACTCTGATAATATTGTTCTTTCTTTTCGGTGAATGATGATAGTAGGCATATAGGCTAGGTTTTGTCTTTTTTCATTATTCTTATTTTTCATTTTTTATTTCTTTAATAGTTTTTTAATTTTAATTTTTAATTTTTTCTCTTTTTGTGTTCTTTGATTTATTTTTATTTCTATCTTTATTTTTATATTTCTTTGACTTATTCTTTTTTATTTTTATTTATTTTTCCAATTTGTTTGTTTAATTTGTTTGTTAATTTTTTTTTTTTTTTTATATTTTTATATTTTTATTTTTTTTATTATTATTTTTTCCTTTTGATTTATTATTTTATTATTCTATTATTTTTTATTTAATAGTTATTTATTATTTTTCTATTTAACGTTTTGACTTCTTTTTTAGAAGAATTCTAACCAATCAAAGGTAAGTAATTTGAATCGATTTTTAAATTCTAATTTAAATTTTTTATTTTTCGTAATTAAAGACAGCCGATAAATTAATTAGTACCGAAAAGGCAATTCAAGGGTGCTAATCCTTCCTTGACTATAATCGACTTCCGAACTCGACACATTTCTGGTAAAACGCAGACCAGGTAAGATGGTATCCGATCAGTCTAAATATATTTTTAAAATGATTGGTGGCGACTCCAATCCATATTATTCAAGTCGAAGCCCAATTTCGGGTCGAACCGAAAGATGGTCGCGACAGCTTGGCGACTCCACTGGGGACATGTAAGTGAGTTAGACCGAAATTAATTTCTGGTTGTCTTTTGAGAGAAAATTATAAATTTAAATTAAATTTTTATTCGATTTTAATTATTTATCTTTGATTATTTTTCAAATAAATAGTTGTACTGACATTTTCAATGATTTTAGATTTTTCAAAGTTTCCATCTTGGCTCTATACCTGAGCTCCGAACCCTTTTAAGTGAGGGTAAAATCGACGCACTCGTGAGAATTTATTCTCCGTATGGGCCTAGCAAGTAACCTTCGGGATTCATATACCTTATGTTTTCGTGTGTGAATTTATTCTCCGTATGGGCATAAGGGAATGTATCCTCTCGAGTTTAACTTAGTCCACATGAGCTTGTAATGGGCTTAGGACTAAGGGTCTGGCAAGCCCAAGGGGGCACCAGCAAGGAGAACTCGGGTACCCTTTTTAGAACCTAAACTGGGAGACTACATAGAATTAGAGCCCACCCCAAAACCTCATTTCAAACCCTAGAATGCTTTGAGATTATTTCCTGCTTTTTTTCTGTTCAAAGCATGTGAACTAGAAATTATGCGGTCAGGACTGGTTCAAAATTAACATGTGGGATAGAGATCATGTTGGGTAGGAATAATAAGCATGTGGGGTAGATATAATGTGTGGTAGGATTTTTTTATTCTCATTATTGTTTGACTATTATCCTTATCTCACTAACTTTTTCCTTTTATTTTTTGTTTCTTTCATTTTATTTTTATCATTTGCATCATTCAAAAGAGGTGTTGATCCACCAAAACGTGTTCATTAAACGTAAATAATTTGCATTAATGGACAAAGGGGTTATAATACAAGAGATGAAAAGCTCAGAAGTCCAGCTATGGTAGAGAATACTCAGAATGGACTGGGATTACACTGTACACCAAAAGTCAACTTTTTGAGATGGCAATGGTCATAGGGCAAGACGAGAAAAAAGGTTATTGACCTAGAGAGTCCCTTCAAAGAACAGCTCATTGTTAACAAATCAAGAAGCAAACAAGTGAGTTTCAGATAGATCCCTTCAATGGAGGCTTTCAAGGCGCTTTCGCTGAGGGCAGGCTCAGCGGAAAGTGAAAACCAGAGATGCAACCATTCGATACTCTTGGGACAAGAACAAAAAGTAGCTCAGAGAGGCCGAAACGGTTCGACAGGGTATTCAACCAGTGACAGAAGAAGGCGGAAGATGAATCAACCTGTCAGAAGCTGTTCGGGGTCTTCCTTTAAAATGTTTTTTGTCTCTCAAGAAATTATACTTTTGTCCCCAATAATGATATTTACAGTAATAGACACATTTTGGATCAGTGCCTCGAAACTTCATGCATCATGCATTCTTGCATATTTCACATTTTTTTCCCACTTTTTTCTTTTTTTCATTACATTAACTAACAATAGATGTCTCATAAAAAAGGATGAAAGCAAGGACACTCCCGAAACAAAAATTTGTATGTCTAAGGGTACATCGAAAGGAGCCCTAACAGGTGAAACAATTGAAAGATGGGGAGTAAGTACATATGAAGGCCCTAATCCTCGACATTTTGGAAATAATGGGGCATCCTAATGAGGCTTTATTCCATTTTACAGCATCCTGTTTGAACTTGTCTTTTGAAGTTTCTCATATTTCATTTTTTTAAGGATATTTCAATGAATTTATGTTGAGCATTGCATTAAATCTATAACTTGAAATTCTTTGAATATCAACTGAATTAAGAAACTTTGTAAATGATCGGAGTTATAGACCTTTGATAAAATGACATAATTCAAAAGTGGTAAAACAAGGACTTTGACCTTACCCCAGAAGATACGCTCAAACGTCATACCCTTCTCTTATAAATAACCAATATAGTCTTATCCCTTCATAAGGCTTGGTATTTAGATGTACATAGGTGCGGATAACATGGGGAATCTTTTACATATGACATTACTATACTTTTTGTTTAAGACGTTCGATGATGATAATGATTTTCACAGATGGAATAGTCGAGTAGGTGAATCTAGTTAAGTCAGTTGCTTGAAAATTAAACTCTAAAGATAAGATTCCTTGACTTTCAACAATACCTAGATTATAACAGATTCTTCTTGACAAACTTAAGAAATTACCTAGATTATAATATTATATATATACAATAAAGCTTGAGCTGTCCCTCTAGAGCAATTGGTTAAACGCCCGGCTTTATGGATAAGATTCAGCTAAGCCAGATAAAGGTGATTTTAATATCTATACAATAAAGCTTGAGTTGTCCCTCTAGAGCAATTGGTTAAATGCCCCGACTTTATGGATAATATTCAGCTAGCTTGATAAAGGTGATTATAATATCTATAAAATGATATTGAGATGTCCCTCTAGAGTAATTTGTTAAACGCCCCAGCTTTGTGGATCTAGCTAGCCATACAATGGCAAATTAAATAAGAAGTTTCGGTAAAAATGGACTAAGGGAGTTAAGGAACACCTGTTATAGTCAATTTCACACGAGCACTTAGGAATTTCACTTTTTAGACCGATATTTTTGCACTGCCTTTGTTAGAGGAGCCTACGAAGCTTGAACAAATGGAAGAATTCAGAGGACCGAAATAGAAGGTCTAGTAATTGATTATGCTAGTTACGTCATTTTGTCTGCATCCAATTAAAATGCCAAGCCAATCAATGACCGAAAAAATGACATTTTTATAGCTAAATAGGAGGTCCACCTAAAGCCAACTCATCCATTTAAATATTCGTCAAAGAGCTATAACTCTGAAAGCATTAAAAGAGATATTGTTCTTTTGATTTTCCTTGAACTCATTTTTATAATTTGATTCGATTGCGAGCCTGAATTAAGGAGCAATATTTTATTGAATTTTATCATTTTCCCTCCTAAAACAAGAGAAATGAGAAAAACATTTTCAAACAGGACCGCCTCAAATATGAAAGGTCTGTAAAGCCAAAGCTTGAGAAGAAAATGGGGCACGATCTATTCCAAGGACCAGATCAGCAAACAAAAATGAGGCTCTGTCCAAGGCTAATTCATATTGCATGCATCTTAGACATACTTAAGAGCATTACATTTATCATTTTTCACATGCATACCTTTTTGTAGCTTTCAGAGTTAAGTTTCGACGTCATGATGAAAGATATTCGATTCGAAAGCTCCTTTAAAGATCGATGGTGGTTACTTGACCCAGTAATTAGAAGCTACACCTCAACCGACTTGACATATATACAGATCTCAGAATCAATTTCAGATGGGTTCGAGAGCGAATTCAGAACGAATTCAGATCAATTTAACTCAATAATGAGTAGCAGGTTTCTAGTTAATATTTTCAAGCCATATTTAAATTCCACGACGGAAGATATCCGGCTGACAGAATTTATCAGTGAACTTTCCCGTGAATGAGAGTCATCCAAAAATCATATTACTTGGTTCAGACCCACTCAGAGGAACCACCTGAAAAATTATGACCGGCTTAGACTCGTGAAGGGAAGTCTTCTTGTCGAACTAGTAGTAGAATTGATAAAACTATCTTATCCATGGTTAGCTTCGTGTCAAGGGGTAGGAAGCAATTCATTCCATAGATATTTCAACTATTTAAGTAAACAACATCACCGAAGGTTATAGCGCTACTAGAGAAGAGGACCAGCGGTGACAATGCAGACAGTAATTTCAAGATTAGGCTGTCCGAACTCCTTTCGGGTAAAAGTTGTCGGCTTTAGTGGTGGCATCTGGATAATGTGGAAGGAATCAATAAAAGTCGACATAATAAAGGTGTCATCACAGTTCGTTCATGGTCGAGCACAGAAATATGGGAAATCGAACTGGATATACTTTACGATTGTATATGCTAGCCCTCATGCGTCGTTAAGGAATGGAATTTGGGAGATACTGAATAGATTAAACCCAGGGCAGAATGAAGCATGGGTTCTCGAAGGAGACTTCAACGCTACCTTCCGCCCAGAGGAAAAATAAGGGCTCAAATCATGGAATTGGAGTTGGTAACAATTTCAGGACTTTATATTTGATACATAACTGCTACAAATTGAATTTCGGGTGTCGAAATTTGCATGGAAATGAAGAGGGCTGTGGAAGCATTTGGATCGTTGTCTCTGTAATAGGAAGTGGGCAGATACTTTCTGTATGTCCCTCGTCATCCACCTCGATAGAATAGGGTCAGACCACTATCCACTATTACTTTATGAGCCAAGATATAGTCGAAGAGCCTCGAAAAAGTCATTTTGTTTCATTACGGTTTGGCAGGAACATCCAAAATGCCAGAAACTATTGCGGAAATCATGGGACATGGAGAAAGACATTCTGACTAATATTGAGAATTTTAAAACGAAAGTCAGTAGTTGGAATACATCAGTATTTGAACATATTGGAAAGAAGAAAAGGACGTTGATAGCTCGATTAAATGGCATCGATAAATCACTGCGTCATGCACACTCGGACCGATTGATGCAATTGGAGGTAGAACTAAGGATGAAACTTGTAACACCTTGAACTCGATTGGGCCTAAAGTGTCACTCTGGGCTACCAAGACAACACATGATTTCCAAAACCTGTTCATTTTCCTTTCAAGCATGTTGAATGGTAACATAAATAAAACATAATTAACAATTATAAAAATATTTTATAAAATATGAGCTCCGTGACTCGTAATTTAAAATCAAAATAATACAAACTCTTTCTTATAAATTTGAATACATAAGTAAGGTCATATGAATACAAATGCCCTCAAAAGCTACAACATAGTACTTTGAAGGGGATGTTGGAAGTCCTACTGCGACGGTGCTCCACGAGCTGCCTTAGCTACATAACCTACCAACTCAAAACATCCGAAGGCTGAGGTTACAAAGCCCAGTAGTATAATCGCTAATCTAGAGCAACACAAGAATTTCATAAACACAACCATCCTAAAGACATGGTATTAAGCGGTAGGTACATGTATGATCTAGATCAAGTGTTACCTACTAAAGGCTTTATTGTTCATTCACTGAAGTAGGGGTCTCATGCTTCCCTAAATCCTCTGCTAAGGGCTTAATCATGATTACACTTCTAAAGGGTCTCTAACCCTTCTTACTAAACTGATACGCATTATCTAAGCACGACACTAATAATCTTGTGCATTATCTGAATGTAACACTGACTCTACTATGCTAGTATCTGGTATCACACAACATCAGATACTAGTCCACTGAGAGGGGTACTTGTAATACCCCAAATTTTGGGTAGTAACCAAAATATAAATATTGAAAGTTTAGTGGTCAAATATAAATTTAAAAAGTTTAGGAACCAAAATTAAGGTTGAAATAAAAAGTATGATGGGATTGGTGATTAGGGCTTAATCATGATTTCATGAAAATTTGAAATATGCTAGATAAAGGTTGGAAATATTATTTCCATATTTTATAATAGTGATAATTTAGCATGGATTAGTTGAATTGAAGTCAATTTTCCTTATTTAGCCAAAATTTGGAAAATCTGGTGACTAAATTGCAATTTCAAAATTACATGGCGAAAGTAGAAAGTCAACTTCAAGTTGGTTCATCTTGGACTATGGGATATTTTAATGGAAGATATTTCAATGGCAAATGGTAATTATCATGATTCATTAATGAAAAAAGTGTGATTTCTCATTAATTGAATTTTAAATTCAATTATATTAGAATTAAGCCAAGTGTAATGTGATAATTATTGTGTAAATATCAACAAAAATTCAACTCTTCTTCTTGCTCAAAACCATGAAATCCATGGAAGGTATGTGGAAGTTTTTCAATTTTATTTTTAGGTTTATTCGATTGTTTTTTGGGTTAAGCTATTGGATAGATAATTAATCCTCTTGAAATTCTCTATCATTTGATATAAAAAGTACATGGAAATCATGCTTGGATAATGAGATTGGTGATTAGGGTTTATGAAGGACATGTTAAATTTGATTCAATTTAAGGTTTAAATTTAAGTTTTTGGTGTTGTAGATTAATTTCCAAGAATGTATGATGATTAAAATCAAGTGTAAAGTGATATACAAGATTTAGACATGATAGGGTTTATGAGAATTTATTTAATTTTGATTGAATTTGATGTTGTGATAATTGGAATAACATGAATTTGTTGTTAGGAGGTTGAATTCATCCTTGAAATTGAGTGAAATGTTTTACTCTAATTATTTTAAGATATTCGACTATAGGGATTAAAATAAGGGAAAATATTGAAAATTTTCCTATGGTCTAGAATTGATATTAGATGTGTTTTACAAGTTTTGGAGATTGAATTGGATCAATTTGGAACCTTGAGATAATAAAAGGATTATTTTGTAAGTTTTGGAAATTATGAGATACTGATGAGAGATTTTACAATTATGGTTTCAATGTTGAATTTAATTATGGAATGCTGAAGTTTTAAGTTAGAATGTTGATTTGGGACCAAAGTGCAATTTTGATGAAATTCTATAGTGGAATTCAAATGTTCAGGGATTTAGGGACTTGATTGCAAGTTTGTAAATGAGATTATATTATTTGAGCATGAAATTAAAATGCTGGAAATTATTACTTGAATGTTGATTTTCAAGTTTAAGTATATGCTTGAGATCAATTTGCAAAATTGGTAAAGTTGGTGGTTGAATTTGAAAAATCTAGGGAAAAATTAAAGATGAAATTTCAAGTTTTCAATTGTTAAAGTATTGAATTGAGTATATAATTTATGTGCTGGAAAATTTTAGTATTCGATTTGAAGTAAGCATAATTGATGCATGCTTGTTCTCACCATTCACAACTATCGTTTCCTTAGAATTCAAGGGAGTCCTCTTAAACTTTATATTCTTTTTCTTCTTTTATAGTATTCTGATCATATTTACATTTATAATCTATCTTTTATCATATGGTGAAAAGTTCATGTTTAGATTACTAATTATGTATTTTATAAATTAAGTAACTACTTTATTTTAATCACATCTTTATATTACTTGATGCATGATGTTAATTCAACTCATTATTAAGTATGTTATTGATATATATTAGTTTTACATTCATTTAGATAGATTTCATTTCATTCACGAATTGGAAGCATGTTAATCCTTGATTTCCTAGCTCATTTCAATTTAATTAATCTCTCAAGTCATATATATTAGCTTCCCAATATAATATCATCTTATACTTAGCTCACAAGCATGTATTCACACATGGCAACATGCATGTCCATTCATTCCAGCTCAATCACTTTGATTTACATTGTTTTCTTTGCACATATAGATACATGAAGGAACGACACACGTTATGACAACTTGTTGGAGTGTTTGGCACCCTATGGCAGCTCACAATTAGCTCACAATGACTATGGTGGCTCTTGGAAGGCAATGGAGTGCTCAACTCAGTTGGAGGAGCTAATGACTAGCTCAAGTCAGCTAGATGAACCATTTGAAGCTAAGTTACTGAAAATGATAACAGGAGTAATTAAATGTAGCTGGAAGTGTTGCTAAGGAGCTTAAGAGGTCTCGGCTAGAAGGCTCACACACAACTAACCCATACTTGCTTAGCTAGCTACACATTTACACAAGCTTGAAAGAAGCTCAACTCACGCCCAAGGTTGCTACACATGATTGACCGTTCATCACATGCCCAAAGCTGCACCATAAGCTCCCTAGAGCACCATGTGTCATCCATATGACCAGTAAAGGCGTGTGTTGTGCATGTGACTCCCTTAGGTGCGCCCAGCATCCAAGAGACCTCACTATTCAGCCAAGGCTTGTGATGCTTCACTTTGGCACCAACTTGAAGAGACACAAGCACTATTCAGCCAAGAGATGTGCCCCCTACAAGCCAGCCGAACCATCACAATTAAATTCATGTATTTATTTAATTTATTTTTATTTTTTTCAAAGGACACAAGACTGGCCAAAAATGCTTGTAACCATTTGGCCATGCCCCTTCATGCCTTATAAATAGGTTAAGTTATTTACTTTGTACAAACACCATTTTTATAAATTAATTCAAGTGAGATTTCTCTCTTTCTCAAGTCCTTGTGACTTTTATCGACTTATCAAGTATTTATATACTTGTGGCATCTATCCTTTTCTATTTTTATACTTGTGGTTCCTAGATTACTATCTAGTGAGTCCAAGTCCTTTTCACCACCCCTTTTGAAAGCATATTAAGGAAGGGTCTCTGCTCTTTAGCATTGTATCTCCTTAGAGTCTTTCTAAAGATATTATCTCAACACCATAGCCATTCTTTCATAAACCACCATACTTCCATCACTTAACCAAATCTTCATTACCGTAAAAAGTATCCTACCATCTTCACCTACATCAACTACCAACCCACTTTGTTTGAGCCATTCACTTACTTGCAGGTTGTTTTGCTTCCTTCCTAGATCCACAATCAATTAAGAGTACATAACCTTTACATCCAGAGGTATTCATAGCTTTGGTGGAAGAAGCAACGTGTAACAACAACAACACATTCAAAATACAAAAAGAATGTTGAAGTGCAAGTGAAGGAAGTTCAAAATCCAGCAAAGAAATTGCAAGCATTAAAGAAGAAAACAAATCAAAAAGAAAAGAAAAGAGATTGCAAAGAAAAAGAATTTTGAAAGCACAACAAGATTCTATCACCAAGCAAATCAAGTGAGCATTTCTAAATTGATTGTGGTGACAGAAAGGTTACAAAATGAATTTGCTGTAAAAACCCCTTTTCTTATTTTCTTCCTTATTTCTAAGCCACCCTATTGCATTATATTTTGCTTTTTCATACATTCTAACCATTTACAGCTGACACACAACAAGTAAGACTACTTGAGATAGTTTTGAGTAAAGTTTACTTAGAACATGAGACAAGGAGATACCAAGAGGAAAAAAGGCTTGAGCGTGTGAGACTAGAAGAGAACAAAGAAAAACCCATAAGGTCCTAGAGTGCAAACACGAGCGGATTGAGTGTTATTCAAGTTTCTTTGGAGTGAATCACGAGGCTTTGTGAGAGAATTTTTGGAAAGGTCCTTAAACACATTTCTTTTATTTTTCACTAATAATATCTCGAAGTCCAGGACAATCACACAACAGAGAAACACCAAATTTGTAAACCCAAGCAATTATGCATGAGATGGCTAGATTGCTGAAATTGGAATTAGAATCGTTACATGACATAATAAACCAAGTTGAAGCATCCTTAGGCAACAGGAGGACAACACATCCAATACCTGAAGAAGAATTTGATGAGGAACAGGCTGAGGTAGATCAAATCTCACAAGGATCCAGAAGAGAACTTCACAGGAATCAAGGAGAAAGATGTCAAAATGATAACTTAATAAACATCAAAGTGACAATTCCTCCATTCCAAGGAAGAATTGATCCAAAAGCTTATCTTGACTGGGTAATCAAAATTGAACATATTTTTTAGTGCCACAATTATACATAGCAAAAGAATGTACGACTTGATACTATGGAATTTGTTGATTATGCTCTTATTTTGTGGGATCAATTGGTGAGTTCCAGGAGAATAAATGGAAAGCATTCAATTAACACATGGGACAAAATGAAAACTATCATGTGAAAGAGATTTTTACCAACACATTACCATCAAGACCTTTATCATAAACTCTAAAATCTCAAGCAAGGAAATAGAAGTGTTGAAGATTATATCAAGGATATGAAGTCAGCCATGATTAGAGCCAATGTGGATGAAAACAGAGAAACAACAATGGAAAGGTTCTTATCTGGTTTAAATCCTGAAATTGCTAACCTTGTTAAATTGCAATATTTTGTAGAGATCGAGGAGATGGTACACATTGCTATAAAGATTGAAAAACAACTTAAAAGGAAGACCTTCAACAGGAGTAGTACCCACTCGGTCACCAAATGGAAACAAGAGCCCAACAATTTCTGAAAGCCAACCCCAGTTCAAATAAAAGATAATTTTGAAGGATCAAGAACAAAACAAGTGGAGTCCAACACAGGAAAAGAAAAATAAGCCACCACTTCCGAAAGGTCAAAAAAATCAAATGATTCAAGTGCTTTGGGAAAGGACATGTTCCCATCCAATGTCCCAATCGAAACACTATGATACTATTAGACAATGGAGAGGTCGTTTCAGATTCAGAAGAACTTGTTCATGATGAGGAGAAATAAGAGATATTTGAAGAGAAACCAGATGAAAAAGAAGTTGTTAGTGGAGATATTCTTGTTTTGAAAAGGTGCCTCCAATCACAACCAATTAAGGAAGAACTAAAAAGGAGAAATATCTTTCACACCATATTACATGTTAAATACAAGGTCTGCACCATGATTATTGACGGAGGAAGTTGCATGAATGTAGCCAGCACTATTATGATGAACAAGCTAGGTTTATCAAATTTGAAGCATCCAACTTCATATAAACTATGGTGTCTCAACAAAGGAGGTGATTTGAATGTCAAAAAGAAGGTCTTAATTCCATTTTCCATTGGCAGATACAAGTACGAGGTACTTTGTGACGTAGTCCCTCTGCACGCTACATCTTACTTGGAAGGCCATGGCAGTACGATAAAAAAGTCATTTATGATTGCTACAACAACCAGTACTCCTTTAAATATGAAAGATGCAAGGTCACTTTGATGCCTATAATGCCTAAAGAAGTGAAACAAGACCATATTCATATGAAAAGAAGTGTGGAGGCTTTGAGGAAGAATAAGCCACCATTGCAAATTGAAAGTGAACAAACCATGAAATTAAATTTTTTCATGAAGAAATGTGATATGATTCATTGCTGGAAAATGAAAAGATTTCAAAGAAAGATGGTGACAATTGGAGCTTAAAGACACGACTTCTCATAAAGATTCACGACTTACGTCCTTAAAAGGTATGTTCCCTTTTATTTCAAACATCACATCTTTTCATTTCTGTTGCGTGTTGTGAGTACTATAAAATTATACGCAAATAATGTAGAAGTATACAAAATCGCTTAAGTAATAAAGTGATGAGTGAGTATTGTCTCCACAGGGATTGGTTGAAATTACAAAAGTTTAACCAAAGTAAAGTACTACTCTATCTAAGTATAGTTAGTGTTGATATGTACTAATATAAAATGTCATGGCAATGTAAAGTAAATGTGGGTAGATATAGATTGATAGTATGATGGGGTAGCAAATGGAAATGTAGTGGCAAGAATATATTTTAATGGTGAAAATGATTGAAATGTCAATGCAATGAAAAATAGTAAAAACAAAAAAAATGATAAGTTGATAATCCTCACACGACAAGCTTCCACCGGAATAAATGGTAGGGATTGATTTAAGGATGCAAAAACTTATTCCTCATGTAGATTTAATCTATCTAGACTTCACTTTCTTGACAGGGTTTGCTGAAAATGCTCTCGCTATCTCTAGTCAAAGGAACCTAACATAATAGAATGTCACGGCATCTCCTCTCTGTCTCAGCTATGGCAACGTAAACTATTGATAAAAGCTACCTTTTTTAGTCATTAAAATATTGTCTTAGTCTATCACAAATACTAAGGGATTATGATATAGTATCAATACAGGTATTTTTTTAGCTAAGCTTCTCTCAAACACCTAGCTTAATAAAGTACTATAGCAAATGGCTTATGTGGATCTTTTCTTGTATTTCTCTCGAATACTACAAGTATTTTTAGCTAAGTTTCTCTCAAACACCTACCTTTCATCTAAGACATGGACACTCTTATGCCTCTTACAAACTTAGACGATGAAGCATTCATAAGCAAAGCAAGCAAATAAAAAAGAAAAAAAATATAAATCTACCATTAAAATAAAGTTAAACATCCATAAAACAACCCCACCAAATAAAGTTAGTTCATGGTGGGGTCGAATCATTCATAGACCAAGCCATGAAATATTCATTCCAAACAACCCAATAATAAATGGAAAAATAGCATCAAAGGGAAGGGAGAAGAAGCCTTCGACGCGTGCCATCAGAGCTCTCCTCTACCACCAAGACTCGCCTTAACTCACTAGCTCCTCTTGGATGTCTAGCTCGCCACTCCTTGAAGCTTATCAATGGAGGAACACCACTCAAGGAAGAAGAAAGGGATGGTGAAAAAGATAAGAAAATATTGCAGAATATTCCTCATCTCCTCTTCAGTCTCTTGTGAGGTGTAATATATAATAAAAATATCTAAGGGTAATGACGAGGTTGTTGAACTCAAAATATCCCTCATACCCCTAGGGTCACTCCTTGTGTGTGAACCTTATCTTTTAGGTGGCAGTGCTCCCCTAGCAGGCAGTTACAACCATCATTCACGTGCTGTGCGAGCTTTTCTTTTACAGAAATATATTTTTATCCATTTATGCGCCAGAAATGCAAAGCATTTCAATCTGCTTCAATAACATATGATGTCATGACATTCCTTCTCGGTGCGACATTCTGCTTGCTATTTCTTTCACACCATAAGCAATCTGTATCTTTCTCTCATACAACATCTTTCAAAGATAAAATAGCACTACCACCACAAATGCAACTATATTTAACTACATGATCCTAAAATGACTAAAATGTGCTTTTAAACAAATAATAAATTAAATGAAGATGACTTTAAAAGTATCATTTTTAGGAAGTTATCATACCCCCAAACTTAAGTTATTGCATGTCCTCAAGTAATGGATAGCAATTAACATAAGTAGAACGTCATGGCAATTTTCAACAATAGGACAACAGGACAAAAATAGAATTTTAACCCTCAGAAAAACTGGCTTTAACATGCTTGACATATCAAGAATCCAAGTACTTTTCCTTAGGTCAGATTCTTTGTGGTAGTGTATCTGCGTGATTATATCCAATTTCTAATCAACTCTAACCAAGGCATTTACTTACATTAAGCACATTTTTACTCCCTTTTTTAAATGTTGCTACGAGGGAGTCAGCTCATCACACCTACCTTCCCACACTCTAGGTGAAAGGGAGCATACCTTCCACCCCCAAGCTAGTTAAGTAGAGTAATCCTGTGACTAATTTAATTCACTCATATGCGCGTGGCTGCCATTTATTAAAGAGAGTTTAAGGCAATGCCATGGTAAAGCGGAGTGTCCCTCTATAACAATGCCTAAGAATTTATTCACAGTTTCAGTTATAATGGAGTTATTTTTTATTTCTCTTTCAAGCACAATAATAAATTTCAATGCCAAAACTAACTAGGGTTTCTTCATAAAATTTTTCTAAATTTCCTAAGTATAGAGAACATACAAATCGTGTAAAAATATTTCAAAATAGTCATTTATATTAAATTTCTAACCTACCAAGTTCATAATCATCGAGTATCATTAAGACATTTTATCTAACTGTCCTACCACTTACTGATGCCATGGTATAATGTTACCCGTTAATGTTATCATGCATATGTTCTACCAAGAACACTACTTCCCCCAAACTTAAGGGAAGCATTGTCCTTAATGCTTAAGAGAACTGAAATAATAAAACTATATGACATGAAATAAATGAAAAATGAATGCAAATGATGCAGTGGAGGTACCTCATGGTTTGTGTGGTGTTGCCTTAGAGGTGCTGACAGCTCCTCGTCTAGTGCGCATTCGCAGTGGTGTAGGACTGGATTCTGAAGAGCTAGAATGGTATTGCTCTACATTGAAGCGTCCATCCAATATTTTGGTACATCAGCCATTGCGTTATTCAGAAGAGATGTCAGGCATAGGAACTGGACTGGGCGTTTTTTTAGCTTGATCAACATATGAGTCAGGGGTCTGGGAACGTTGAGGGTTAGGAGTCGGTTCTTCAACTAGAGGATCGACATCATCTTGCTCTGGATCGGGAGATGCCTTGGCATTGAATGTCAGTAGAATTTCATCCAGAAAGTTTGGAAAATTTTGTTGGACATGGGGAAGGATTTCTTGGAACATCGTTTCCACCACAACATATCTCTGTTTGACATATCCAAAGAAATTTCGAATATCACTGTGTAAAGCTTGTAAATGAGTCTGAGTTTGTATAGCAACTTCTTCAAGAGCAAGCATCCTTACCTCGGCATTAGATTGTGCAACATCTGCAGATTTCTCATGAATAGGGGCCTTAGATTTTGGGTTTTCAAGTCCCAACAATAATGGTAATCTAGCCTTTGTAATGCCCGAAACTCCAGATAAAATTTCATCAAAAGCATTTTTACTTACCTTTTTCTTTCGACACAAAACATTAATCAAATTTGGAAACACTAAAGCACTCGCCTTTTTTCCTAAACAATCATGCACTTGTTGAACAATGATCCTACCCTCATCAATAGAATGGGTTTCCAGAATCAAATGTAAAAGCATTAAACTTGTAAGAGATATCATCGTATTGTGGGATGTGGCCATTAGCTTGTGCTTCAGGAAGTGGTTCCACAGTTTGGCACGCGATTGGAGATGTTCATGGTTAATCGAATAACGACTAGTTTGGTAACCATTCCATGAGGTATTTGCAAAGCATAAGTCTTCCAAAACTCCATCATAAGTGGCACTGTCAGCTTCATTTTTGAACTTGGCATGTTGGTCTTCAACACCCTGCAAAAGAAAGTATCGATTAATAGTAGTTGGTGTAAACTGAATATAATTACCTTGCAAAAACAAATGGAATGTTGGTTCGGTTTGGAAATGTTAGCATAAAACTCTTTCACCAGTGAGATATTCACTGAACCAGGATGCCTTGCAAACTTTTTTCATTTGTGTGGAACAACTATATCCATCACATCCGATCCTAAACTGCCATCGACTTTATCAATAAAATGAACCCCAACTTAAAGAAAAGCTTCATATTTTTGAAATTTTGAAGCTTTACTTTGGCTTCATCATTTTTGAACTGTTGAGCGATGGGAGCTTCATCTTCGGTGGGTCTTGTACGTACCATTTTTTCTCAAAGTTTTGAAGAAAGAAAGAAAATAAAGGAAGAATAAGAAAAAAGGAAAAAAGATAAAAAAGAATAAGTAAAAATAAATTGAGTGATAAGGCGATTGAAAAAAATGAGTGGATGGGGGTAAATGGGTAGGTGGGAAAAGAAAAGTAAATTGTAAAAGTAATGGTGTTGAGAAAAAACACTGGAGAGAGAAAGTGAAAAAAAGAAATAAAATAAAAGAAAAAGGAAGAAATCAAAAGAATCTTTTCCCTAATTGATTAATTTGTCGATTTTTCCATTTGGTAACTGCTCTTTGCACGGCTGTAGTATTATGGTCCCCTATAAAACAAATCAAAATTATCTACAAAATAAAATAAGAATAAAAATAAAAAAAAGGAAAAAAAGGAAAAATAAAATTATTATTTATGCACAGTCAATGGAATTAAATGTCGTGGCATCAAAATTTGGTTCTTAGTTGGGCACACTTCAGCATCGTACAGATACAACACTGCCTTGTTGTTCAATGGTGGGACTCCATTATAAGATTTCAGACGGTGTCCATTAACTTTGAAAATCATCCCATCATCTATATTCTTGATATCAACAACTCCATGGGGATAAACATAATATACCTCAAATGGACCTGACCATCGAGATTTAAGCTTCCCAGGAAAAAATTTGAGTCTGAATTATAAAGCAATAATTGTTGGCCAATATGAAAATATTGTGGCATCAATTTTTGGTCATGCCACTTCTTGGTTTTCTCATTGTATATTCGAGCATTTTCATATGCTTGTTCTCTAAACTCTTGTGTTTCATTAAGTTCCAATAATCTCTGCTCTCCAGCTAATTGAGCATCAAAATTCAATTGCTTAATGGCCCCGTATGCCTTATGTTCAAGTTCAACAGGGAGATGACAAACCTTTGCTTACACCAGCTTGAATAGTGACATGCCCAGGAGTTCTAAACACTGTTCTATATGCCCAAAGTGCTTCATCTAACTTTGGCGACCAATCCTTCTATCTTGGGTTCACCACTTTTCTAAAATCTGCTTGATCTCTCGATTGGATATTCTACTTGGCCATTTATCTGTGGATAATATGTTGTGGCAATCTTGTCAACTCAATATGTTCTTAATGCTTTAGCAATCAATTTGTTATCAAAATGGGTTCCTTCATCACTAATGATAGCTTGAGGTACTCTAAACCGAGTGAAAACATGCTTATGTAAAAACTTGAGTACGGTTTTAGAATCATTCCTTGATGTTTCTATTGCTTGCACCCACTTTGATATATAATCCACAACAAGTAAAATATATAGATTTCCTCCGGAAGATGAGAATAGTCCCATGAAATCGATGCCCCAATCATCAAACAGTTCTATTTCCAAATATTTGCAGTGGCATTTCATATCATCTGGATATGTTTATAGTACGTTGGCATCGATAACAAGATTTATAAAATGTATAAGCATATCTAAATAGAGTTGGCCAGTAAAAGCCTGATTGCAGGACCTAAGCAGTAGTCTTTGCTCATCCAAAATGGTCTCCACTCGGGGCTGAATGACAATGGTATAAAATGTCTCGTGTTTCTTCTTCAGGTACACATCGTCTAATGAGCTGATCATCACATTGCTTAAACAAATATGGCCTGTCCCAAAAATAATACCTTGCATCATGCTTGAATTTCATTTTACCCTAGCTGTCTAAATCAAAAGGCAATATTCCACTAACAAGAAAATTAATAAGGTCAGCGTGCCACGGGATTGTCGTGGCATATAAAATTTTCTCATCAGGAAATTCTTGAATATTTACAGTTTCATGGCATTCATAACTGTTCTCTAGCCTGGATAAATGATCAACAACTTGGTTTTCAGTTCCTTTCCTATCTACCACCTCTATGTCAAATTCTTGCAAAAGTAAGATCCACATATTAAGTCTAGGCTTTGCATCCTTTTGTTCACTAAATATTTTATAGCTGAATTATCAGTGTTAACAATAAATTTAGTGTCTATTAGGTATGGTCTAATTTTATCAAAAGCAAATATCATGGCAAGTAATTCTTTCTCAGTGGTAGTGTAGTTCAATTGTGCTTCATTCAATGTGCAGCTAGAGTAATATATAACATGAAAAAGTTTACCTCGGCGTTGCCCCAAAATAGCTCCTACGACATAATTGTTTGCATCACACATCAGCTCAAATTGTGATGTTCAATCGAGAGGAACTACAATAGGTGCCGAGATCAATCGTTGTTTCAACTCAGTAAATGCTCCGAGGTATAACTTGTTGAACACAAAGGGATGGTGTAACCCCCTAGACCCGACCTATGCGTTTCGACTAAGTCTAGTGGATCACATTATGATTATTAAAGACATTTTTCGCAACCGTTATTCCATCAATATAAAATCACATTATAAATAACATGAAATTATAAACAAATTATACTATCAAAATCCAACTCGTAAATATAGTACAAATAAATAATAATTTAATTTAAAACATGTCTTCAAATTCAAAATCACAATAAACCGAGCAGAATTAGCAAAAGAGTTATCATTATAAAATCTGATATTTTAAAATAAGGTCCATGTCACCAAAATAAAATGAACTTGCCAGATAAAAACATTACAATCTGATTTACTTCAAGAGATATGTTGATCCTCCAAGTGCTCGAACCAAGGTATCTAATCAACAGTATTTGAAAGGGGGAAAACATTTTCAAAAGGTGAGCTAGGCTCAGTGTGTCCCAACATTTCCATAAAATCACAATAGGTACAAATCATAGTCCAGTAATCTCACAAATTTGTAAAAGAGTTTAACTTTTTGAAAATCATAGTTTAAACCCTTTTCTGGTACACCATCAGTAGTTCCCAAAATTATTTTCCATATAGCTTACTTTATGCACATAGCAAAAAGAAAGCCGACTTAAGGATAGGCTCTGAAGCTTGTATCCTTAAGCCCAAGTCAATAAGTCCATATAGCTTACCCTAAGCACACAACAAAGGAAAGCCGACCTAATGAAACATCTTGGGGCCCTCAAGAGTCACATTAGGCCCAGTTAGCTTGATCAGAGCTATTCCATCGTAATTCAATTCCAAATTCAATTGCACCGTGACATAAATTCCATAAATCCAAAAACATGGTATCATATACCATTTCAAAACAAAAATTTGATAGCAGCCATATTCCATAAAATTGTCACATTAATTGGTGCATCCATAAAACAATAACCAATGAATTCGGTGTACCACATATTAAAACCAATAAAACAGTTCAATAATAAGTAGGGAACACACCTCGACAATAGATTCAATAACAAATCTACTGATTGCTGGTTTCACTACGCTCTGCTACAGTTTTCGAACGGGTGAATACTGGTACACGTGGTTTAACTGATCTAGAAGAGCTGGGTCGAGCTGTCGAACGATCCGGAGAGTCTCTTGTATCTTCAAACAATAATATTTATCAGTCTCAAATCCTATTTAATTGTTTAAAGCTAAACTTCTTAAGTATATACGCATTTTTCGGGTTTGACTATCAATTTGAGGTATTTCGAGTCTTAATTTGGCCAAACGATTGCGGAATCGGAATCAGGGCGTCGAAAACATAAAGTATGACTTTTCGAAAATTCAAATTCTTGGTCAAAGTCAAAGTCAACCACTTTGACCGTAGATTTGGAGACCTTCGGATTCGAATTTGACAAAACGGACGGAAACGGATTCGGCACGTCGAAAACTATCAGGATAGGTATACTCGGAAAAGATTAACGGTCGTTAATGCTTGGTCAAAGCCATTCTAGTTTTGGTCAAAGAAAGTCAACGGTCAACGGTCAACGTCAACGGTCGGTCGGGTGTCGGGTCACGGTCGGGTCGGGTCAGACCGGTCAAACCGGTCAAACCGGTTCAGACCGGTCAAACTGGTTCGAACCGGTTGAAACCGGTCAAACCGGTCAGAACCGGTTTCTAGCAGCCACTCGCCCTGCGGCGGCGCGTGTGGCGCGTGAGGCGTCCTCCGGGGCCCTAAAAATCCCTGAAAATTTCTAAAAATTATTTTGAGCGATTTCAAGATACTTACAACGATCGGTTCAAATTTTTGAACGGCGGAGAGCTCGATTTCAAATCGGCCGAATCTTTGACTGCACCACCTCCTCACGCGCCGCCGTCTAAGGCGGACAAGGTTGACACCGGTGAACTCGGAACGGCACAAGGAACACGATGGTGCGGGAGGTGTCGTAAACGGAGCAACGATCAGCGGTGAATTTAAGATTTCCTCGGCGATAGAGCTAACAAAACCGTCGCTACTTTGACTGGAAATTCCCGACGTTTGGCCGCGTTTCGCTTTAATTAATTTGAAGGGTTTGTTCCTCGCTCGATGATGAACACAATGGTGGTTTCAAAACAACGATCGGAATTCGGACGGCGTCGGAATCGGAGTTGGAAACTGCGTATGGGAAAGGAAAATTGGGAGCATTTTGGTTCTGAAAATCAGAACCAAATGTACGCTTATAATCAAAGCTGCCGATAGTTTTAGGGTAAATTCAAGGCTTGGTCCTTGGATTTCCTTCACTTCTAAAATGGCCTATAAACTCTCATAAATTTTGATTTAGTCACCAACAATTTACCAATTTTCACAATTAACCTCCAATTTCAATTAAATATTATTTTGTAAATATTCGGGTTGTTACAGATGGTTTTGTTGAAGCAATGTGAACAAGGGCTTAGAAATCTTGGAGAAATCTTTGATAAATATTCTATAAAATCCAACATGTCCAAGAAAACTTTTTATACCGTTGACCGAAGTTGGTGGTGGTAATTTTTCAATTACTTCAATCTTTGCTTTATATACCTCAATGCCCTTGTGAGATATTTTATGGCCTAACACAATGCCTTCAATCACCATAAAGTTACATTTTTCCCATTCAAAACCAAATCAGCCTCCTCGCATATTTTGAGAACTTTTGCCAAATTGTCGAGGCATTGTTCAAAATCGTTTCCAGAAACAGAAAAATTGTCCATGAAAATCTCTAGAAAATCCTCAAACATGTCTGAAAATATAGCTTGTGTATAATGCTGAAATATTGTCGAGGCATTACAGAGTCCAAAAGGCATCATTCTAAAGTCAAAAGTATCATAGGGACAAGTAAATGTAGTATTTTCCTGGTCCTCTGGTGCTATGGAAATTTGATTGTACCGTGAGTATCCATCCAAAATGTAATAGAATGCTTTGCCTGCCTATCGATCCAATATTTAGTCGATGAAAGGTACAAGAAAATGGTTCTTCTTTGTAGCTTTGTTGAGTTTAAGATAATCTATGCATCCTCCATCCAGTAACAATGCGAGTGGTATATCTCATTATCCTCATTGGCAACCACAATCATGCCTCATTCTTCGAACACATTGTACAGGCTCACCCACAATCACTCCATTATCAAGCCATTCCAGAATTTCTTTCATTACCACCTTCTTTATAATAGGATTGAGTATTCTTTATGGTTATATCGAATTGTCGTGGCAATCTTCTAGCAGATCTTATGCATGCAAATCGTGGGACTAATTCCTTTCAGTCAGCCATAGTCTAACCAATCGTTTTTTTATGTTGCATCAAAACACTTAACAAACTTTGCTCTTGGTTATCAGTAAGTTCAGCGGAAATAATCACTGGTAAAGTGTTATCGTTACCCAAGTAAACATATTTAAGATGCCCTGGCAAAGCTTAAGCACTAGAGTAGTGCATGCAATAATGATGGCTTGGGAGGATTAAATTCACAAAAATTCAGAGGTTCAAAATTCAAACCTAATCTAACTTGTTGTAAGCTAGATTTCGCCTCCAAAATTGGTAAGTTGTCATACTCCACTAAGCTTTCATCATCCATCAAATAGTCCTTTTCTGCTAGCTGAATAAAATTGTTCTAGCAAGTTGTTCAGATCTTCTTCAATTACTGAGTTCAATTCATAAATGATTTGGAATTCTTCAGTGTCATCGACATATTGAGAGTTCGAAACATATTGAAAATCACACACTGATCAGCCACTCAGGGTGAGTTCACCTTTTTCACAATCTATCAAATACGACCAGGCTAGGAAAGGTCTTCCCAGAATGATGAGTGCCTTGGCATCAACTTCATAATCCAGAATTAAGAAGTCCACTGGAAACACAAATTTATCCACCCTTATTATGACAATCCTCGACTCTCCCTTCAGGTTTAACATGGGATCTGTCGTAAGTTGCAAAATAATCGATGTGGGCCTTGCATCTCCTATGCCACCTTCAAAAATATAGATTTTGGCATTAAGTTTACACTTGAACCAAGATCACATAGTGTCTTTCCAACAAAATTAGCTCCTATAGAAAAATGAATAATAAAGTTGCCCGGATCATTTTACTTTGGTGACAACTTACTCAATGAAGAACAAAATTATGTTGTCATGGGAACTGTCTCATAAGTCTCTACTTTCCCTTCTTGGTACAAATTTTCTTGAGAAATTTGGCATACGTCGGCATTTGTTCAATAGATTCCAACAGAGGTACATTAATATGGAGATGATCAAGATGTTCACAAACTTCTTGAATTGAACTTCATCATTATGCTCTTCATCTTTTGGGAAGGGTGGTGGAGGTCTAACTTCCTTAACTGTAGAATAAGAATTGTTTTTGCCATGGCCTCTGAATTTTATGCCTTGGCAGGATCATTAGTAGAACCCTCCTCTATGTTTTTCTCAGAAATGATATCATAATGTAATTCAGCTTCACCATGTCAGTAGGGGTGTAGAGTCATCATGTTGTGTCCCACTAACCATGACTTGTTGGTTAATTTGTGTTCCACTCTGAAGAGTTAACACATTACAATGTCGTAGCAATCTGACCAACTTGACTTTCCAAAGCTCTCAGAGACGAGGTATGGATTTGAAGTAAGGCGTCTTGACTATAAAGTAAAACTCCTTGATTCTTAATTGAAGTAGAATGTCTTGTAGTATTGTCTTTGTAGTATATATAAACTCTTGAATTATTGCTTCAAATGAACTCATGCTCGCTGAAGATGAAGCTCCTTTGTTGTTATTATGCATGGCATAGCATTTTGGTAACCTTGAGGCTCATTGTGATTCTGCTACCGAGTGGGCTGACTAGTATTGTGGGCTCCTTGATTTCCCTATGAGAAATTCGGATGCTGACACCATCCAACATTTAAGTGTTAGAGTAAGGGTTATTATGCCTTGATTGAAATTACCTAAAAAGTTGATGGACTCATGATTGGTTGGGCATTCACACTCATGATGATTGTCTTGGCATAATAGACATGCCAAGCAAGTTGCTTTTACTTCCTTCACATCAGTGGAACGTTGTAAAGTTTTCAGCATATTAGTGATAGTTGAGAGTTGAGCGGACACCGAATCCATGGCATCTATCTCAAATGTTCCAGGTGCTTTCCTTCCACTCCCAAGCCTTGAGGAAGGAAATTAATACTCATTATTAGCAATTCTATCCAAGATAGCAAACGCCTCAGTAGGAGATTTATCTAGCAATATACCATTTGTTGAGGCATCCAACATCATCCTCGTGGGTGCATTGACTCCATTATAAAACATAACTACTTGTGTCAAATCGTGAAAACCATGATTTGAATATTTTCGAAGCAAACCCTTGTAACGATCCCAACACTCATACATGGATTCATTATCTCCTTGATGAAAAGATGCTATGTCATTCCTTAGTTGAGTATTCATGATCGGTGGGCAATAGCACAATAAAACTCTTGCAAAGATCGGTCTATGATTCAATCGAATAGGATGGAACACCACTCAACCAAGCCCTTGCTCGATCACACAATGAATATGGAAACAACTTTAATTTTAGAACAACCTCATGCACTCCTTCTTGGAGGAAAGAATCACAAACTTCTAGGAAATTTAAAATATGATGTCTGGCATATTTAGTTGGCATGCCCCCAAACTGCCGAATAGAATTCAACATGTTAAACATAACTGTTTTAAGCTCAAAATGTGCAGCTTGAATTTCAGGTACCACAATCCTAGGATTCAGATCACCTAGCATCAGATTTAAATGATCACAAATAACACGAGGCATATCAGTAGGTTTAGTAATTTGTAATGCCTCGACATTCGTAATTCTGTCATCTTGAACAATGTATTGGTTTCCAATCTGATACATATTTCCTCGAGCACATTGAGCACGTCTCCTCTGTTTAAAGAGTATTTCAATCTCAAGTTCTTTCAGTTCCAATGGCTCTTCAGAATGTATTCTAGGCATACACTAATAAACTTGAAAAAATAAAAACAAAATATCAAGTAATTATACACAAATAAAGATGCAAAAATAAAATGCTCGGAAAAACTAATTAACTTCAGGCTGCCAATCCCAGAAACGGCACCAAAACTTGTGTGTGTGTGTGATTACTATAAATTATATGCAAATAATGTGCAAGTATACATAATCACTCAAGTAATAAAGTGATGAGTGAGTATCATCTCCACAGGGATTGGTTGAAATTACAAAAGTTTAACGAAAGCAAAGAACTACTCTATCTAAGTATAGTTAGTGTTGATATGTACTAATATAAAATGTCACAACAATTGAAAGTAAATGTGGGTGGATATGGATTGATAGTCTGATGGGGTAGCAAATGGAAATGTAGTGGAAAGAATAGATTTTAATGGTGAAAATGATTGAATTGTCAATGAAATGAAAAATAGTAAAAACAATAAATAACTGATAAATTGATAATCCTCACGACATGCTTCCACTGGAATGAATGGTAGGGATTGATTTAAGGATGCAATAACTTATTTTTCAGGCAGATTCAGAGTTTACTGAAAATGCTCCCACTATCTCTAGTCAAAGAAACCTAACAAAATAGAATGGCATGGCATCTCCTCTCAATCTCAGCTATGGTAGCCTACATTATTGATAAAACTACCCTTTTAGTCGTTGAAATCTATCTTAGTCTCTCTCAAATACTAAGGGATTAGGATATAGTATTACTAGGTCGTTCAAAGCTTAAGAAAATACTATAACATATTGCTTCTATAGATCTTTCTTGTGTTCTCTCGAATACTACAAGTATTTTTTGATAAGTTTCTCTTGAACACCTCGCCTTCATCTAAGAAATGGACACTCTCATGCCTCTTACAAACTTAGATGATGAAGCATTATAAACAAAGCAAGCAAATACAAATATAAATATAAATCTACCATTAAAATAAAGTTAAACATCTATAAAACACCACCACCAAATAAAGTTAGTTCACGGTGGGGTTCTAATCATCTATAGAACAAGCCATGAAATATTCTTTCCAAACAACCCAATAAGAAATATAAATAGCAGCAAAGGGAGGATAATAAGCTTTCGACGCGCCACTGGAGCTCTCGCTACCACTAAGACTCGCCTTAGCTCACTAACTCCTCTCGGATGTCTAGCTTGCCACTCCTTGGAGCTTATCAATGGAGGAACATCACTTAAGGAAGAAGAAAGGGATACAATGAAAAAGATAAGAAAATGTTGCAGAATATTCCTCCTCTCCTCTTCTCTCTCTTGTGAGGTTTAATATATAATAAAAATATTTAAGGGTAATGATGAGGTTGTTGCGCTCAAAATACCCCTAGGGTCACTCCTTGTGCGTGAAACTTATCCTCCAAGTGGCAGTGGCCCCTTAGCAGGCGGTTACAACCATCATTCATGTGCTGTGCCATCTGTCCTTTTACAGAAATATCTTTTTTTCTGTTTCTGCGCCAGTAATGCCAAGGCATTTCAATCAGCTTCAGCAACATGTGATGTCACGATATTCCTTCCTAATGCGACCTTCTGCTTTCTATTTCCTACACACCATAAAATCTACACTTTCTATACAACTCCTTAAAGAATAATAGTACCCACCACAAATGCAACTATATGCAACTACATGATCCTAAATGACTAAAATAAGCTTTTAAACAAACATAACTTAAATGAAAAGGCCTTAAAAGTAGCCTTTTTAGGAAGCTATCAATTTCTTAGGTGGAGTCAAAAGAAGGATCACTTCTAATATGGTTATCTTTATAAGGAAATCTTTCCAAAAAGTACCTGTTGCTAACTGGTATTCCAAGAAATGCCTATTAAAGACTTCATGAAAGGGTAACTATTGGAAATGCCCAATCATCCAAAAGACGTAAAATGTTGTCAAAGAAAAGACCTGGTCAAGAGTAAACAAAAAGCAATCGGAAAGAAGTATGAGAGAAACAAACGTTGGACCATTAAATCATTCAAGGGAGTCCTCTTAAGCTTTATATTCTTTTACTTATGTTATGTTTTTTGATCTCTTTACAGTTATAATCTATTTTTAACAAATGGTGAACAATTCATGTTTAGATTACTAATTATGTATTTTATAAAATACGTAACTAGTTTATTTTTAATCACATATTTATATTACTGTTTGCTGATGTTAATCAGCTCATTTATTAAGGTTATTGATTCATATTAGTTTTACATTCATTTAGATAGATTCATTTCATTCATGAATTGATAGCATGTTAATCCTTAATTTCCTATCTATTTCAACTCAATTTAGCTCACAAGTCATTATATATTAGCTCTCTAATATAATATCATTATACTTAGCTCATGATGCCATTCTATAGCTCACAAGATGTATTCACACATGGCAACTGCATTTACATTCATTCCAAATTACTTTGATTTACCTTGTTTCTTTGCACATGTAGGTACTTGAAGGAACGACACATTATGAAGCTTGTTGGAGTGTTTGGCACCCTATGGCAGCTCACAATTAGGTTTATCTAAAGAAGTCTGAAACACATGTGACAAAACCCCTATGTCACATGCCAGCTGGATGACCTACTTCACGTGCAAGCAAGACTTGTTATTTGACAGTCGCCTTTCCTTTTTAAGTTTGGGAAATTAATACAACTAATTAAGGAACTCCAAAAGCATGCAAAGCCCTAGGAGATTCTCCTTATAATTACCAGCCTAGCCGCAAAAAGATGAGGCAATGAAGAAGAAGAAGAGCTTTACCTTAGGCGTGAGCAAGAAGCTGCAGTGCTTTCCCTCCGTCTACCCCAGTCTTCCTTGGTGTCCTCCATAGCCTACGATAGCAGAGCAGTGATCAGGCCTCGAGAAAGGGTGATCACCAAGGCAGGCATGGTGCTGATCAGGATTATCACGACAGATCCCCGATTTTAGGAGTCGTTCTTCCTTTGTTCTTAAACTCTAATTCAATTTGGGGTTTATTAAACAGTTTAATCTTGGATGATCATTGATAACACCATGAATGCTTTACTTGGTGTTAAACTTTGTTTGCCTGAACAATATTTAATGTTTGAATGATGAATTATGTTTGGTTATGATTTTGCTCATAGTTTAAATATTTTACCTAAACACTATAAGAGCATCGAGAGATCGCCTGGGGTTTCGGTAAAACATGTCTGGGCATTGTAAGAGCATCGAGAGATAGCTTTTTGTCTAGAAAGATGATTTGAATTCGAGAGAATTAAGAGAGATCAACGTGAGCAAATGAATGAATCTAGGATGGTGAAGTTCTAACTTGTCTACCTTAGAGATAAGAAGTGAGTTTCAAACAACTAAAAGGGATAAAGGCTAAAGTAGGTTAAGACAACGTCTATAGTTAACGCCGAGAGGTATTGCCATAGCAACCATCTAAGAATACCTAGAAATCCTGTCGGGCAGTTTATTGAGTCATAATAATTCATTTTGGGCTTAAAATAATTGTTGCAGAGACAATAGTTTAGCATCCGTGCTCTGTGACACGTCTGAATATGTGAGGTTGTTTGCATTATATTTAATCCAATACTTGTTTTGTTTTGTTTTGTTTTATCTGTCTGCATATTTTCTTTGTCTCGACCACACTTGTCTGCAATCATTGAATCATTATTCCTAGCTCCTTAATATTAGTTCTTAGCTTTAATACTTAGTAGGATTAATTTGTGGCATTAGTTCTAGTTGTGGTGAAAAGATATTTCTAATCTAATCCCTGTGGAGACGATACTCACTCACTACTATATTACTTGCATCGATTGTGTATACTTGCACGGATTAGCTTGCCTTAGCATATACATTCACAAGCGATCAATAAGTAAATAAGAGTTTAATAGTATTGTTGGAGGTAAAATTAAGGGAATTTGACTAAAATTGTGGAAAAAATGAGCTGAAAAGCGGAAAATCTAGTTAAGGGTATCGATATTAGAAGAACAGTATCGATACTATAGGTTTAAATTTGAAGAATTATGATTAATAGTATTGATACTGATGCAATTAGTATCGATACTGATGTGGGTATTGATATTAAAAGGAAGGTATCGATACCATGCATTACAGAATGTAGAAATGATATTGATACTGAAAATGAGTATCGGTATAATAGTATATAAGTATCAATACCATGATAGGGGTACCGATACTATTGAATCTAGAAACTTTAAAATATGATGAATTTTGATAAAAATTGAATATAGTAGTACTTTTAACTATTATTAAAAGTATAAATGTTAGAAAAATATACTACCATTTAGTATGGTATGTGTACTTATTGGATGCTTGTGTAGATCATAACCAAGCTCCCGAGTCAAGCAAGAAAAGTAGCAAAGATAAAGTTGTCGAATAGCTGGACATCCTTAAAGCATATTAACGAGGGATACCAAGTGAGTGCATATATGGTAATTATATTGGTTGAGGGAGAATCACAATAAATTCACCTCAAATGTTTAAATTAATTTATGTTTTTCCTTATATGAAATATGTTTATAATGGGTGTAGAATTGATACTATGAATAATCTTTAGGGTATAAACCGTTTTAAAATAAAAGATTAATTGCCTAGCTGTGCATTTGACATAAATGTGTCAATCATACCAGTAAGATGAAAGGTTAAATACCTTTGAGTAAAAGATTAATTGCCTAGTTGTGCATTTGACAGAATGGTGTCAATCATGCTAGGTAGATGAAAAGTTAAAGACCTTTGAGTAAAAGATTTATTGCCTAACTGTGCATTTGACAGAAAGGTGTCAATCATGACAGTTAGATGAAAGGTTGCATACCTTTGAGTAAAAGATTAATTGCCTAGTTGTGCATTTGACAGAAAGGCGTCAATCATGCAAGTTAGATGAAAGGTTAAATACCTTTGAGTTAAAGATTAATTGTCTATCTGTGCATTTGACAGAAAGGTGTCAATCATGCTAGTTTGATGAAAGGTTAAATAACTTTGAGTAAAAGATTAATTGCCTAGCTGTGCATTTGACAGAAATATGTCAATCATGCAAGTTAGTTGAAGGGTTAAATACCTTTGAGTAAAAGATTAATTGCCTAACTATGCATTTGACAGAAAGGTATCAATCATGCCAGTTAGATGAAATGTTAAATATCTTTGAGTAAAAAATTAATTGCCTAACTGTGCATTTGGCAGAAATATGCCAATAATGCAAGTTAGATGAAAGGTGAAATGCCTTAGGCATGGAAGGATGCCATAAATGAAAATGCATAATGGTGCATTATCGGCATGAAAGGATGCCATGAATGAAAATGAATACATAATGGTGCATTATAGGCATGAAATGATGCCATAAATGAAAATGCATAACAGTTCATTATAGGCATGAAAGGATGCCATAAATGAAAATGCATAAGCCTTAGGCATGGAAGGATGCCATAAATGAAAATGCATAATGGTGCATTATCGGCATGAAAGGATGCCATGAATGAAAATGCATAATGGTGCTTATAGGCATGAAATGATGCCATAAATGAAAATGCATACAGTCATTATAGGCATGAAAGGATGCCATAAATGAAAATGCATAACAATGCATTATCGGCATGAAATGATGCCACAAATGAAAATGCATAAAGGTACATTATAGGCATGAAATGATGCCATAAATGAAAATGCTTAACGGTAACCAGTTGGCATGAAATGATGCCACCAATGAAAATACATAATGGTATATTAACGACATATAAGGTGACACTCATGGTGATTATAAAAGATAAATGACCCTTTGGCACTTTAGTGCAATACATGTCCATTACTGTATCATTTAACATAGATAGAACAAACAAAGAATGATTGGGAAAAATATACAGAAGGATAGGCATGTTGGGCATAATAAAAATAATTTCGATAAGTGTATGAAATAAATCTGGTTTAACTGAGAAGGATTTATTTGATCCTTAGGGAGAATGCGATTTAATTCGTCATTAAGTAGCCATGATTTACTTATGTATAAATTGTAGTTTCTTGACAATATTATGTCTCGCTACGTAAATACTTAACGTGTGTTGATTTCACGCGTAGGTAAAAGCAAAGACTAGCTGATTAAGGGGTACAATAGTAGCTATCATCAATCTAAGGTTGACTCTCATCAGTAACAGTAGGGCAATCACGTTTTTTGAAAATTTTATGGCATTTAATCGAAATTAAGAAAAATGTTATGTAATGTATTTAAAATGATAATTTTGGTAATATGTTTCAAAGATTGTTTTATTGTTGTACTAAAATGTTTTGTTTTAAAATTTTCGAAACAAAATTTTATTTGTTTTACATGTGGATGAATGTTTTAAAAAGTCATGTGACACCTATGACTTGTGTACGGAAACATATATGGGAAATTTGTGTTACAATACTTCTTTATTCTTTAAATGTGCATGCCAATTATGTTAATGGATTCATGAAGGTTGACATTCATTTCTCCTAAGGTGTGAACACGACTCCTCGGTTGGCTTGGATGAATGTATGGCTTAATGTATTGTTTTGAATGCATGGATTATTTGTATAGCTTAATGGTGCTCTTCACTTGGTTGCTGCCATATTAATATGTTCACATTACCATTCTTGAATGTTCTTTTTAGTTCATCACGGACAAAGGTGATTAATTGTTTTAAATATACTGTATGATTTTCCGGTCTGCACTGCCTTTGGTAATCTAGATGTAACACCCTAAATTTCAAGCTAGTAGTTTCGCGAGAGTTAAGTGGACCATGAATTTTTATAAATTTTGATGTTGGGTCGATTTAAGTTTAATATGGTCGGTTCGGAGCCCAATTAGCCCAAAAGGGGATTTTTTTAATGTTGGAAAGGTGGGAAGGACCAAAAGCATAAATTGCCCAATTTTAAAGATATAAAGGCTTTTTATTCTCTTTATCTTCTCCTTCTCTTCATATTTTTCTCCTTTATCCTCTCTAAATTCCATTAAAATAATGGTAAGTTCTTTAGCTCGTTTTTAGGCTGTAAATTTGTCCAAAATCTCTCCAGCAATATTGTTTTATTGAATCAAAGTCTTGGTTTTTTCTAGTTAGAGAAAAGTGGGAATTTTCATCAAAATCACAAAGGAAAGGAGTTTGGATAAGCAATGGGCTTCAATTCGGGTTTCTAAAATGAAGGTAATGTATTTTTAATCCTTTTGGAGTTTTAAGATTATCATAAGTATGAATTTTTTTCTATGATTTGTGTATTTAAGTATTTTATGATTTATATTTGGTATCATGATCAAATAATGTTTAGGATGGTTTAAAAGGCATTTTTATGATACTATAAGACCCTAGTTAACTCCCTAAAGCTTTAAAACCTAATTAGAAACCAATCTATGGCCTTTATGATGGTTTTGAGTGATTTTCAAAGCCTAAATAACTATTTCAGGGTTTAAGTATCTATATTGGGATGAACAATATCGATATTGGATGAATTATGGCTAAAATTAGAGATTTTAGACTGAAAGTATCTATACTGCCAAGGGGAGTATCTGTATTACCCTTACAGTATCGATACTCAGGGTGGAAGTATTGATATTGGGCCTCGATTTCAGAAATAGAATGTATTTTTGGAACCGATACTCATAGTGGTATCGATACTTGACACTAGGGTATCGAAACTACAAGTAGAGTATCAATACTACTCACTTTGAATGGTTAGTTTTAACCCAGTTAAGGCTTGTAAGAGCTTAGGAAGATCCAAAGTAAGGCATAGCCCGTGAGGGATAAAAAAGGCCAAACGAGCTCAAATGCACTCGTAGAAGTGGGTTACAACTGAAGTAACCATAGTAGGCGTAACACATTCAAGTTTCTTCAGTCGAGCATGTATACAAATTGGTTGAGTATGAGGATCATTTTAGGGGATGTACCAATCATCGATAACGTCAGTGAACTAGGAGATGTAAGTCATCCTTTTAATTTGATGGGTTTTGAAAGGAAGTTCAATAAGAGTGATCAGAGTGTTGATACCTAGAGTTTAACTTGACTCAGGTATCGGGCTAGCTAATAGTACAGCCAGTGAACAACAGATACAGAAGTTGTCGTAAAACCATGAGAATACGTAGAAACTTCGCTAGTGGTAGATAATGATTAATATACCTTTAAGTAGTGATTGACCATAATGTAGTATTATATTAAATAACAACAGTAACAGACCAATAAGCCTTTACATAACATTCTAAGCGAGAGAACAAGCAAGATAGCATCTAGAGAGAGTATGACCTCACCTTAGTGAGTCCAGTTGTGCTAGGGTATACCTATGTTACCTTAGTTACCCTAGTGGTGCATTGTTAGTGCATGAGGCACTTTAGGAGTTAGTGAAGGTGCTAGGTCTGAACTTCACGAGGAGTCAGTTAGCGAATTCAGTGTCATCTGGCATCTGAGCGTTAGGTATGCATGTGTAGTCGCGTCAGTTCAGTTCAGGTGGTGACAATCGTTTAGTAGTATAGGATATCAGATAACACATAAAGCAGGTGTGTGAGGCCCTTCTACAACTATCTATGTCCCAGACCTTAATACTCACGAACGGTGGGTTAGTCAAACTTGATATTTACAATTACTAGTGTATGATAGCTTTGTGAGACTATATACTAGTCAGAATTGCATATAGATAGTACATATTTGAGTTAAAATTGTATTTAGATAATACAAAGCTATCATAGTCAGTCTGAGTAGAGACCCGATAGAGGTGTACTCATGGTGAGGCCCTTGTCCGAGGACTAAGGGAAGCGTGAGACCCTTATTTCAGTGGCAAATCAATTAAGTCTTAAGTAGGTAGCACTTGATCAAGATCATGTATGTGCCTACTACTTAGTATTATATCTTTAGTACGCTTATTTTTATAAAACTATTAATGTTGCTCTAGATTAGAGTACTGTACTGTACTGTAGCTTTCGTGGGCATGTATATTCATAGAACCTTACTTGTGTATTTATTTTATCAAATAGTGAGATGCATTATTTTTATTTTAAATTATGTGTCACGGAGCTCCAGTTTGTAAAATATTTCAATAATTGTTTTATATGTTGTATGATACCATTGAGTGTGTTTTAAAAGAAAACGAGCAGGTTTTGGAAATCGGGGGTTTCCTCGGTAGACCAATGTGATACTTTAAGCCCATTCAGGTTTAGGGTGTTACATTAAGTGATATCAAAGCATCAGGTTGAGTCGGTCCTAGGACCAAATAGTCAATTTTAATAAGGTATCAATGAATACATACCATAGGTACTGAAAATACTTGTATAAGTTTGGAATCTTGATGGTACTTCATTCCTTAATCTGTTGTACATTTTTACGATAGTCGATAGTTCTAATCGTGGTCTGAGGAGGCAGTTCTCTCAGCTAGTTCAGGGAGACCGTTTAGTGTATGAGTACGAGAAATAATTTCTTCTGTTGAGTTGCTATGCTCTAGAGTTGGTTAAGACTTCCTTGAGGTGTAACAGGTTGAGGGACTTCGTATGGAGATTTTTGAGTAGTTGGTGGCAGACTCACCTAGAGTATTTTCAGAGTTGGCATGGCAAGCTAAGACCGTTGAGAGGATGTAAAGTGTGAGGAAGAGTTGGTTGGGTGAGTCTAATGTCCCAAGTTTGAGGACTAATGTACCAATAGACCAATCGCAGACAACCGTATAGAGGACCAGAGTTTTGAGTGAGTAGAGAAAAGTGACGTCAGTTTTGTCACTATATTGGGTCTAAGGTCAGATGTAGGGTCTCATTGGAGACCACCAGTTTCACCATTTGCGATGCGCTTTGCAGACTCTAATAGAGTTTTAAGGTATTAGAGTGCGATCATTATGGCAAAGATCTTCGAGGAATGTGCTACAAGCTTTCTATGTAGTGTTATATATGTAAATCCTTAGCACATTTGGTGAGAGATTGCTATATGTTAAATAGTGATGTTTCAAATCAGTCAAAGGGAGTGTAGCTCAGCATGGAAGAGAGCCTTAGATAGGTGTTAGTTCGATGTCCCGACAGGAGTGCAGAGGAACAGATCAACCTGTTCTCATTTCGACGGTACACTATCCTACATGTCAGTTTATAGAAGGACAGAGTCAAGATGTTGACGTCGCAGATGAGATGATAGATATGTTTTTAGTTATCTCAGTTTCTTGTGGTTTCGTCAGGCATAAGTGCATACATTGTTTTGGTGGGGTCAAGTTAAGTAGGTAGGAAATGTATTCGTATAGAGAATCTAGGAGTAAGGAATCCAAGTAAATAGTTGGTAGACCTTAGTGGAATATACTAGAGTGATCTCAGATATTTTTTGAGGACTTGAGTCAGATTTAGTAGTCGACTAAGGGAAGTTGTTAGCACAAGCGTTGCTTGACCTCATGATTATGGGTCTAGAGATAGGAGAACAAATGATTGTCCCTTGTTGAGTTGAGGATCAACTATAAAAGAATGTTGATCCGCATAATTTTTCACCCTTGTGTGTGTTTCCTAGGGGAGTATCTTCGTGGGTTGTCAAGCTAAGTACGAGACTATAAGGACTTTTCGCATCATCATTTGAGAGGGTTCGTGGGATTAACCCGTAGCGAGTTAGTAATCACAAGTTTAGCATTGGAGATAAGGATATTTGTGAGAGCATTAAGAGTACCACAATCACCTAGGTAGAAATATCAGGATGTATCTTAGTTAGTACCAAGTCACTTCAGTTGCTAACTGGGCGTAAATGACCTTAAGTACTCACGAGGAGTAAGTTAGCAAGGTGTATGCTTCGATACAGTATTTTTGCAATTTCACCCTAAGTAAAGAGGATAATTCATGTAAGATATAGTCACAAGTCTCAAGGTGCAGAGAACCCTTCAATTCCGTTAGTATGCGTTTGTACGCGAACGGTAAGTGAATTAGCTAAGTGAGTCAAGCCTCGTCAGTTATGTCTTCGTGTTGGTATATAAGCGCGAGCTATATATAATACATACTGGCATGCAACTTTAAGTGGTACCATGGATTTTAATGCTTCTAACTAAAGGAGATTGAGTGTGTTAAGCATCGTTTGACTAGTGTTAGTCATCATCAGATAGATCGGGGTCGTAAGCAATAGTGAGCGTAAGATGTAGAGTCTCAAAATCCTTAATTTAGAGTGTGGTCACGTGAGAACTATGTTTTGTGAGGCGTGCTCTCTAAGAGAGCTAGATGTTGTTAGTTCATTAGGTAAGTGGTGATTTCCAGTTGTGAGCACTTTAGTCACTCGATCAGGTGAGTAGAGTAACTGTAAGTCGCAAGGTAATGAGAAAACAATCATGTAACATGGAGGAGTATTGAATAACAATTGCATAGAAAAGCTTAAAGATCGATGTTAGTTAAGGATCTTCGTCGTATCTTTAATAATCGATATCAAGATAGTTTGGTAAGCGTTGTAAGATCTTAGAGTTATCTATGTTCAGCAAGTAAAAGAGGTTATTGGGTTATGCAGTAAGTTAACTCGATTGAGTAAGGTTAGCCAAGGAAATATTAAGTGATAGTAGTGGAGTCGTTAGTAGAGTCCTCCTTGTTAAACATTTTAAGTATTCATTATTAAGACAACCAAAGTAAGACTAGACAGTTATGGTCATCTCAATGGTTGATGCTTAAGGTCCAACGTAATTAACACCCTATAAGAAAGGGGAGAGGGTTATAGATTAGTTTATGAGTTTCTCCATTATGACTCATGTTGCTTGGATTTCTTCAGGGTAAAGTAGGTTGATATGAGTTTAGGTGCTTCGAGGTTTTCAAGTGTTTGATCTAAGGATGAATCGTTGTTTGGACCGAGTAAATTTTCGAGGACAAAGTTTCTTTAATGAGGGGTAAGTTGTATCACCTCAAATTCTGGGATAGTAGTTTTGGGTTTACCCGAGAGGTAAGTGGACCCCATGAATTTTTATAATTTAGGTATTGGGAGTTGGGTTTAATTGGGTCGGTTTGGAGCCTGATTAGCCCAAAAAGGGATTTTTTTAATGTTAGAAAAAGTGAGAAGGACCAAAAGTGTAAAATTGCCCAATTTTAAAGAGAGTGAGGCTTTTTATTCTATCCATCTTCTCATTCTCTTCATTTCTTTGTCCTTTCTCATTTTCATCTCCTTTCTCCTATCCAAATTCCATAAAAATAATGGTAAGTTCTTTAGCCCATTTTCACACTTTAAATTCGTCCAAAATCCCTCAAACAACATCATTTTATTGAATCAAAGTCTTGGTTTATTTCTAGTTAGAGAAGAGTTAGAATTTTCATCAAAATCACAAAGAAAGAAGTTTGGCTAAGAAAAGGGCTTCAATTCAAGTTTTAATACCCAAGTAATGTATTTCTAATCTCTTGAAGTTTTAAAATTATCATAAGTATGAAGTTTTGCTATGATTTGTGTATTTAAGCATTTTAGGGTTTATATTTGATATCAATATCAAATGACGTTTTAGGGGGTTTAAAAGTCGTTTTTATGTTACTTTAAGACCCTAGTTAACTCCATAAAGGTTTAACACTTGATTAGAAACCAAGTTATGGCCTTTATAATGGTTTTTGGGTATTTTTTACCCTAAATAACCATTTTAGGGTTCGAGTATAGATATTGGGATGAATAATAATGATATTGGATGAGTTCCAACTAAAATTAGGATTTCATGTTAAGATTATCGATACTGCCAAGGGGAGTATCGATATTACCCTTACAGTATCAATACTCAAGGTGGCAGTATTGATATTGGGCCTCAATTTCAAAAACACAATGTATTTTTGGTACTGATACTCATAGGGTTATCGATACTACAAGTAGATTATCGATGCTACTCATTTTGGATGATTAGGTTTGACCCAATTAAGGTTCGTAAGAGCTAAGGATGATCTGAATTAGTAAGACTTAGTTTGTTAGGGATGAAAAAGGCCAAAGGGGTACAACTGAAGTAACCATAGTAGGCGTAACATGATCAAGGTTTTTTAGTCAAGCATGTATACAGATTGGTTAAGGACGAGGATCTTTGTAGGGAATGTATCAACTAGGGGCACAATGAGCAAGTCAGATTCAGAAATAGCAGGAAGCATGGGCTTCGAGAACGTCAGTGAACTTAGGAGGTGTAAGTCATCCTTTTAATTCGAGGGATTTTGAAAGGAAGTTTAATAAGAGCGATCACGGTGTAGCTACTTAGAGTTGAACTCGAGTCAGTTATCGGGCTAGCTAATAGTACAGTCAGTGAATAACAATACAAAAGTCATAGTAAAAATATCCTGAGAATATGTAGAAACTTCATTAGAGGTAAAGAATGATTAATATACCCTTAAGTAGCGAGTGACTATAATAGAGTATCGTATTAAATAACAGTAGTAATAGACCAATAAGCCTTTGAATAACGTTCTAAGCAAGATAACGAGCGAGATAGCATTTAGAGAGAGGATGATCTCACCTTAGTGAGTCCAGTTTTTCTAGGGTATACCCAGGTCACCTTAGTTACCCTAGTAGGGCGTTGTTAGTGCGCAAGGCACTTCAGGAGCTAGTGAGGGTGGGAGTTCTAAACATTAACTAAGAGTCAGTAAGCGATGTCAGTGTTACGTGGCCTCTGGGTCTTCGGTATGCATGTGTAGTCGAATCAATGCAATTCAGGCAATGACAATCATCTAGTAGTATAGGATATCTGAGAACACCTGAAATAGGTGTGCGAGGTGCTTCTGTGGCTAACTATGTGTTGAGGCCTTAAAACTCGCGAGGGATGGGTTGGTAGGTGTACTCATGGGGAGACCCTTTTCCGAGAACTAAGGGAAGCATAGGACCCCTATTTCAGTGGCAAATCAGTTAAGCCTTAAGTAGGTAGCACTTGATCATATGTATGCGCCTTGTAACACCCTATAACCAGTCTGAAAGATAGACCCAGATACCTGAGTGTACATTAGATTCCAATCATGTTGGGCAAAATAAAATTCTAAGTCATGTGTATTATGCAGAAGAATTCAAATTAAAATCAATTCAACATGTGACATGTGGAAGCAAAACATATTCGATAACATGGAATTAAACACCAAAAAAAACAGAGCATGAACATCGCAACATTAAATCAGTGGTAAAACAGACATTTCATCTAAAATAAATTCAAGGTCAATTAGTCAAATTGAGTTTACCATTCCTTATTATTAATCTTCAATTATCAGCATGCAAAATTTCTAGTCATTCAAACATCAAACGAGTACCTAATTAAACACACAAGTCTAGAGACTAAAACATAAACAATCAAAATTTACATATGAATAACAAACACTCAATTTATGTTCCCATTATGAAATTAAGTATATTTTAATAGTGATAAACATGTCCCAACAAATTCTGAGTTATCGTTAATGATTAATTAGTAGTTCAATTTCAGGACCATTTTGAACTCACACAAACATTTAGGGGACATTCTAAGACTAAGGAACACTTCAGGCCTTTAATGAATGCGATTTTACCTTTTACCGTCGGGCTCAATAGTGAAGGGATCAATCCTCTTTTAAAAGAGATCGATCTTTTTTTGAAAGGGATCGATCCTTTTTCACGGGGAATTAATCCTATGCTCGATAGTATATTTGGGATCGGTCCTTCTGGAAAATGGATCAATCCTTTTGAAAAGGAACAATCTTGTCCTTGAGGGATCGATCCTTTCTATGAATTTCTGTAGATTTTTCAAGAACATGCATTTTTTAGTTGCCAAACATTCACACCAAAGTTTCTATAAGCTATGATCATGCTTATACACTGTCAAACCACCTCATATATGTCAAAATACAGGTGTAGCATGCTTCATAACATAGGTCAACACATCATACAAGAATTTGACATCAAAAGTCAAATATTGCATAAATGTTCATCTTTAGTACAAGTCATTACTCAGCTTTTGCATTTTGGGTCATTTCATGCTACCTAAAGGTCTAACAAGTTTGGTTTACTTGATTACAGTTGTCTAGGCACTCCACACACTTGTTTAAGGTTCAAGTCAACATTTGAGCATTCACATGAATCATTCAACCAAAAACATACAAACAAATATCAAAACAACAAATCAAATGATCGGCAAGTCTCCCATCACAAAATCAACCATCCACAACACAAGTGCAATTATTACAAATCAACATAACATCAAATGACTAAGTCTTGAGATGTCTCCTACATTGCCACCATTTATTTTCAAAACCACATACATTTCACTTGAACTTTTGCCATGCTTGATCACTTCCGTTGCTAGCCCCTCGCCTCTGACTCATTTCTAATCCTCTGAAAACGTTAAACAAAGAGTGTGAGCTGAAAAGCCCAGTGAATAACAATCATTCAAAGACAATGCACATAGCTAAAATGAATCAAAGTCCTACATACACACGCCTTACTTGTTTTTATCTCAACATATATAAAATCATGTCATTCTCGGATGATCACTTATCGCATACTAAATGCACACAAATTATAGAATGTTCAAGTATCATTTGTCAACATAAACCAATAACAACCACATACTCACATGTAAAATTACCTTATTCGGCAAGTCACACACAATGCACACATATTTTTCTATTATAAGATCAATGGCCTTTGTTCGAAACACCACTGATTGGATAAATAGACTCCTATTTTATTTGTGAACTCACATAGGTCCATAACCACGAAATTACAGAGCATTGCTCAAAGCATCAATCGGACCCTGTATAACCTGATCACACATACATATAAAACACATAGAGTACTCTTTCCTAGGCATGCCTTTCATATCCAAAGGTCATATTAAGAACAAATAGCCAATTAATTCGAGATACCAAGAGCGGTTGTCAATGATGCATAGTTTTTCACATATATTTAATCAAACTCATTTTGAAACACAATACTAATTGGTTGTCATGATCAACTCACATTATGGACATCGAGAATGTTCGACTTGTCTAATCACATATTCACATTATATATAGATTTTCATAAAAACATTTTCAAAATTCTACTTATCATTTGCGACGAATTACATTCACATTTCCAATATATGTTGCATCACACTCAATGTAGCACAATCCATATTATCATTAGCATCATCAATTAAGTCACATAATCAGAATTAAGATCAAGTATTAAATCAATCTACACTTTCCTTAACCTTGAACACATACATTCTCAAAAAATGAAAGTCACTCACCTGGTTGTCCGGTAACCGAAAATGCTTCCAAACGCTCACAAAAACACAAAGCACAAATTCTTCTCAATATATAGGACATCAAACACCTTGAAAATAAAAATAACACATCAAAACTAATGTTAAAATAGAGTATATTTTTTCTATTTCTAAAACAAAGTGAAAACATTGAAATTATCTAAATCCTTACCGAAACAACTCTCCAAAACCTTCGATTCGAATGAAATCACTTCTCCTCAACAAAAGCTTATCAACGACAACTAAAATTAACATCCAATCCAGCTAAAACCGCACTATTTAACCTCTACAACTCTTAATTCCTAGATTTCCAAAAAATGCTAAAATCAAGCTTGTTTTTAATAAATCGATATCTAAATCAAAAGCAATTGAAAAACTATTTTAACATGATTATAATCATCCCAAAAAATATCAATTTCATCAATAAAACCTCATAAACACCTTAATAAAATTAGCTCAATAATTAACTCTAAAAATCAATTTCAGCTCATAAAATCCTTTTTAGTAGATTGATTAATCAAAAGAATCATTAACAACAAATCACTTATCCTCAAAGCATGAAAGAAACCCAGGGAAGGAGCATTACCTTTCTATTAAAAGGTTGAAAAGAGAAGAAGGAAATCAACAATAACACTCCATCATGATTAAAAGTAAAAATCGGCAAAGAGGAGAGAAGAATTAGAAATCAAAGAGAAGAAAAGATGAAGAAAATGCTCAGCAAAAAGAAAGAAAATGATAGATTATAAGTGCTTTATTTAGTTATTATTTTATCTTTAAATTGCTCCTTAATTGTTAGTTTTTTTGGTTGATTTGTTCGTTTTGATTCATTTTCTGTGTAGGACACTAGATTCTGGAAATTGCACTAAAAGGACAGAATTATGCAGTTCTTTATTTTCAGAATCAAGACTGGATTAGTGGGCATGAATCTGGGCATGACACATATGACGAGGAAATGAGTCAGCATTCTAGAAGGTCCGCTCAGCGCTTCTAGAAGGACGAATAGATCATCCACACGTTTCTGTTATTCGAATTTAAATTAAACTCATGTTTTTAGGATATTAGTTTAAATATTATATTTTATCTTATCTTTGTGTTTAGTATTTTTATTTAAATAGTTTAAGTATTATCATTAGGAATTATCTCTTTATTTTAGGAATTATATTTTCCTTATTTTTAGGATTTTGAAGGCTATAAATACCCTCTCAGTGTAAGCTTAGAAACACATTCAGAAATCATTCTTCTTCTTTTCTCTGGTTTTATAAAAGTTTTATTTTCTTTTTCAAAGTTCTTCTTTATTTTATTCTTATTTTTATTTTCAAAGATGCTAACTATGATTGCCATACTTAGGTAATTTCTCCATAGCCAAGAGCTGAAGTGATGACTCAATCCTTATTGTGAGGATTGGAAAGCACTAAAATAACTTCGAGTTATTTTCTCAATTTTCTGGAGGAATAAGATTGGTAATCGACCTATCTTTTTAAAATCAAAACGCTTTTTAATCAAAAAGTTGAAGTTGGTTCAGAAGTTGTTCTGATTTATAGTTAGGAGGAAGAATAGGCTGGTAGCAAGTTCGACTTCCTGTGAACACACTTAGCGGCGGTCCGCTAAGGGAAATTGAGATCGGGCTCGATTCTCATTGAGGCAACATAGTCTGAGTCGGGTTTTTCCAGATCTATAAAACATTTTGGCGCTAACGACAATAGTCGTAGTTGGTCTCCGTAAATGACTGATATCCAAAAATAGATTTTGGGTCATCGGTTCACAAGAGAGAAAAATAAGTTACAGGGGTTGGGCCCTGTAAACTGTAACCGGTGAATAACCAAAGCAAAAATTTATTCCGAGGATCAATAAGAATTTGAGGCAAAAGCTGAAGCCCGAGACTAATTTCACTATAAGTTTATTTTTATCTCAATCACTTTAAATTTATTTAATTAATTATTTTCTTTTATCTAATTCTTATCTTTTATTTTAAAAACAAATTTTAAACCCCCTATTTAATCTTATCCAAAACTCTACCTTATCTCATCATTATCTAAATCAGAAAGTTTACTTCATCAGAAACACCAGAGTCCTTGTGGACCGACCCTGCTTCCCTACTCTACTCTTTTTTTATTTATTATTAAGAAGCTGAAATTATTTTGATAGTAAAATGACATTTGTCAAGAGAATTTAGAAGTTAAAAAATAGTTGAAGAGAAAATGAAAGTTACGTGAAATGAAAATCAATGGATGAAAATGAATTTTGATTAAAGAATGAATCTACATGGATTTTTGGTAAAAAGGAAATATTAAAATACGGTTAATTTAGGAAGGAAAAACTCTAAACACAAACCTTGGTAAAATAAGCTTCATAGACTTTGGATTTGTGATAATTTACAAAATAGTCACTAAAATCATAATTTCCTATCAATTTAATTTAATCACCAAATCAAAACACTAATTAAATTCCAAAATAAAATTCAACAACTAAATATCATTTAAAACCTCTCAAAAATATTTCCCAAATTAAAATGTAAATTTTTAACATTGTTTTCTTTTATCAAAAATTCGAAAAATCGACCCGAATACCGACCCAAACTACCAGCCTGAACTTTAGAACGTTACATTCCTACTTCTTAGTATCATATCTTTAGCACGCTTATGTTTATGAAATTCTTAATGCTGCTCTAGATTAGCTATTATATTGTTGGGCTTTGTAAGCTCAACCTTCGAATGTTTTCCGTCGGCATGTTAGTAACTTGAGCAGATTGTGGAGTACCATCACAGTAGGACTTCTAGAATCTCCTTCAAAGTATTGTATTGTAGCTTTAGTTGCTATGTATATTCAGAGAACCTTACTTGTGTATTTATTTTATGAAACAATGAAATGTACTATTTTGATTTTAAATTATGTGTAACGGAGCTCTGGTTTGTAAAATGTTATAATAATTGTTTTATATGTTGTATGATACCATTGAGTGTGTTTTAAAATAAAATGAGTAGGTTTTGGAAATCAGGGATTGCCTCGATAGCCCAATGTGGCATTTTAGGCCCATTCAGGTTTAGGGTGTTAAACTGGACATATCTCAAGCTCCCGATATCGGATTGATGCGATTCAAAGTGTTTTGGAAAGCTAAGATATAGGAGATTAAAAGTCAAGAAGACTTAATAACCCGAAGATGCTTGGAACCTGTTCAAAATTGGCAAACAATCTAGAAGATGTGAAATGTCCCCCTTAGATTGCCTTGAATTGTACCTTGTACCAACATGTTTATAAGTCACATATACACAAGTTCATGAATATGGAACATTTTATTTTAAAAAAATGAGTAACAATCTAATGCAACACATGTTCTATGCCTAATATAATAATACAAATGATATGTTAACATAAGTAAGGAATGTGTAACATAACATATGCATGAATTAAGCTAAGTAAAGATGTGATTTAATAAGTTATGCATGAATATCATATGTTATACAATATAATACTCAAACATAGTCTAAAGCATATTCATGTTATATGTAATGCATAAATGAACAAATAAACAACGAAATAAGGTAAAACTCCCTTAGAATCAACATTGTAAAATGTCCATGATGTGAGCATGTGTTGAAGAAGTTTAGCCCTAGGAAGGATCACATCATATAGTGTATCATTCTATTAGACCAACCAGTTATTGGTGGGTTAATGAACTTATAGCATTGACCATATTCAACATTTTTTTTTGAATCAACATGATTTAAAAATTTTAAAATTCAGTTTTTGATAGATTCAAATGTTTGAAAGATATCGTTTGCTTGTTATCCTCTGCGTTTCATGTTCTCTATTAAACTCACTGATGGTAGGCAAGGTTTGTTTGCAAGTACACATACTGAATAATATAACCATTGTTAATAAGATATTAATTCAGTGATAATATTACAATCTTAAGACCTTTAATATTCTAAATTTAAGTTTTGTTGCCTAAATAATATGTATTGAATCATTGATGGTGACCTTTCCTTTTCTTAGCCACCCACATTAGGATAGCTCAACCCCACATTTCTCTTTTCAATCCAACACCCTTTTGGCCTTCTTCTGTACCAACACGTTCTGAATATTATTTTCTGTAATCATTCATATATAATTTATTAATATACTAATTCAAATAAGAGATTATAAAAAATAGGGTAAACTATGTATTTAGTACCTAAACTATTAGTTTTGATCGATTTTAGTATATAAACTTTCATTTTTTTAAAATCATACCTAACATTTAGTTTTCATTTCATTTTAGTACCTCATGGTTAAAAGCTTAACGCGTTTAGTACTTAAACTATCAGTTTTGGTCTGTTATAATACCTAAATTTTCAATTTTTTTAAAACTTAACGTTAAATTTTGAACGGGTACTAAAATGAAACAAAAACTAAAGTTTTTAACGGTAGGGTACTAAAATGAAACAAAGATTAAAGTTTTTAATGGCGGATACTAAAATAAAACAAAAATTAAACTTTAGGTATGGTTTTAAAAAATTGGAAGTTCATGTATTAAAATAGATCAAAATTGATAATTTATGTATTAAACATGTAATTTACCCAAAATTATTATGAATACAAACTTTTCTATCCAATTTTCACTTCTTATATAATCAAATTTCGAATATTTAATTATTTTGTTGTCGTCGTAATTGTTGTGTTTTGAGTACAAAATAATTATAAAAAAATCAATATTTTTTGGTTTTAATAACCCTCCAAAGTGAGCCAAAAACACATAAAAAACTCGAAGAGATGAGTCATGGAGATGGACATGGTCTGCCTCTGACCTCCTCCAGGAGAGGCGGTCACCAGTAATACATGGTTTCCAATTTTTCCTTGTTATAGTCTCCAATTTCTCCCCCTTTACGGCTTTAGTAATCCCTTTTTTCTTTGAAAAAAAATCTGTACTTTTGAATAAAATGTTGAGGATATGGAAATGTTACCAGAGCTGTTTATCCCATCATCATGTAAAACACAAGTTATCAGCTCATGTTTCATTTGGGGCGTTGGAGATATTGCTGCTCAATACATTACCCATTCCACCGCCAAGAAACGCCTTCAATTTAAAGTAAGCAGTTTTTCTCTCCAATCCCAGAAACCCCCTTTTTATTTTCCAATCTCACATTCATGTTGATTTTGTGCCCAGTTTTCACCAATTTGGGCTATTGGGTGCCTGCTGTTTTTGTCTTATCATTTGAAAAGTTCCTTTATTTGTTTTGAATTGAGTGTCTGCACGCTTAGATTTTGTGTTGATATGTTGTGGGTTATGGAAGTCCTCAATGGTGAAATTTTATTGAAATATATTTGCATTTTTGTTATATATACTCGTGCTTGAAGTTCATAGGTTATGTCTGATCCACTACTATTGGTTGATACTTGGTAGTGTTCGAGGTATGTTTTAAAGAATTTATTTTCAAGTGGTAATGTAAATTCAGTATAATTGTAGCAATCTCTCGTGAGAAATTTGTTTACAACATATGGCATTGCTAGAAGAGCTGGTAAAGTTTCATAATTGGCTCTGTTTCGGTAATGCAAACGAAGCTAATATTTGTGACTTGGATTGATGGTTCCAATGTTATGGGTGGTGACTATATTCCGAAATCCCATAGATGGTGTGTAGTTTAAGCCATTGGGACATCCTAGTGTGTTACAAGGGTTCACTTGAGATAGGGTTGTTAAGAAAAGCATGTCCGTTGTTTTCTTCCCTCATTTTGTTATCGTTTCAACTTTTCATGCTGATCTACTTGTGATTAAGCTGAAATCGTGTCTTACCCTTCATTTGCGTGTGTGTTGAAGCTGGATTCTGAGTAAAACAGCTCCATTTGCACTAGTAAGACATTGATCGGTGTTTCAATTGGAAGGATGAAGATGAAGAATTTAAAGTAAACTGGAAAAGGGTAGCTGTCACAAGTACATTTGGATTCGGCTTTGTAGGATCGCTTGGACACTTCTGGTCTGTTTTTCTTCTTTTCATTTCCCCTTCTTTACTGTGATTTAATCAGGCTGATTTTTGTTTATCTGTGAAATTATACTTGGCTGCCTATAGAGCCCTATCTTAAATTAGATAGAATTTGTTCTCAGATATTAAAAGAAAAGAAAGCTCTAAAGGTGTTCTTTGGGAGCTTTTGACTGTTAGTAACAGACTGTTTTTGTATGTGATGGTTGTGAGTTAGCATTCTACATACCTCCAAGAAAATCAAGGTTTTGTCGAGTTCAAATTGCTAAGTCTTGAACACTGAAATTCTACTTCTCGGGGATTTAAACATGTTTCCCTGATACATTTGATAAAATATTGCAGAATTCTTCAAAATTCTTACAGATTTCATCGAACTAATTAGTTGGATAATTTGAAGTGTATTGTAAACAGAATTTAGAACTGTTTTTAACGTGTAAGATTGCAATGTTGTTATATCTTCAACCGGTTATGTCGAATGCACTTCGCAATGCAAGCTGGCAGCTACTTACGACCATATCCTAAATGAAGCCTTGGACAAATTTATGAAGATGAGGCTTCAACTCCGCCTGAAGTCAGCAAGGTTAGTTGGTGCCAAAGTTGCAATGGATGGCCTTATCTTTGGCCTCTTTGACTTGTTCGTGTTTTTCACTCATATGGGGTTTTCCACCGGCAAAAGTGTTCTTGAAGTGAAGGAAGACTTGAAGAGAGATTTCCTCCCGGCCTTGATTTTGGAAGGTGGCATATGGCCAATCGTTCAGGTTACGAATTTCTGATATGTTCCGGTAAGATACCAACTCCTTTATGTCAATATGTTCTGCTTGTTAGACAGTGCCATTTTGTCGTGGACCGAACAAAAAAAAAAGATGCTCCATGGAAACAGAAGTTTACTTCTTTTACATCAATGAAAGAACGATGAGGCCCAGGCAGATTGTGAATTTTTTTTTTTTTGCTTCCTCTTTTACCTCTTACTGATCAGAGTCTTAAGTGTACAACAGAAAATTCATGTACCGCTGAAAAAATTAATGAAGAAAACCTGAAATTTGGTCTGGTTGAATTAGTTTAAGCTTTTGGTCGAATATTACGAGCAATCTTCACTCGAATGGGATGAACACTCAGAACCATATCTGAAAATCTGGTATACAATTTTTCTTGAATCTATATAAATTGTTTACAGATGTATCCATCATTTTACTATTTTGTGTTGTCTCATGAAAATAAAAAACCAATTCATGTTATACAGTATAAAAAAAGGATGGGATCTTTACAATGTAATAATAGGGTGTCTTGCATCACGAGGTTGAGTTTCCGCTATAACCTTGGCTATTTTTCATATAAACAGTATTTGCTTGTCAGCTCACTGTACTCATTACTAGCAGCGCATTTGTTTGTGCCCAGTGTCGCCTTCCTGAACCTTTTCATGTCTTCGTTGTACTGGCTTGTATTGTACTCGGAGCTTTCATAAGAGTAGTAGACATTGCCATGTCCGGGTTTCAGTTCTTCATTGAGATTAGACAATCTGCTTGGTTACAGTTTTGATCAGATTCTACTTCATTAAAGTGCTATAAGGTCAGATGGAAATTTTGTTTGACACCATTTACCTAACAGCAGTGCAAGCAGCCATGTGAATCATCTCGTTGTGGTTATATTCCTTTTGTAACTTGGGATCAGCCAGACTATTGAAGTTTCCATCATCCAAAGCTTGTGGGAGCAATGGCCTAGCCTGCAATGCCGAATCAGATTTACTGAAACTGGTTTGGAGAGTTGGAGAAGAATATGCAGATGAAGTATGCGTGTTTGTGTTTGTGCTCGTGAGTGATTGCTCGGACAAGCATAGACCAAAATTGATAACTAACCCACTCAACCAAACTGTCTTCCATGTAAGAAGAGTCTGTCTACGAGTCTGCATCCAGTAATCAATTCCAAAAGCATGACTCCGAAAGAGAAAACATCCAATTTGTCCGTGAGTTTTCCACTCGAAGCATACTCGGGAGCCAAATACCTAGAGAGTGAGAATGAAGTAAACCGAAAACAACCAGCGTATGAACCGAGAAAACAGAAAGCAGAGGTCTTCTTACCCAAAGGTACCCATCAGCCTAGTGGAGACACGAGTGTTGAAATGAAAACTTTGCGAGTCCGAAATCAGCAACCTGAAGAGTGAAAACATCTTTATCCATCGTCTCATGACGATATTGTGAAAGCATACGGATTTGGGTGACGACGAAAAAGACCAAGACGACCATTCAAAACAACTGAAATCAATACCTTAGCTCCAAACTTGTAATCCAAAAGAATGTTAGCCGCCTTAATATCACGATTAATGATCTTAGGATGACCTGAAGACATTGATAATAGTTAACAAGTGACGAAAATCCCAGATCTAGAGTAAGCATGCAAGGGAGAGAGCCAACAAAACCATACAATCCTCATGAAGATATGCAAGTCCATTTGCCGATACTATAGCGATTTTGGACGGTAAGTCGCCCCTTTCCTGGAATTAGCATTATGAACATTATTCTGCATTCACAATAATCCAAACAAGCTCTGTGACCTGCAAATCAAGACTATCATACCATGCAAGTGAAACTCCAAAGTGTTGTTTGGAACAAATTCATTAACGAGCATTCTTGTTGTCCCCAAGATGCAATATCCGACCAATTATACGAGATGTTTGTGATGGACACGGTTGATAATCTCGACGTCTGCATGAAATTCTCTCTCCCCTTGTTCACTTCCGGCCTTCAGTTGCTTGATGGCTATTTGTTTCGCATTCAGGAGAACTCCACGGCGCACATACCCGAAACCACCTTGTCTAAGGAGGTTTGCATCTGAGAAGCTGTCTGTTGCACTAGCTAATTCTTCATACGTAAATCTGTTCTTTGAGAAACCTAGCGCAATACCAGGTGAGGACGGCAGCAGCGAGGTTTCGTAACCTGAATAAGTAGATCCAGAACCTCCACTGCTGCTCATGAAAGGTGAGGGTGGTGGAGGTGACGGCATTGGCTGAGGTCGCCATGCTGTAACTGGTGGAGGATTCAAAGGCTGCAATGGAGGATTTTGTTGCCGGGGATACTGCCGGCCACCATATGGATCAGTTGGTGAAAAAAAAAACCTCTTTGAATTATTATGATTAGTTGATTACCAAGAGAAACACTATGCACATGCACCAACAACAATATACCAAAAAACACCAAATTTATGATTCAATTGTCTATCGTCAGCTTCACCCAAGCAAGCATCATTCTTCATATTTTCATATTTTTAATGGAAAACCAAACCAAAATGAAAAAAGAAGCATTTTCATGTTTAAAATATTTAACAAAAATGGAGGAAAAGGATCTAACCTTTAAGACCAGAAAGTGGTGGGGAAGGCACTTAGTAAATTTCATCATATCTTCTTCTACTCTTCTTACAACATATACACAACAAACTCAAAACCAACAATATCGCCACTCTCCCTATTGCTGTCCCAACTGCCCTTCCCGTCGTCACCTCACTTCCTGGTTCAACGGCAGTGCTGATGGACGAGATGGAGTCCCCAAGTCCCTCGAAGGCGTAGTACTAAATTGAGTTCGTAATATAGCGTAACGCCCGCATCGTAATGTTTTTTAAGGTTACCGCGACGCAACGCGATAAAAGAACTGCATCACAATTGTTGCGGTCAAAACCCATTACGTAACACCGCAACACGCTATAAATTGCACCGCAACGCCGCAACAAACTTTAAATTATCTAAAATATAAAATTAAATAGATGAATTGTTCTAATTTAATTATTAAAACTGAATTATAAATATATATAATTAATAATATCGTAATAGTTATGTTTAAAATTAGTTACTTAAATTTGAATTAATTAAATTATTTATTAATATTATTTTAAAATTAATTTAATTTTTCTCGTATCTAAAATTGACGTGATTAATTTTAAATTAAATTTTTATATTAACATTAAGTATCATAATTATATGTTTATTTATTATTATATAAATTTTGTATAAGAGTGGAATTCACTTTATAACACTATATAATATATGTATTTTATATAGTTACTATGAAACTATAAAATTTTATCTGATCTATTTATTATAAAATTTAATCATATAACATGTTTCATACCAATGATGCATCTTATGATCCACATAATGTGGTATATGTCATAACCATTTTTTTAAAAAACAATTAAATATTGTTTTAAAAAACAATTATGACTTTTATTTGGAAAATTTTGGTGATTTTGAATTGATTGGAGTTAAATTGAATGAAGTCGCCATCGACCTTTGGGTTAGGTAGGTCGAATATCTAAAAATGTTTTTTAAAAATAATTTTAAGGAAAAATCATTTTTTAAGACAAAATCTTGTATGCGTTTACCATAGATTCGTTTAAACGAGTTCGGGATGTGGGAAGGGTAAGCACCCCTACAACGCCCAAAAACTGGTATTGAATCACTTACACATTGTCGTAAATAGTGGAAAGTATGAATCAAATATAAAGTTAAATTATCATCCATTTATTAAAATTTAATTAACTTACTTTGATTTAATTATTTAAAAGAAAATCCTTTTACTCGATAAGAAATCTTGAAATTCGCAATCCTTCATCGGGAAAGCTATATCAACCATTTCTCATTCGTAAAAGAATATTCTACCTTTGAATAACACGTATCGAAATAAAAATGAATATCGACATTTGCACAAAAATAAAACAAATTAATAAAAACGCATTGAATCATTCACATAAAATATTTAATTAATAAAATAAAATAGATTTATTCCAAGTCCCATTTCATTATAACATCGTATCGGATTGTACCACTTCGATCAAGTGATACTTTCCACGCTCATTCTACAAATTGGTTCTTGAAATATTCGAATAAAATTAATCGTTAAGGAAAAACAATATAAACAAATACGATTGTAAATGTGAAATAAAATATTTACAATAAGCAGAGTAACCCAGGGCCAAGACTAAAAATATTAAATAATACAAGCGCTGAAAATGTAAATAACCCGAAAAATGCTATAAGGGACTAAACAAGAATTAAACCAAATGCCAAACAGTGACTAAAATAAAATATTTACAAATTTCATGGTCAAAGTTAAACATCAAGGATAATATCATAACACACTCAATCAGTGACTAAAATAAAATAATTACAAACATAGTGACCAAAGTCAAATATTAACAGGAATTACGTACCATATAATAATAGGACTAAAACGTAAATACTGAAATATAAGTGCTCAAAGTCAAATAAAGTAAACTTTCATTTAATGGCTTAATAATAAGATTACAAAAACCTAGGGACCAAAAAGGCTATTATCCTCTAAATAGAAAACATGGATGGGGTTGGGGGCAAAACAACAGCGTTTTGTGTTCACTATATAGACCCTAATTTAGGGTTTTTTCCCATCACCCCTTCATTTCTCCTCTTTATCAGAAAAACAAAGAGAGAGGGTCACAGACTCTCTCAACCCTCCCCTCGGGGAGAAGAAAGGCCACAGCGGCCTGAGAGGCACACGGCGGTGCACGGTGGCCGGAGAAGCACAACCGACCCTAAACAAACCCTCTCCTTATCCTCAAACTAAAACCCGAATCCTTTTAGCCTAAAAATCTCTCAAGAACCCTAGATCTAGTATAATACTTTCAAAGAACCCAAAGTCCTGGTGACCCTCGAGCTTCCTCACGTTCTTCCGATCAAAGGTAGGGTTTCTCTCATTGTTCTTTCTTTTTTTTCGTTTGGTTTGAATGGGTTTTGCTATTTTTCTATTTGGTTTGATGCTTGGGTTCGAATGGGTTCACCCTCCCTCTCTGTATATTTTTTTCTCGCCAAACCCCCTCATCGAATATCTTGATATCTCTCTTTGTTTTTTCTTTTGAAACCCCAAAATCCTTTTTCTTTTTTCACTAAAGGCTCTTTCATGTTATATAATAGTGATAGATTTCTTTTTGGATATGATTTGGATTTTATATTTTTTTATTGGGATTTTGATGAACGGTTGATTGATTGAGTCACTGTTGGTACAGATGGGAGTAGTCGACGATGACATTGGAGAACATGCGGCAGCGTCAGACATTATATTTCTAGGGTTATGGTTTCAGAAACCCTAGGGGGTTGGGTTAGATCTAGATTCTGGTGGGTTGCTGAGCAGGGTCAGACCCTAGGTCGGTTTGGGTTGGCTATTGGGGCCTAGTACTGGGTCAACAACTGGTAATGGGGTTGTTGGGATGTTTGTAATTGGTCTCTATTTGGGCCACGGGTAGGTTAGCCGGTCTATTGTAATTGGGCTCCAGATCAAGCCTGTAAAATTTGTAAAATAATTATTAATAATAACAAAGATAATAATAATAATAATAATATTTTTCTACCTGAACAAAAATGGGTGTCTACAGCTACCTCTCTTTGCACATTCTTATGTTAACAAGAATAGGGAAAAGATGAAAAAGACAACCAGTTTTTGTTCGGTTCTCTTTTTTTTAGGTTTAGAAATTTGATATGTTTGTTGGGGAACGACACTGCTCATACATGATGAAGAGGTCTGGTCGTCTAAGGATGACATAGCTCCTACGTGATGAGGAGATCTGGTCGGTGGATGACACAGTTCCTATGCAATGAGGATGGTAGGCCATCTTTAGAGAGGGTGATAACACGGTTCCTACGTGATAAGGAGGTCTGGTCAGGGGATGACACTGTTCTTACGCAATGAAGATGGCAGGCCATCTTTAGGGATGATAACACAGTTACTACCTGATGAGGATGACCGGTTATCTAGGGGTGACTACAGCTCCTACGTGATGAGGAGGTCTGGTCGGGGGATGACACGGTTCCTACATGATGAGAACGGTATACCATCTTTAGGGATAATGGTTTCAAGAGAAAGCGACTCAAAGATGATGCTTCAAGAGAAGCTGTATCACGAGAGACAAAAATTTGTTTCAAGGGAAATGATCTCAAAGATGAGTGTTTGAAGATAAACTATCTCAAGAGATACAAAATTTGTTTCAAGAGAAATAGACTCAAAGATTGGTGTTTCATGAGAAACGATCTCAAGGGAGACAAAATTTGTTTCGAAAGAAACAGACTCAAAGATTGGTGTTTCATGAGAAAGGGTCTCAAGGGAGACAAAATTTCTTTCAAGAGAAACAGACTCAAAGATTATAACTTTTGTTTCCAGTGAAACAAATTTCATAATGTCTTTTTTAAGGGGAAATTATCTCAAGTGAGACGAATCGATTTTGAAAATCTCAAGTGAGATTAATCCTGTTTCCATTGTAATAATTTTGAAATTTGTATTCCGAGAAAAACTGTCTCAAGTGAGACAAAATTTGTTTTGAGAGAAATTGTCTCAAGCGAGACAAAATTTGTTATTAAGAAATCTGTCTCAAGTGAGACAAAATTTGTTTTTAAAAGAAATTGTCTCAAAGGCGACAACCAGTCTGCTTGTTCCTGTATGTGTAGGAGAGGTCTTCAGAAGATTTGATTGTTTATTTCAGGAATTCAAATCATTGTTTCTTCGGGTTAAAGATATCTGGTCATTTTTTAACATTGATTTCCTGAAAGATCAAAACGATGCATTTCTGACAGACTATCTTGGATGTTATGATGGATGCTAAGATGAAATTTATTTGATGTGCTTGATTTGATGAATTATTGTGTTTTTCCTCAAAAGAGGGAAAATGTCTTTAATGCACATGATGATGAATACAAAGATGCAAATTTCATGTGTCATGTATGTATGTTGATGTATGTATATGTTGATCTGTGAGGGGAATGGTTGTGTGAGCAGTCTTTATTCTATCCCTGACTCAGTTTGTCTTCATTTCCACCAGGGTGTACTCTTGCAAACCTCGACCTGAGATAATTTATTTTCCTTGCCCCTCCAAATTTTGCCCAAAAATTTAGCTTCTCTTGCCCCAGCTTCAATCTTGTGCTTCGGAGAGATATTCGTTGAATTTCAAGATACTTCCAGAGAACTTATGTTGTTTGAAAATGCTTTTCTTTTTTTGAATTTTCAAAATTTTGAAAAATATCAAAAGGAATTTTGAAAAATATTGCCTCTTTCTAGGTTTCATGATTGAAACAAATCATAAAATAGGAGTTCATTGGATATCAAAAGAATCAAATTCTCTTTTAATCTTTCATAGCTATGAATCTTTGACAAATATCAAGATCGCAAGGTTGGTTGGCTACCTAAATCCTAAGGTTTGTATCCTTAATTAAGTCATTGTGAAGATCATGTCATGCCTCTCTTTCTTGGTTTAGCATTTTGATCGAATGCAGATAAAATGTCGCAACTAGCATAGTCAATTGCTAAACTCTTTAGAACACTTTTGTTTCAGTTCTATGAAATCTTACATTTTTTCAAGCTTCGTAGACTCATCTAGTCAAGGTAGTGCAAAAATATTGGTCTAAAAATGAGATTTCTGATTGCTCATGTGAAGTTGATTATAACAGGTGTTCCTCAACTCCCTTAGTCCATATTCACTGAAACTTTTTGTTTAGTAAATTTGATTTAATTTGCCATTGTTTGGGTAGCTGAATTCAACTTTATTGTACATATTTTTATAATTGCCTTAAAGTCTTCGACTTGACAATCACAGTGGAGCAAACACCGAATTGCCAAGTACCCGATCAATGTCATGGTTTGAATATAATCTATTCATAAAGTCAGGGCTTTCGATTTTCCTCTATAACCAATTACTTTAGTGGAATAGCTCAGATTTATTGTGTGTGTGTGTGTATATATATATTTTGGGTAAACGGATTCAACTTCTTAAGCTTGTTAAGAAGAGCATGTTATAGTCCATGTGTTTGTTGAAGGTCAGGAAATCTCATCGTTAGAGTTCAATTTCCAAGTAACTATCTTAAACTAGATTCATCTACTTGACCATTCCATATGAGAATATCATGATCATCATTGAACGTCATCAACAGAAGTAGAAACCAATTAGTTTTGCAATCTCATGTGCTAGTTGCCCCATTTTGTCCGCTCCTAACACATACATGAATGGCAAGCCTTTGATTGGTTGTACATGCAAGGAGATGGTTAGCTTGGTCTTTTCAAGAGAATGGTATATATTTGGTGTAGGATTGGGGTTCTGTTTTGCATGGTTTCAATCTTGTCATTTGTCAAATATTTACAACCTCAATTATTAAAAAGCTTCATTATGATGATATTCAAAGAATTCAAGATTAAAATTTTCTCATTGCTCATTTCCTTATAATGAAGCATTTTATTGAAAATGTTCGAATGTCAAGTGACTTACAAACATTCACACATAGATAGAAAAACAAGTTCAAACAAGATGACATGCATGAGAATACAACAACACTCCAGATGGATGCCCCAGTCGACTTCCAATCAAAATGCTCCATCACACATTGAACATCGAAGCCCCTAAATCGATCAGATCTTGGACCTTGCACTTTAATTCCCTACAGTTCTCAGTGGTATGTCTTGAGCTCCCAATATGATAGCTGCATACGGTGTTAATATCATGACCTTCATGATATGGGGCTTCTCTTGGTTTAGATTAAAATTGAATCACAAGATTCTTCTCAACTAGCGTTGGGAGCAATTCCTCATACGTCATTGGGATTAGATTGATGCGAGTCTTTTCACGAAATACATTATGAGGTATGGTCTCTAGACTAGCTAGATAAGATCCCATGATGTTAATCTCAGCTCTTTCCTCATTTTCAGTATGGCTAGTGCCACTTATCTGGCCATTCTTGATTGTTGTTTTGATAATTTCTCCACACATGACGATGTCCGAGAAACTCTTGGTGGTAGATCCTGTTGATTGCTTATAAATGTATATGTTAAGTCAAGTAATTATGTGCAAGTATACACAATCGATTCATGTAATATAGGGTAAGTGAGTATCGTCTCCACAGGGATTAGTCGAGAAATATATTTTTACCACAACTAGAACTAGTGTCAGAACTTAAGTCCTACTAAGTATCAAACTAATATTAATAAAATGAAGAAGTGATTTAACGATTGCATGAAAGTTTGGTCGAGGCAAAATAAGTATGCAGAATACTAAAACAAAATAAAACAAGATAATTGTTGATTTAAATCTAATGCAAACAACCTCACATATTCAGAAATATCACAGAGCACTGATGCTAAATCCTTGCATTGTCAACAATTATTTCTAAGTCTAGAATGAATTATTATGACTTGCTAAAGCTGCAGGACAGGATAACTAGGTATTCTTAGACGATTGCTATGGCAATACTCCTCAGCGTTAACTATAATCCGTTGTTGTAGCAATACATCTCAGCGTAAACTATAGGCGTTGTCTATCCTACTCTAGCGTCTATCTTAATTCTCTCGATCTAAGAATCACTATCTAGACAAAAGGTTATCTCTCGATTCTCTTACATTGCCAAGACATGTTTTACCAATACCCCACGTAATCTCTCGATTCTCTTACAGCGTAAGGTAAAATATTTAAACAATGTGCAAAACAGTCATAAGCAAACATAATTCATCATTCATAAAACATAAAAATATTGTTCATGCAAAACAAAGTTTAACACCAAGTAAGACATTCATGGTGCTATCAAAGATCATCCAGAATTCAACGTTTAATACAACCCCAAATAGATAAGAGTTAAAAACAAAGAAAGAACGACTCTCAAAACCGGGGGCTATGTCGTGACGATTCTGATCAGCACTACGCCTGTCTTGGTGATCACCGCTCTGCTAAAGTCTGGCTATGGACGACACCAAGAAAGGTTGGTGGGTAGACGGTGAAGAAGCACTGCAGTTGATCGCTCATGCCTGGGATAAAGCTCTGTTCTCTTCTTCCTTGCCTCTTTTCTTTGTCGGCTACAGCTGGTTATTTATAAGGAACGGTCTCCTATGGCTTTGCTTGCTTTTTGGAGGTTCTTTAAATAACTGTTATCAAATAAATGTCCAGACTTAAAAAGAAAATACGGCTGTCAGGATAATTAAGGCTTGCTTGCACGTGAAGTAGGTCATCCAGCTGGCGTGTGACATAAGCGGTTTCATCACACCTGCTTTAGACTTTTCTGATAAAACTTGCCTCGACGAGATAAATCTACTCCTCACGTTCTCATCTGTTCCGTTGGCCTTTGCAAATTTACGTTGTCACAACTGAAATGTTCTTCCTCTGTAGGTTTCCTACACAAACACAATCCAAATAGCCCTTTCTCTTCAGCAGCATCAGTCAAACCAAATAAATCTTGCCTAAGCAAAATTTATTCACCACAAGCTAACGCAACCTATATGCAACTAAAATGATTTGCATACTTTGTTTAGACAAGCAATAACTTAAGTGAAAAAACTAGAAATTAAGTCTTTTTACGGAGTTATCACACCCCCAAACTTAAGTTATTGCTTGTCCTCAAGCAATATATAATAGCTAGAAGAAAATCAAAATTGTCATGACAAAGTAGTGTTAAGAAAATCATATGGTTTGAGATTTCAACCCTCAACAAAATTTGTTTGGCCTCAACATGTTCGACAGTCTTATCAGTCAAGTCCCTTCCCTAGTCAGGATTCTTTGCTATAGTGAGTCCGTGATTGTAACCAGTCTATGCATAAAATTAAATTGAAAACTTAAGTAAGCACTTATGGTTTGTCAAGGGAACAAATTATTTCTCAGACTTAGTTTATACTCCTAGTTATTTATCCACCTTTTTTTAAGCACAGGGGAGTCAGCTCATCACACATACTGTTCCACGCTCTAGGTGAAAGGGAACATACCTTCCACCCCCAAGCTAGTCGGGTAGAGTCATCCTGTGACTACTTTCATTCACTCATATGCCTTGGATACTCTTAATTTCTTATGGAGTTTTTCTGTTTATGTCTTTACACAGAGGAGTGTTCCTTCTTATTTCTTTCTTATTTTTCAAGTTTCTAAACACTAGAGAGTTTTCACTTTACCCTTAAAATATTTTTGAAGTCTCGGTAAGCAGAAAGTTCTTTTCCAAAAATTTATAGATTACCTGAAACAAAGACAACCTACAATCGTGTTTATTAACTTCAAAGAATCATGCCTAAGGTTGGTTCTCTTCTTTAGACAGTCTTAACAATATGCATTCATCATCAGCCATCCCTAATTCATTCATAACAATAATCTTAACCTGCTATGTCATGACAGCAAAGATTTTCAACCAATTATCATCAATTGCTTTCTAACAAAGTATGGCCGAATATGGTACAATACCTCCCCCAAACTTGAGAAATGCAATATCCCCAATGCATGAAAATTAAAACTATATGGATCTATATGAAAATAAGAAAAAGAAAAATGAAAACTAAAATGAAACTCACTATGGCGGGGTGGCTTGACTGGACGCCCTCATTCGGCGTTGTTTGGGAGTAGAGGGACTCTCGAATCCTGAGTCTACTGCTTCTACTGTCACTGTTGGAGATGGCTGAAGTATATGACATGTCGTTCTCTTGTAGCGCTTCTTGCTGGATGTGGCTCGTGCTGGCATTGGCTGCTCGATAGTATGAGTCGATTGTGCTGGAACTGGTGTTGGACTAGGATCTGCTGCAGGGACTGGCATTGCTTGACTGACAGGGGACGAAATGGGATCTTGCGCAAGTTGCAGCAGTGTTGGAGTAAAGGCTTCATCGGAGAAGAAGTGGGGTGGAGTATCATCACTGCTCTCGGTGGTAGAGAAAGATGAGGAGCTGAGGAGTTCTTTTGTGTCATCTTGGCCTTTCTCTAGTACGGGTGGGACATGGGTTACCAGTGGTGGAACATCAGCGGGCACATCGAGGGGAACTTCTGGAGGGACATGCGACGTCGAGGCATGGTATGTGCTACCGCCTACAGTGTATTTGAGGATAACACTGGGGAAGGTCGGTAATCTGGTGTTAGTGTTCGGGAGTAACTCCTTGAAGAAGACATTGAGTTGCATGTCCCTAGCCTTGACATACTTGAAGTATATTTCCATATGGTCCTCCAGGTGTCCGATCTTTTCACGCGTTTCTCTAGTATGTGTGACCACAGCGGCCATTCTAACCGCATCAACCGATATTGCTCCTCGCTCCAAATCTTCCTGTGGGGGTCATCATTGAAACTCATCAACTCGGGTACTTTCTTTTTGGTGATTCCCTCCTTGGATTTAATGAAATCCTCGAAGGGCTCCTCAGGAACCTTCTTTTCTTGCACAATGTGGTTATCGGGTTAGAAAACAGTAGGTTACCCCAGTTCTGTTTAGTACATTCATGGATTTGTTCAAAGATGAGTTCTCCAACGTCGATATTCCTTTCGTATATGATCGAGCGAAAGAGCATCAGTCTTCTCACGAGGACAGTGGTGTTGTGGGATGTTGGCATCAGTTTGCCTTTGAGAAAGTGATTCCACAACTTCATATACGGTTTTAGTGCTCGACGATCTACTCTTTTCCTCGTTGGGGCATTCCCTTGGTACTTGGTATTTCAACACTTCGCTGTACGTTTCTTGATCCGCCTCAGCCACAAATCGATTGTGTTGTTCCTCCATTTTCCCCAACTTGAAGTGGCGGTTGAGTCCTGAAGGGGAAAATCGAAGGAGCTTCCCTCTATCGTACACTGTGTGGTTGGATGGGTCTTTGAGATGTGCGTAGAAGTCCCTCACCATCGTCGGTGCTACAGCTTTGGGATGGCGAGCAAACTTCTCCCAGTTATGTTTCTTTATCACATCTATCACCTCTAGTCCGAATGGTTCCTCTTCCTCGGCAGGAAAGAAGAGTCCATCTTCCAAATAGACTTGACATTTCTGAAAAATTTTGAAGCGTGCTTCTGCTTCAGCTGTTTGGAAATGTTTAAAACTCTGTGTTGGGGTTGGGGTTTTTCTTGATCTTACCATTGTTCTTTGCTGAAATCAGTGGTGGCACTGGGGAGGAATTATTTTGAGAAATAAAAATTTTCTTGCTTAGTGAAGAGAGAATGAGGCACGATGAAGAAGAAGAAGTTGGGCAGTTTGTTTCTTTAGAAAGTAATGGGTGGTTTCGGGGTAGTTTTGTCCTTTCTTGGAGGGAAATGATTTTTACATTAATGAGTAATATATGATTGGACATAAAGTGGGGGGAAAGATCTCTTTCCCTCTTTATTCTGTCGCCAAAACCATGTGTCCTAGGGTTTGTTTTCTTCTCATGCATGCTCTAACTCCCCATGCATCCACGTGTTCATTGCTTGCCTATAACAAAATAAAAAATTCAAATAAAATGGATAATGAAAACAGAAAATAACTTAATTTATTTATGTACAAAATTCAAATTTTCGTTGCCTAGGCAACGAATTTTGTTCAAGTGGATAAAGCAAATTCTTGGGCATCATGAACCAATGATGTCGGTTTGTCACACTTGACTGGGGCTCCTTTGTACTCCTTGAGTCTCTTCCCATTCACCTTGAAGATGGACCATCGTTTTGGTTCTAGATTTCAATTGCTCCATTGTCATGGACTTGGTGTACGATGAATGGTCCTGACCATCGTGATTTTAACTTGCCTAGGAACAACTTAAGATGTGAATTATAGAGCAGTACTTGTTGTCCAGAATAAAATTGCCTCGGCAATATGTTTCTGTCATGCCATCGTTTTTTTCTCCTTGTATAGGCGGGTATTCTCGTATGCGTGTGCTCTGAATTCATCCATCTCGTTTAGTTCCAAGAGTCTTCTTTCTCCAGCAAGCTAAGCATCCATGTTTAGCTTCATGATGGCCCAATAGGCTCTACGTTCTAATTCAACAGGCATATGACATTCTTTTCCATAGACCAGTTTGAATGGTGACATTCCCAATGGTGTCTTGAATGTTGTGCGATAAGCCCATAGTATTTCATCTAGCTTCGGCGACCAGTCTTTTCGACTTGAGTTGATCACTTTCTCAAGGATCTGTTTAATTTCCCGGTTAGACACTTTGGTTTTTCCATTTGTTTGAGGGTTATATGCCATAACAATCCTATGTCGTACTCTATATCGCTTCAGTGCCTTGGCAATCAATTTGTTGTCAAAATGTGTGCCTTCATCACTGATGATTGCTCGTGGTGTTCTAAATCGGGTGAATATATTTTTGTGCAAAACTTTTAAAACCGTCTTGGAATTATTTTTAGGTGTAGCAATGGTATCAACCCACTTTGATACATAATCTACTGCCAAGAGAATGTACAAATCTCCAAAATATGTGGGAAAAGGTCCCATGAAGTCTATTCCCCATACGTCGAAGAGTTCAATTTCCAGAATATTTTGCCATGGCATCTCGTGCCTTTTTTATATGTTTCTTGTTCGTTGGCATCTATCACATGACTTATAGAATTCATGCACATCCTTGAACAAGGTTGTCCAATAAAATCCAGATTAAAGCACCTTTGTTGTTGTTCTCATTCCACCGAAATGCCCTCCATATGGTGACGAGTGGCACTGGTGTATAATATCTTTCTGCTCTTCTTCTGGAATGCATCTTTGGATTATTTGGTCTCTGCATTGCTTGAAGAGAAACAGTTCATCCTAGTAGTAATATCGCACATCATGTCGAAACTTCTTTCTGCCCTGGCTAGATAAATCAGGAGGAACAACACCACTAACAAGAAAATTAACTATGTCAGCATACCACGGAACAACCGTGACAAATAATATTTTCTCATCAGGGAAATCCTCTTGAATTTCAGTTATGTCAGGACAATCATGTTTGTTATTTATCCTAGACAAATGGTCTGTCACTTGATTCTCTATACCTTTTCTATCCTTTATCTCTAAATCGAGCTCTTGTAGTAATAATATCCATCAAATTAGTCTAGGCTTCGCGCCTTTTTTATTAATCAGATATTTAATGGCAGAGTGATCTGTATGCGCTATTACCTTAGTGCCTATTAAGTATGGCCTAAACTTATCGAATGCAAATACTACTGCTAAGAGTTCTTTTTCAGTGGTAGTATAGTTTACTTGTGCATCATTAAGAGTATCACTCGCATAGTATATAACATTAAAAATTTTACTTTTTCGTTACCCTAGCACTGCTCCGACTGCATAGTCACTGGCATCGCACATGAGTTTAAATGGTTCGTCCAATATAGCGGGACAACGATTGGTGTTGTCGAAAGCTTTTTCTTCAAATCTGTTAAGGCATTCAAACAATCACTAGTAAATTCAAATGGATGGTTTTGTTGAAGCAAAAGACATAAGGGTTTAGAGATTTGAGAAAAATCTTTTATGAACCGCCTGTAGAAGCCTGCATGTCCAAGGAAACTGTGTACAACTCGCACATTGATGGGTGGGGGTAGGTTTGCAATTATGTCCACCTTGGCTTTATCGACTTCAATGCCTGGGCATGAAATTTTGTGACCCAACATTATTCCTTCGGTCACCGTAAAATGGCATTTCTCCCAATTTAGTACTAGGTTGGCTTCTTCACACCATTTCAGTACCTTGGATAAATTGTCGAGGCATCGTTCAAAATCATCTCCCGAGACTGAGAAGTCATTCATAAATATTTCCATGCATTCTTTCATCATATCTGAAAAGATTGCCATCATGCATATTTGGAATGTAGCTGGAGCATTACACAGTCTAAACGGTATCCGTCTAAATCCATACCATCATATCTGAAAAGATTGCCATCATGCATATTTGGAATGTAGCTGGAGCATTACACAGTCTAAACGGTATCCGTCTAAATCCATAGGTACCATACGACCATGTAAAAGTGGTTTTTTCTTGATCTTCGGGTGCTATGGCTATTTGGTTATACCTTAAATATCCATCGAGGAAGTAGTAAAAAGCTTTTCCAGCCAACCTATCAAGCATTTGGTCGATGAAAGGAAGGGGGAAATGGTCTTTCTTTATGGATTTATTGAGCTACCTGTAATCCATGCATATGCGTCAACCCGTGACTATTCTTGTGGTGTTCGCTTTTAATCACAGTCACACCACCCTTCTTTGGCACACACTGTACCGGACTAACCCATAAACTATCGAATATAGGATATATTACTCATGCGTCCAACCATTTTATGATTTCCTTCATGACTACCTTCTTCATTATTGGATTGAGACTTCTTTGGGGTTATACTAAAGTGCTATAGCTATCTTCGAGGTTGATTTTGTGCATGCATATGATGAGATTGATCTTTTCAAGTCTGTCATTGTCCATCAGAGAGCTTTTCTGTGTTGTGACAAAACATTCAACAAACTATTCTCCTGTTCGGAGGTTAGGTTGGCAGAAATTATTACTGTAGAGTTTCATCAACTCCTAGATAAGTATACTTCAAGTGGGATGGCAAAGTTTTAAGTTCCAGTTTCGGTTCATGTTGTAAGGATGACTCTTGAGACTTAACTTCATCATAATCTAAGGGTTCAAATTTCATTCCTGGTCTACTATGAAGATATCTCAATTTATCCTTTGTCTTTCCCCCGTATCGTGCATTGGTATGATTTTTAAGATGTTTATCATTCATATTTTCGTGGTCAGGGCCATGAATCTCTAAATCCTCTTCTGAGCATAATTTTCTTGGACCAAATATATTTTGTTCGTGTATCTCAGCTATAGGGTCATGATACAAAGCATTGTATTCATCAAATCTTAAGGATTCACCTTGTCCAAGGATTGTTTTCTCCTCTACCTCTCTAATGCATTGGCATTCTTCTGAATCGTCCACATATTTCATGGAATTGAATACATTGATGGTGACACATTGCTCTCCTACTCTCATTGTGAACTCTCCCTTTTCACAATCTGTTAGGATTCTTCCAGTGGCCAAGAAGGGTGTCCTAGAAGTATCGGGGTGTTTTCATCGGCTTCGCAATCTAGGATAAGGAAATCAACTGGAAATAAAAAATTATCCACCTTCACTATGACGTCCTCTATTCTTCCCTCTGGCCGCACATATGACTGATCGGCTAGCTGTAAGATGACTGAGGTTGGACAAGTGTGATACCCGTCTAGTTTCATAAATATGGACTTTGGTATCAAGTTTACACTTGATCCCAAATCAATAAGAGCTCGTCCTATGAAGTCATTACCAATTGAGCATAGTATTATGAAGCTGCCAGGGTCTTTTTGCTTCGGTGGGAGTTTGCTCACTACTGAACAGATTTCTGTTGATGTGGCGACACGTTCTACTTTCCGTTTCTTTGTAATAATGTCCTTAAGAAACTTGGCATAGGAAGGCATTTTCTCGATGGCTTCCAACAAGGCTACTTTAATACACAACTTATGTAGAACATCTATGAATTTCTTGAACTGGATGTCATCATCATGCTTCTTCAATCGTTGCAAAAATGGTGGTGGAGGTCTCACATTGTCTGTTGTTGTTGCTAAAGAATCTCTAGCCTTGGCCATGAATTTCTCGTTGTTTGAGTGATGCTCTGCAGTTCTTTCCTTCTCTTCAGGTGCTTCCTCTCGTTCAATATTTTCAGCTTGATCCTCTGGTTGTGTTATGCCATAGTGAAAACTGTTTGAATTTTCTCCCCCAAACTTGTCATCTTGATTGACCTATTTTCCACTCCTTAGGGTAAGTATATTGCATTGTTCCTTCCCATGATGCTTGGTGATCTCCGTATCACTAGGGGGATTCCTTGTGGGTGAGAATGTAGTGTTGTGGCAATTTATCCCACTTGGTTCTCTAATGCTCTTAGGGATGAACTATGGCTTTGCAAAAGTGTTTCTTGGCTTTGTAACAAATTTCCTTGATTTTTAATTGTTGCAGAATGGTCGTGCATCAAGGTCTTTGTGGAGGCCATGAAATCTTTCGTTGAAGCCATAAATTCTGCAATGATAATTCCAAGGAATTAGTATTAGAATTAGTATTAGAGAAAGAAACTATACCTTTATTGTTTTGTCAGGGCTGCTGATGATGTTGATTCTGAAAATGTTGATGATTAGAATTATTTTGTTGTGGCCTATAATTTGCTGCTTGATTGTTGTTGTTTCCTTGATTACTCCATGAAATATTTGGGTGTTGTCTCAAACCAGGGTTGTACTTATTTGAATAGGGGTTATGTTGCTCCGATTGTAGTTGCCCATGAAATTGGCTGACTCATGGTTTTCCGGGCATTCACTCTTACGATGGTTTTGTGACAAAATAAGCATGCGTTATTGGTCACATTACTTCTCTCACCTCATTAGGACGTTGTGAAATTTTCAACATATTGGTTATGTCAGAAAGTTGAGCTGCTACCGAATCTTTACCCTCTAATTCATATGCTATAGAGGTTTTTCTGTCGGTTCCTAATATTGTATTTAGAAATTGATAATCATTATTTACTATCCTGTCGAGGATGTCAAAAGCTTCTCGGGTGATTTGTCCAGTAAGGTGCCATTTGCTGAGGCATCTAACATCATTTGAGTTAGTACATTGACTCCATGTTAAAACATTACCACTTGCGTCCAATCATGAAAGCCATGGTTAACACACTTGCGAAGTAGGCTTTTATACCTATCCTAACATGCGTACATTATTTCGTCATCTCCTTGGCGAAAACTAGCAATGTCATTGCGAATCTGTGTATTCATATTGGGCGGATTGTATTGGAGTAGAAATATCTTCCATAAATCTGCCCATGACTCCATTAAGCCAGAAGGAACTCCGTTGAGCTAGGCTATATCACAGATTCAGACATATCAAAGGGCACTGATGCTAAATCCTTGCATTGTCAACAATTATTTCTAAGTCTAGAATGAATTATTATGACTTGCTAAAGCTGCCCGACAGGATTGCTAGGTATTCTTAGATGGTTGCTATGGAAATACTCAGCGTTAACTACAATATGTTGTTGTAGCAATACCTCTCAGTGTAAACTATAGGAGTTGTCTATCCTACTCTAGCGTCTCTCCTTTTTAGTCGATAGAAACTTACTCTTTATCTCTAAGGTAACAAGTTAGAACTTCACCATCCCAGATTCATTCTATTGCTCATGTGGATCTATCTTAATTCTCTCGAATCTAAGAATCACTATCTAGACAAAAGGCTATCTCTCGATGCTCTTACATTGCCAAGACATGTTTTACCTATGCCCATGTAAGGTAAAATATTTAAACAATGAGCAAAACAGTCATAAGCAAACATAATTCATCATTCATAAAACATAAAAAATATTGTTTAGGCAAAACAAAGTTTAACACCAAATAAGACATTCATGGTGCTATCAAAGATCATCCAGAATTCAACGTTTAGTACAACCGTAAATAGATAAAGAGTTAAAAACAAAAAAAGAACGACTCTCAAAACCGGGGGCTATGTCGTGACGATTCTGATCAGCACTACGCCTGTCTTGGTGATCACCCTCTCTCGAGGCTTGATCACCGCTCTGCTAAAGTCTGGCTCTGGAGGACACCAAGGAAGGTCAGTGGGTAGACGGTGAAGAAGCACTGCAGTTGCTCGCTCACGCCTGGGATAAAGCTCTTCTCTCTTCTTCCTTGCCTCTTTTCTTTTTCGGCTACGACTGGTTATTTATAAGGAGCGATCTCCTAGGGCTACTTGTTTTTTGAAGTTTCCTTAAATAACCGTTATCAAATAAATGTCCATACTTAAAAAGGAAAGGCGGCTGTCAGGATAATGAAGGCTTGCTTGCACTTGAAGTAGGTCATCCACTTGGCGTGTAACATAGGCGGTTTCGTCACACCTGCTTCAGACTTCTTCAGATAAACCTTACCTTGGCAAGATAAATCTACTCCTCATGTTCTCATCTATTCCGTTGGTCTTTGCAAATTTACGTTGCCACGACTGAAATGTTCTTCCTCTGTAGGTTTCCTGCACAAACACAATCCAAACAACCCTTTCTCTTCAACAGCATCAGTCAAACCAAAAAAATCTTGCCTAAGCAAAATTTATCCACCACAAGCTAATACAACCTATATGCAACTAAAATGATGTGCATACTTTTTTTAGACGAGCAATAACTTAAGTGAAAAAACTAGAAATTAAGTCTTTTTACGGAGTTATCACCTATCATGTAGTTGCTATATGGAAACTTCAATGTATCAATGAATAAAGGATGAACTCTCTTTCAGTCATTGGTGGATGCACTTGGGATGCTACATCCCTCCATCGCTGAGCATATTATCAGAAGCTCTCACTACTCTTCATCTCCATATTTTACAGTGTTGATTGATCAGGGGTCATATCAGTCATGTGCTTGTATTGGCCCAAAAAGGCACGAGCCAAATCCTTCCAGGAAAGGATTTGAATACGACTCAGTTGATTATACTACTTAGAAGTGAGTCCAATCTGTTGGGATTTACGGAAGCTCGAATCAATAACCGAAAGGGTTCACCAAAAAGGGTTGAGTCAGTTATTGTGTTTAGGGAGTAATGAGATTGAAAGATAGGAAATTGCACAATGATTTATAGTTGTTCAACTTCTTAACCAAGTCTATATCCACTACCTTAGCTTCTCACCAAGGGGTTTCCAATAAATTCACTAATTTTTCTTTCTTTTTCAAGGACAAAGAGATAACCTTTACAAACTCCCTAGTTTTTCACGAGATAAACTAGAACCTTTCCCTAGCTTTTAACATGCTAAGCTAGAACCAAAACCCCTTTACAATGAAAGGAAATGTAAACAAGAAAACCTCTCTAAGGTAGGTGTTTACAAGAATTAAGCTCACAAGAAAAAAATATTTACAACAGAAAGATAAAATAAGATTGAAAAACTCTTCTCTTGTGTTTGATTGCTTGGATAGGTGTTCTCCTACTTCTTTAAGTGTCCTCAGCTTGTTTTTATAGCTTGAAATGAGTTTGAAGTCGTATATAGCCGTTGGGGATGTTTTGGATCCGTTAGGGATTCATTTTCTGCAAAATAAAACTTTCCAGAACAAGTAGTATCGGTACTCCTTCAATGAGTATCGGCACTACCATTGTAATATTTGAATTTTTTACCGTTGGGCTTGATTCTTCTATAGCAGTATCGATACTACTGTAGCAGTATCGGTACCCATTTTGCATTCGATGTTTTTTGAGTATCGATATTATTCATTACTGTTCACACAGTATCTAATACAATTATACAGTATCAGTACTATTCATACAGTACAATATTATTCATAAAAAAATTTGTGCTCAATTCCAACTTAAATGGACTTTGAATTATTTTTGAAAACTTTGAATAAATTCTATTCAAGTCCAAAAACATTTTGTCATAAATTGTTATATCAAAATATAGTTCTACAATCTCCCCCTTTTTGATATAACAAAACATTTGAAAAATTATTTTTTGCAAAACTCTCCTTAATAAAATGTTTAATGAAAAAGATACCAAGTGTTGGAAAATATATGAAAATGTTCAGCTCCCCCTTTTTCATTAAGAAATTGAATTTTTCAAACCATACTTCTCCCCTCTTTGTTATATCAAAAATAATTCAACTATTAAAGTTCTAAAATAACATTGGAGAGTAAGTGGTAATTTAACATTAAAAACATTTGAAAAATCAAAGCTCTCCCTCAAAAAGTGCATTCCAAACAAAATTTAGCTTTAAGATCTTGACACTTAAACAAAATTAAATTTCAACAAAAAATAACAAACATGTTAGTAGCATATGAAATTCAATATATCCAAGTCTAAAATACTTTATGCAATATCAATTATTGAAATTAAGTACATGTGCATAAAGCTTTAAAAAATGTTATGCAGTTGAAAATTTGATATCAATTATTAGAGATATATCTTTTGCATTTAAAACACGTGCATAAACATTTAAATTTAGGTCAAAAATTTAAAATTTGTAAAATCAAAGCATTTGAAAAGTTGATATCAATTGTTAGAGAGATATCTTTTTGCATTGAAAACCAATTTTGACTAAAATTCATTATGATGAACTAAAAATTATGAAAAATCATTAAAACTTTAAATGTTCATCATAAAGTGTTTTCAACATATATGAGATTTAAAAACAATGAATAATCATTTAAAAAATCAAAACTCATGCATGCATAAACTAAATGAGCAACCAAATAACCAAAATTATTTTAAGCTTAGAGGTTACCCATTCCTTTTTTTAGTATGCCTAGAGCATCTTGATTTCTTCATTTTCACCACCATTGCTCCAACACACCTACAAGAGACATTTATTTTGATTTTGGTATCCAAATTGCTTTGGATCCTTGGACGTTAGTTTCAATGCCCCTTGTTCCCTTAGGAACTCATACTTGTCTAATTTTAAAGCGTTTTCCTTTCATCAAAGGACAAGTATGTTCCTTATGACCATGATAATGACAATGTGAGCACTTTGCCATTTTTAAACATAATAAGTTGTTTTTAGAAATTAATTCTTTTTATTTTGTTAAGCTTACAAGCTTAACTTTTAAATCAAAATTTTCTTTTTCTAAATTATTTATTTAGATTTTTGAAAGCTCTAAATCATTTTTCAAAATTTCATTTTGATTTTCAAAATCAACTTTTGCTTTCAAAATCGATTTATTTTCAATTTTGAGTTTTGAAATTAATTTCCTATATTTGGAATTCATGGCATCAAATACCAAATACAACTTATTATAAGCATCTTGTAACTCATCAAAAGAATATGAATTAAATTCATTTGAGTTAGAAGATACCTCAGGCTCTTCACGAGCCATTAAAGACATCACCTTTATTGGTTATTCTTTCTTGTTTCCATGGATTTCCTGGAGCTTATTCCAAAGCTCCTTGTCACTTGAACACGAAGAAACTCCTTCATAGATTTCAGGACCAAATGCACAAAACACCATGTGCATGGCCTTGGAATTTTGTTGAGCTTTCTTCCGTTCTTGGTCACTCCACTTCTTCTCCTTCTTCTTTGGAGAAGAGTACCCGCTCTCGATCATCTCCCATGCATCAAGATCATTGGCTTGGATAAATAACTTCATTAATTTCTTCCGATGACAGTAGCTGGCCCTATTGAAGTGTGGAGGCTTGTCGGTTAGTAGGGAGTCTTCCATATTGAATGAGCCGGAGGTGGAATCCATCTTCTTGGTTGTTTCAGAAATTGATATATCTTCTTCGAGGATCGTCTCAAGGTGGTTAAACCTTCTAACGAGTTAAGTTCTGATACCAAGTGTAGGGATTTGCGGAAGCTCGAATCGATAACCAAAAGGGAAGAGGGGTTGAGTCGGTTCTTGTGTTTATGGAATAAGAGATTAAAAGATAGAAAATTGCACAACGATTTATAGTGGTTCGACTTCTCAACCAAGTGTACATCCACTACCTTAGCTCCTCACCAAGAATTTTCCAAAAAAATTCACTAATTTGTTCTTTCTTTTTCAAGGACAAAGAGATAACCTTTACAAACTCTCTAGTTTTTCACGAGCTAAACTAGAACCTTTTCCTAGCTTTTAACAGGCTAAGTTAGAACCAAAACCCCTTTACAATGAAAGGAAATGTAAACAAGAAAACCTCTCTAAGGTAGGTGTTTACAATAATTAAGCTCACAAGAACAAAAATATTTACAAGAGAAAGATGAAATAAAGTTGAAAAACTCTTCACTTGTGTTTGATTGCTTGGATAGGTGTTCTCCTACTTCTTCAAGTGTCCTCAGCTTGTTTTTATAGCTTGAAATGAGTTTGAAGTCGTATATAGTCGTTGGGGATGTTTTGGATCCATTGGGGATTCATTTTCTGCAAAATAAAAATGCCCATAACAAGTAGTATTGGTACACCTTCAATGAGTATCGGTACTACCTTTGTAATATTTAAATTTTTTACCGTTGGGCTTGATTCTACTGTAACAGTATCGATACTACTATAGCAGTATCGGTACCCATTTTGCATTCGATGTTTTTTGAGTATCAGTATTGTTCATTACTTTTCACACATTATCGATACTATTCATATAGTATCGATACTATTCATACAGTATAATATTATTCATAAAATATTTTTCTTCTCAATTCCAACTTAAATGGACTATGAATTATTTTTTAAAACTTTGAATAAATTCTATTCAAGTCCAAAAACATTTTCTATAAATTGTTATATCAAAATATAGTTCTACACAATCAAACTATCCTGGAAGCAGTATATCAACAAATGATCATTATTGGTGTATCTAGTCATCCTTCGAACAAACATCGTGAGATGGGCATTAGGGAACTGGTTCCATTATACTTCTCAAAGTTGGGCATCTTGAATTTGGGTGGAAGTACCAGATAGGGAACTAAAACTAGTTCAGTTGCATCCATTTCATTGTGAGAGCTCTGTCCTCTCATTCTTTTGAAAGTCTCTCTACACCACTGTTTCTAATTCTCAAGGATCTCATTGTTGGCTCTTCGTCGCCTCAGGAGCGGATATGGTATGATCAGTAGAATTACCCTAAGGATTTAACACGGTGGCTTGAGTTTTAGTGGTAGAGAAGCTTACTTGGTGGTTTGGAAGCTTGTGGGGCGAAATGAGTATAGGTTGATTAGCATGGGCCATCACACATTCGGAGGTTCCTCTAGTTACGGAAATCTTCTCTTTGCCTCTTTCTTGTTTGAGCACAGCCAATTTTGCTACCATTTGATCAACCAGCTCATTTTGGTTTTACAAGATACGATCCATGGTGGCCTTTTGCATCTGTTCCATTTCAACATCCCACTATGCTCGCATCTTTTACAAACTCTCTTCTTTTTCTTTCTTCAGTTTCTCAAATTTTGCTTCCATTCTCAGTACTGTGAATGCAGTTGCATAATTAGAATCATTTCCTCAAATTTCCCCATAAGATATGATCAATGAATGTAAAAATACTTAAAAAATTAAATGCAAATGCAAAATACGAAGATGCAAATGCAAATGAAAAAAGATTGATCCTAACGATGAATATCGTAGAACAATTTTCACCAGAGATAAAAGCCTTCACATTACAAGATAGTCCACTTTACAGACATGCCTTCGCTTAGATGTTGAGTTTGGAGTGGGTCAATAGTTGTCTCATATCCTTGTCCTCGAAAATGATGCCCCTCAAGCGTTCTATAACCTAACTCTGTTACTGCCCCATGCGGTGCTGAAGTCAGTGCGTCACTCCTTGGCGGTTAGCGAGAAAATGATTATAGACAAAGCTTTAATGTTGGATTACTCCTCGGATCAATGGATCATCTTTCCAGTCTCGAATATTGCACGATCTTCGAGCAAGTTTCATTTTGGTACTCTGAACTTCTTTTAGCCCTCGGCGTATGTCTGTGTACGCGACTGCTTGATTGGAAATTTTTATCTCTTCTTGTGAAAATTTTCTCTTGAATATCCCCCTTGTAGATCAACATTTTTCGCATTATGTTATGACGATGCAATGCAAAAAATGATGAAAAATGACACAAACATAAGAAAATAAATAAGTTAGTACAGGTAAAATACTTGGTACAAATAAAATGTTATTCAAAGATTAATATAACACCTACCCTGTCATGATATCTACCCGAACATGCTTGAATTAAATAACATTCCTACCCAGACATGCTTTCTACCCATAATGATTATTTTCCAGAAATTAATTCTAATCATGTGGTATCTAGTTCGCATGTTGTTATTCAACAGAATTTAAAACAAAAGGAAAGGTTCAGAAACGCTCATCCTTTGTGTACACTTATTTTGGTACCTACTGACGGACAGAGGTTCGGTATGTTTATACCTAGGGTGACCGTTCTACTGTTCACTATATGCATGGTTTCAGCTCTAATAGGAAAATGGTACTCGAATTGTCCTTGATGTTAGTGCCCTTTTGGGCTGCCAAACCCTCGATCCTCACCCATTACAGGTTTTGAATGGAACGAGTTCAATTTGAGGGGATTCACTACACATAGGAGGAATAAATCCCTAGGAAGGTACAAGGTATGTATCCCATGGGTTATTTGCTAAAACTCATACGAAGAATAAATTCTTACGAGAGTAAAGCATTCACCCCGACTAATTTAGATCGAAGCTCGGGTTTAGAGCTTATGTCATGCAAATGAATTTGATGTGTGTGAGGAGGAACGTACCTACCTTCGACTCAAAACAGAAAAGGAAAAAACTCAACAAAAACTCAGATAGATCTGAAAGCAAAAAAATTCAAATGCTAGTATGACAATTAAAAATGAAGAATTTAAAAAATTCAATAAATGAATCATAAGTTAACAAAAAACTCAAACTCATAACTTCCACCACAACAATAATTCTGTAAAAACTTACAACCGACTCTCTAAAAAACATCCCCAACAGAGTCGCCAAGCTGTCATAACCATTTAAAAAAAACAATTAAATTTTGTTTAAAAATAATAATTATGACTTTTATTTGGAAAATTTTGTTGATTTTGAATTGATTGGAGTTAAATTGAATAGAGTTGCCATCGACCTTTGGGTTAGGTAGGTCGAATACCTAAAAACATTTTTTAAAAACAATTTTAAGGAAACATTTTTTTAAGACAAAAATTGGTTTGTGTTTACCAAAGATTCGTTTAAACGAGTTTGGGAGTCGGTTATGTGTGGGGAAGGGTAAGCACCCTCACAATGCCCAAAAACTGGTGCTGAATCGCTTACACGTTGTCTTAAATAGTGGAAAATATGAATCGAATATAAAGTTAAATTATGGTCCATTTATTAAAATTTAATTAACTTACTTCGATTTAATTATTTAAAAGAAAATCCTTTTACATAAGAAATCTTGAAATTTACAATCCTCTGTCGGGAAAGCTATCTCAACCATTTCTCATTTGTAAAAGAATATTATATCTTTGAATAACACATATCGAAATAAAAATGAATATCGACATTTGCACAAAAATAAAACAAATTAATAAAAACGCATTGAATCATTCACATAAAAAATATTTAATTAATAAAATAAAATAGATTTATTCCAAGCTTATTTCGTTCGAACATCGTATCGGATTGTACCACTTTGATCAAGTGATACTTTCCACGCTCATTCTACAAATTGGTTCTTGAAATATTCGAATAACATTAATCATTAAGGAAATATAATATAAACAAATACAATTGTAAATGTGAAATAAAATATTTACAATAAGTTGAGTTAAGCGTATTTACTTACATATGATACAAAATGAATGAATAACATATAAAGATATGTACATACATAAGGGATTTAAATAAATACAAATGAATATTACAAACCAAAATATAATGACCAAAAAGTAAGTATTTGTAATTACAAGGACCAGAATGGGACAAACAGAAACTTGAAGGAGCTAAACAGTAATTACAGACAACCCAGGGCTAAGATTGAAAATATTAAATAATACAAGCGTTGGAAATGTAAATAACCCAAAAATACTATAAGGGACTAAAATGAAATAAATAGAACCATAAAGGACCAAACAAGAATTAAATAAAATGCCAAACAGTGACTAAAATAAAATATTTACAAATGTCATGGCCAAATTCAAACATAAAGGATAATATCATAACACGCTCAATCAGTGACTAAAATAAAATAATTACAAATATAGTGACCAAAGTCAAATATTAACAGGAATTACGTAATATATAATAATAGGACTAAAATGTAAATGCTGAAATATAAGTGCTCAAAGTCAAATAAAGTAAACTTTCATTTAATGGCTTAATAATAAGATTACAAAAACCTGGGGACCAAAAAGGCTATTATCCCCTAAACATAAAACATGGATGGGGTTGGGGGCAAAACGAAAGTATTTTTTGTTCACTATATAGTTCTAAATTTAGAGCCTTTTTCCCATCACCCCTTCATTTCTCCTCTTTCTCAGAAAAACAAAGACATAGATAGAGTTACAGACTCTTTCAACCCTCCTGTCGGGGAAGAAGAAAGGCCACAGCGGCGCATGACGGCCGGAGAAGCATAATCGACCCCAAACAAACCCTCTCCTCGCCCTCAAACCAAAACTTGAATCCTTTTAGCCTAAAAATCTCTCAAGAATCCTAGATTTAGGTAATACCTTTCGAAGAACCCAAAGTCCCGGTGACCCTTGACCTTCCTCACGTTTTTCCGATCAAAGGTAGGGTTTCTCTTATTGTTCTTTATTTTTTTCGTTTGGTTCGAATGGGTTTTGCTATTTTTCTCTTTGGTTTAATGTTTGGATTCGAATGGGTTCACCCTCCCTCTCTGTATTTTTTTCTCGCCAAACCCCCTCACCGAATATCTTGATATATCTCTCTGTTTTTTCTTTTGAAACCCCAAAAATCTTTTTTTTTCACCGAATGACACTTTCCTGTGATATAATGGTGATAGATTTCTTTTTTTATATGATTTGGATTTCATTTTTTTTTTAGGATTTTGATGGATGGTTGAATGATTGAGTCACTGTTGGTGCAGATGGGAGTAGTCGAGGGTGATAGTGGAGAACAGGCGACGGTGTCTGACATTATATCCCTAGTGTTAGGGTTTTAGAAACCCTAGGGGGCCGGGTCGGATATGGATTATGGTGGGTTGCTGAGCAGGGTCGGACTCTGGGCCGGTTCGGGTTGGCTGTTGGGGCCTAGTACTGGGTTAACAGTTGGTAATCAGGTTGTTGGGCTTGATGTTTGTAATTGGGCTCTATTTGGGCCTTGGGTAGGTTAGCTGGTCTGTTGTAATTGGGCTCTAGATCATGCCTACAAAATTTTTAAAATAACTAATAATAATAACAACAATAATAATAATAATAATAATAATTAAAATAATAATATTTTTTGACCCGGACAAAATCGAGTGTCTACAATGTCTTCTTCACATAGAATATGAAGGAATTAAAACCAAGACAATGACAAAGATGGAAATGTTTTAGAACCGTCACGCCATTCATTTTGGTGGTAAACTGTAAGATAAAGAATTTTTATATTTGTAGTTATGTATTTTTTTCTTTCTAAGTTATGTAAAATGAACATTTTTATGTTACTATATAAAAAATTTGGTATGATTTTAGTGATATTGTTTATATGTTATTTATTAACATTATATTTGTTATTACTCATTATCCAGTATGATATCACTTCTATGGTTTATATTTGTTTTTAATAATTTTTTATCTATGAAATTAAATTTTTTTTTTCAAATAAAATATTAAAAGAGTATATTAATATTAGTATATTAAAAGATAATTGTAAAATGTATAAATATAATATTTTAGACGTATTGTGATTTTTGAGGAATAGATCACGCACGCGACAGTCGCAACACATTACATAAGGTCCGCAGCATCCGCAACCGTGACACTGCATCCGCAACCGTGACACCGCAACCGCATCCGCAACAAAATCCGCAACCGCAATTTGATACTATGCTCGAAGGTGATGACCACGATGGAGTTCTCGGAGTTGATGTAGAAGGAGATGGAGGGGAAGGACTTGTGGATGGTGGTGGTGGAGGATATGTGACGGTTGGAGCCGGTGGTAAGGTAGACGATGCTGGTGGAGGGGATGGGATGGTCGAAGGCAGAGGAGCTGATAGGGTGACAGAGATGTCTTAGCGCTTGGCGGAGGAGGGGGGTTAGAATTTGTTGACGGTGGAGAAGTCGGTGCTGGAGTAGCCCCGGTGATGGTGATGATGAAATTGTTATCTCCAAAAAAAACCCAGAAACAAAATTTAAAAAAGCTTAAATCTTCTCTGGATTTTGGTTAGATCAACTCTTTACGAAGTTTTTCAAGAGAGAAGTGGGTTTGGAGCAAAAATGAAGGATTTGCTAGTAGTTGAAGCGTTGTTCATGTATGAAAAGTAGTAGTAGTAGTTTACACTTTACACTTGGCAGTTCTTTCTTTTGGTTCTCCGTCACAAGCTGGTGGGAGCTGGCAGTGGGCAGCTGGCCCCCGCCCTTCGCGGCTCCGTGGTGGTTGTGGTGGTGGGGTTGAAAATATACAATGGGTGAATGCAAAAATTACGGTCTCAAGCACCTTTCGATATTTTGGAGGCATTTATATATATTTCCCAGAGAGATCATACTTTGCTTCCAAATGTTAAAATCGTACCGCAAACAACATGCCAAGTTAAAATGGCAAAACAGGTGGAAGCTAATTACAACATCAAAAGATTTGAACATGTTTCCTAACAAAAATGATATTTTCATAAAAAATTATTTAAATTGTGCAAGGACCTGTACTTGTAAGTGAGGCGAAGAGTTTTGTTCAAACCGCCGGCGACAAGCCCAAGGATGAAGAAGCAAGCTGCCGGCAATTGAATTTAAAAATCTACTTATCTCAATAGATTCCACAGTTGAACACTGACCTATATAATCTATTAAAAATTACTCCATAACTTATTTCAGTCTTATCTCATCTTGCTCCTAATATTTTCATCCGATCATTTAGTATCCATTGACCATGATCTTTGGAATCGAATGTATTTCAATCGTTGACCATCATCTTTAAAAACCATGTGAAGAGCATATTTGTCATGTAACATGTGGTCCACGTAATTATTTCGTGTTATATTTTCCTTTCCTTTCTAAGATAAATTATTTTAGGTTAAAGTGTTTTTTAGTACTTAAAATATCGGTTTTGGCCCGTTTTAGTACTTAAACTTTTAATTTTTTCAAAATCATACCTAAAGTTTTGTTTTTGTTTCATTTTAGTACCCATGTTAAAGTTTTAATTTTTTTTTTGAAAGTTTATGTATTAAAACGGACCAAAACTGATAGTTTAGATATTAAACGCATTAACTTTTAACGGTGGGTATTAAATGAAACAAAAATTATAAATTAGATATGATTTTGAAAAAAAATGAAAGTTTAGATATAAAACGAACAAAAGCTAATAGTTCACAGTAAACTCGTTGTTTACCCATTATTTTATAATCTAATCTTTTATCATAATATCGTTGATTTAATGGATGAAAGATTAATTCTCTTAAACAAATGTCAAGAGTTTTTGTGAATTAAATATTGGATTAAAAATAGTATTTTATAGTAAACCATTTTAAGGCTTAAATATCATTAATAATAAATATTTTTTAAGTGACATAATTCATATTTCGGGGAAAGAAAGTTGAGAAAAAGACAGATGTTTTTATTCAAAGTGGATCATGTTTGTATTTCTTTCACGTTTGTTCATAATAATATAATATGCACGATTGACCCAGAATTTAAGGCATATTTCGAGTCATACCACGTTGAAAACGCGTAAAGAATACTAATCCAAAGATGATCTCTCACAAAATCCTCTTATAATATCTAAATTTTATTTGTAATTAGTAATTACTTTATATAGTCCAATTATAATTAGCTAATGGGGTAATTAGGAAGGGAGCAGGCTTGGAAAAAAATTTCTACATATTGGGCTCTAACCAAATTATTTCTTTATCTGAGGTGTTTGTTATAGTGACCTTATTGGTCGTCAAGTGCTCCATAGGTCGTCAAGTGCTCCTTGAAATAAAGTCTCTTCTGTTGCAGTAACTCTTCTCTCTTCTCTCGCTGTTGCAGCTCCATAAGTCGCGAGTATTCCATAAGTTGTCATGGCTCCTGGAGACTTATGGTGATCACTGTAACAATTATTCACTTAACAAATAATTGTTCAATTGTACTATGTAAATTTTTTTTTATTACATTATTCAACCACTTTGGCCAGGGGATGGGAGCAGTTGATTGAATGGTCCATTTTAGGCATTATTAATAATAAGACAGCAAAGATCTGGCCCGCCATTGCCAATTATATATCACGTGTTTGTTACATATAATTATGATATGGGTAAAGTAAAAATTAGATCATTGAATTATGTTCAAATAGTAATTTTAGTTTTTGAACTTTTGAAATTATAAAATAATTATTAAATTAAAACATTATAAAATAATCATTATTATAACGTCATAGTGACTATTTTATAATATTTCGATAAACTTACTGATCTTTTTTTAAATTTTTAAATTTTAATGATTAAAATGATCATTTTAATACAATCTAATGATCTTTGGTGTACTTAATCTTCTAATATTTATGATATTATATGAGAATGAGATTAAATACAGTTCAAATTGTTAGTTTGGTTGGTGAATAAATTAAAATTGAATTTATTTAACTTGTTAATCATTGATCTAATTAATTTTTTTATATTTATTAATTGAATCGAATAAAGCTTAACTAGTTTGACCGATTTTTAAATTAATCAAAATTTATTATAAGTTATTTTAGTTAGATTAATTTAGGCTTGAATAAGTATTCTTTTTAATTTGTATTAAAATTTGATTGAGCCTTGAAAGTTTAATTAGTTCAATTTTAGTAAGAAACCATTGAATTTTGATTCTTTACGAGTATGAACTTAAAATATATATGTAATATTTAAAATATTAATTATTTAATATTTTTGGATTAACTAACCAAATTCAAACTAAATTAGCTGATAATCGAATTTTTGAAAAAATATTTCAATTACTAATCGAAAATATATGATGTTCAAACAGTGTGAAATTAAAATATATAATTATCCAATCGATAAACAAAACTAAATTTTAATTTAGTTGATTAGTTCGGTTAAAACCGAAAAATAAAAACCCCTAACAAGATTCAACTTGTCTGACCATGTACTTGATTTAAACGTAAATATGATGTTTATGGTATTATTTTGTTATAGGAAATGTGTGGGTATAACTAATTACTATTTCTTTGCTGTCTAATACCTCAATAAATACAAAGCACAGCTGGCTTATGATGTTCCTTGAGGAATCAAGGAAATCCAACTGTGTACGCAGTTAGAGTTGTGCTCAAATATAAACATGTTCTTTGTCATTTATGTACTTTTTGGGGCTTTAAGCTTTTTGGTAATTTTATTTTCCAGCCATGAGACTCACTTCTTCTCAAGAATTGGACAAACAGAAGGATTACTATCATCTGCTTGATTCTGATCCCAAAAATGTCGGCCGCCATGAGAGGTGTCTTCGTTTCAACAAATATGTTCTTGCAGCCGCCATTCTTGCCTCCACAAACTCGGTTCTTCTCGGCTATGGTGAGGGACTCACTGAGTCACTGTGTTTTGTATCAGTGTTTCAATCGAAACCAAAACGCTGATCTTACCCTAGTTTTTGTTTTGGTTTCAGATATTGGGGTGATGAGTGGAGCGGTGTTATATATCAAGGATGATCTCAAGATCAATTCGACCCAACAGGAGATCTTGGTTGGTTGCTTGAATTTATGTTCCCTAATCGGTTCACTGGCCGCCGGAAAAACTTCAGATAGTATCGGCCGGCGGTATACGATAGTTTTGGCAGCGGCTACGTTCTTTGCAGGAGCTGTTTTAATGGGATTGGCGCCGTCTTTCCCTTTGCTCATGGCTGGGAGATTGCTGGCTGGGATTGGTGTTGGCTATTCTCTTATGATAGGTCCGCTATACACGGCGGAGATCTCCCCGGCGATGACTCGCGGCTTCCTCTCTTCGTTACCGGAAGTCTTCATCAATATTGGGATTCTATTAGGCTATGTTTCCAACTTTACATTGTCTGGTCTGCCTCAGCCGTTGAATTGGAGACTAATGCTAGGACTAGCAGCATTGCCAGCCGGTGCTGTCGCATTAGGCGTAATCGTGATGCCGGAGTCCCCGCGATGGCTCGTCATGAAAGGCCAATTAGTCGAGGCGAGGCAGGTTTTGATCAAAACATCGGATTCCGAAGTGGAAGCAGATGCAAGACTCGTCGAAATGGCAAATGCTGCCGAAACATGGGAGCAAGAACCACATTTGAGTAGCTCCCAATGGAAAGGCCAAGGGGTATGGAAAGAATTCTTAAGACCAACTAGGCCGATTCGAGGAATCCTCATCGCCGCCATCGGAATCAATTTCTTCATGCAGGCATCTGGGAACGATGCGATCGTGTATTACAGCCCTCAGGTGTTCAAGACGCTGGGATCCACGATTTAAAGCGACAATTCGGCGTCACGATCATCATGGGAATCGTCAAGACATGCTTCGTTTTAGTATCGGCTCTTTTCTTGGACCATTACGGGAGGCGTCCCCTATTGTTGTTAGGTACGACCGGGATGGCCGTCTCATTGGCTTGTTTAGGCCTTGGCTCGGTATACCTTCAGCAATGCAATGAGAAGCCCGTATGGGCCATTGCTTTGTGTGTTGTTGCGGTATGTTTCGATTTCTCATTCTTTTCGATTGGGCTCGGACCGATCACGTGGGTCTATTCATCGGAAATATTTCCAATGAGATTACGAGCCCAAGGTTCGAGCCTGGCTATATCGGTCAACAGGATAGTTAGTGGGATTGTGTCTATGACATTTTTAAGCATTTCGGAGCAGATTACATTCGGGGGTATGTTCCTTGTACTGTCGGGAATCATGGTTGCTGGTACTGTTTTCTTTTACTTGTTTTTGCCTGAAACTAAAGGCAAGAGCTTGGAGGAGATTGAAGCTATTTTTGACGATAAATATCCTCAATCATGACAATAAAACAAATCCAACTTGTGTTGCTTTTCCCTCTGTATGTGTGTGTATATATATAATATCAGATATGATGACAAGATTGAAAAATACAAAAAGTCAACTTAAACGATATTTTATTTTTCTGATTGATTTTGAGATAAATTGAGTATATTATTCAATTTTTGTTAGTGGATTCGATTAAAAATAATACTTTAATTAACATTTACCTGTAGAAATTTTAAAAAGTTAACCAAATACACATCCATTTAATAATATTATCCCCTTATCATTTTAATTTCTTCAATTTTCAATTTTAATCATGGGTGGTTAGCTCATTCTTAAATTATACATATCTAAAACCTTATTTATTATTTTATTTTCATGTTTTTAAACTTATTTTAATATTCTTATAAGTGTGTTTCTAAAATAATTATTACAAGTAATTTTATTAATGAATAAATAAATATAAAGAAGTGTACAATTCAAAAAAGAAGAGTTTACAAAATTCAATAAAAAAAATTATGGTAAAGTACACAAATGATCCCCTATTATATCATGTTGCTTTATTAAGTATGTAAACGGCTGTTTTTTTCGGGTAGAAAAACTATTATTAAAATATATTATTATTATTATTTTATAATGTTTGCAAGCCCACAAAACAAAGGCCCAATACTAGTTACAACTCAACCCAGACCCACTGGAACCCAAATGGAGCCTGACTCGATTAAAGCCAGACCCGACTCGGATTCAAATCTGACCCAAAGGGACCCGAACCGGCTAGTGTGATGACTCATTTAAAATTAGGGTTTTTAAAACCCTAAACTAAACTCAAGTTGCCACCGCCAATTTTAGAAGCCAGCGACTACCCAGATTCCAGCCGATGTGTGAGCCACGACGAGCCGTTGCCGAGCCACCGAACGCTCCAGTCATCATCCACCTGCAAAGATCAACCATATCATGAAATCCAACCTAACCCACCAAATCAATAAAAAATTACCACCACTAAAACCCACTAAAAATACCTACTCCACTATACCCACTAAACCGAATCATTCTCCACCCAAAAAAAAAATCATAAATACATCACACACAACTACCATTATGGAAAAAAAGCATTCGAATCGCAAGAAAAACCAGAGGAAAAACTCACCAAACATCACGCTCGTCGGAGGGAAGCCAAAGAGTCGTCGATTCTCAACTTTTTTTTCGAAAGGTAAAAGGCCAGATCTAGGTGTGAGGATCGGTTTTAGGCTAAACTAATTTAGGAAAAGGGTGAGGGTGAAAGAGGGAAGCTTTTGGGACCGTTTGGTCCATACGACCGTCGTGTGCCACTGTGTCGGCCGCCGTGGGTGCCGCCAGTGAAAGACAACCTTTCTTTCTCGATGAGGGAAAATGAAGAGAGTTTTTATAAACTCTTTCTCTATGTTTTTGAGGAAAAAGGAAAAATGATGAGAGTGGGGGGTTTAGGCATGAGTTTGGGATTAAATATCCCAAGCAAAATGACATGTTTTACCCCATATTACCCGTGTTTTCAAAACTTTAAGGGATAATATCTATCTTAGTCCCCTTGGGTTTGTAATATGTTATTTCGATCTAAATTGAAACGGAATATTTTGCGTTCGAGCCTTTTATGTTGTTATTTTTATGTTTTAGTCATTAAATACATGTTTTAATAATTTGATTAAATACTTCAATTGATCCTGCAACTTGTTTTTATTTTATATTAGTCTTTTATGTTTTTGTTCATGTTATTTTGGTCTCTAGTAATGGATTATTTTCATTTGTAGTACCTATACTATTTAATATTTGTGATTTTAGCTTTGTTTATTTGAAATTATGTTCAACCCTTTAACTTTCCAGTTTTTGTTAATACCAATTTAGTCCTTTAACTTTATATTTTTGCTATTTTAGCCTTTTAAATTCCTGTTTTTGATATTTTAGCCCCTTAAGTCTATGATTTTGCTATGTTGGTCCTTTAAGTTTCTATAATTACTGTTTTAGGACTTTAAGTTTCTATTTTTTCTATTTAGTCCTTTAAGTTTTTGTTTTTGCCATTTTAGTCCTTTAAATTTCTGTATATGTTGTTTTAATCCTTTGAGTTCATGTTTTAAAGATTTCTTATCGTGTCAAAGGATTTTCACTAATTAATTAATTTGAAGCAAATTAATTAAATTTCAATAAATGGATCATATTTTAATTTCATATTCGATTTCTAATTTCCATCATTTGCGACAACATGTAAGCGATATAGTACCAATTTTGGGTGTTGTGGGGGTCCTAATTAGGGCTGAGCAATGAAATCGAGAAAACCGAAAAACCGACACGAACCGAGTAAAACGGTTCGGTTTTGTTTGGCATTATACGGTTTGGTTTTCGGGTTGGTTTAAAGTCTCAATTCTTTTGATTCGGTTCGGTTCGAGTTTTCCATATGGAACCCATTTGTTCCATATTGAACCGAATAGGCAATTTGTTTTAAAAAAAATTATAGTTTCAAGTGATTTTTCATTGAAAAACCGAACCAAAAAAACCCGAACTATTTAAAAAACCGAACCGAACAGAAAAAACCGGTTTCGGTTTTTTAACCATTCGGTTTCATATTCGGTTTCAGTTTAAATTTTGAAAAACGTTTACTTTGGTTCGGTTTAATTTTTGGTAAAAAACTAAACCGAACCGAATACATCCCTAGTGCTAATCCTTCCCCACACGTAACCGACTCCTGAACCTGTTTTAATCAAATCTTTGGTAAACGTAGAGCAGCTTTTTTGTCTTAAAAAATATTTTTCTTAAAATTGTTTTTTTAAAGACGTTTTTAGGTATTCGACCTACCTAACCAAAAGGTTGTTGGCGACTCCTTTCCATTTTATTCAAATGAATTCAAAATCACCCAAAATTTCCAAAATTAAAGTCATAACTGCTTTTTTTAAATAACATTTAATTGTTCCACTTGAAAAATGGTTATAAAAGCTTGGCGACTCCACTGAGTACTTTTGTTAGAGAGTCAAACTGTAAGTCGCTTACTCATTGTTGTTGTGGTGGAAATTATGAGTTCAAATCTTTAGTTAACTTATGATCCTTTTATTGAAGTTTTTAATTACTTTATTATTTTTATTGTCATACTAACATTTGAATTTTTGCTTGCAGTTTAGTCCAAGTTTGTCGAGTTTTTTCGTATATGTTTTTTAGTCAAAAGTAGGTACGCTCCTCTTTACACACATTACGTGCATTTACATAACATGAGCTCTAAACACGAGCTTCGTTCCAATTAAGTCGGGTGAATACTTTACTCTCGTAAGAATTTATTCTTCGTATGAGTTTTAGCAAATAACCCATGGGATACATACATTATACCTTCGTAGGGATTTATACCTCGTATGGGTATAAGGTAGTGAATCCTCTCGAATTAACTCATTCTGTTTCGAAACCAATAATGGGTGAGGATCAAGGGTTTGGAAGCCTAAGGGGGCACTGACATCAAGGACAATCGAGTACACTTTCCTGATAGAGTCGTAACCATGCATATAGTGAACCGTAGAATGGTCACTGTCGTAACCGTCTTTCGGATGGGCCCCAGAATTAGGCTTCGACTTGGATTAAATGAATTGGAGTCGCCACCGATCATTTATTTAAAACAAATGGGTTGATTGGATACCCTATTTCTTACCTGATCTGCGTCTTTCCAAAGATGTGTCGGGTTCGGGAGTCGGTTACGGTCAAGGAAGGATTAGCACCCTTGAACCGCCCTTTCGGTACTACGTAATTTCCAGTTGTCTTTGATTAAGAAAATTGCAAGTTAAATTAAAAGGAAAAATTTCGATCCTAATTACTTACCCTTGATAGTTTTAAAAGTGTACCCTTTAGGAAGCCAAGAAACATGTTTGATAAAAAGGTAGTAAAAATGAATAAAATAAAGAAGGTGAAATAAAAAATAAATGCAATAAAGTAGAGAAAATAAAACAGATAAAGAAAATGTAAGTAAGATAAATAAAATAAAATAAAGATGCACAAAAACAAATATAAAAAAATATATATATATAAATAAAAAAATAAAGAAGATAATAACAATAACAATACAAAAATAAAAATAGAAGATAAAAAAATAGAAGATAAAATAAAATATATAAAATAATAAATATATATAACATATAATAATAGTAATAAAATATATATATAAATAATAATGATAGATGAAAAAAGAATTAAAAGTATATATATATATAAATAACGATAGAATATAAAAAATAAAAAAATAGTCAAATGAAGATAATTTAAAATATATATATATACATAATAATAAGAATAAAAAATATGCATGTAACAACAAAGGACTATTATAAAAGAAAAGCTAAAATTGGGGCCAAATTTGAAAGACAATTAACGTTGATATTGCACATTAAGGGGCGAAATGAATGTTTCAAAATGGAAGGGGGACCAAAAGCTAAAATCGATTTTTTTTGTTTTTTTTTTAAGCTTTTGTTTCCATTCTTTCAAAATCCGAATTTGGTTTTCTAAAGTCTCGCCTTGGGAAGGCTAGATCTAAGAAATAGATCTCGTAACCTCTTTCCCTATCATCGGTGAAAAACCATGTTTTAAGGGGTTTTTGAGTAAATCTCAACAACGAAACAACATGCAAAGACAAGAAACCGAACAAACAAAGTAAAAAAGCTACCTTTTTTTGTTATCTTTTTTGAAAATCTTTACAAGTGCTTGAACCTTCTTCGTGGTGGTGATTTCTCTGTGATCGAGTGTAAATCGTCCGTTACAATAGTGAGTTACAATGGCTATTTATAATGCTTGTGGATCCTATCTTTAGGAGTTTGAATCCTAGTAGGACTCTATCCTATTTTTAGGAGTTTGAATACTAATAAAATTCTATCCTATTTTTATGAGTTTGAATCCTAGTAGGACGAAAAGGTGTGTTGACAGCTGCCCCTCTTTGCCCATAGTCGTGTAACGGGGATAGGGCAAAGATTAAAAGACATACTTTTCGTTCGGTGGAGTTGAAAATTGACTCTGATGTTTCAATGACTCCCTGTCGAATTGAGTTACGAATGACTCCTCCGTCGTGAAGTCGAGTTCATCTTGAAACTTCTGAGCACAACATCATTCGTCGTGAAGTTGAAATCGAACTCAAAGCTTTTGGTGAGTGGCCTCTGAATAATCTTCTGGCTCAAGATACTTCTTCGTGAAGGTGAAACTTAACCTGAAGACTTTGGTGTTACTATGTTAAAGATGACTCCTTCGTCGTGAAGTTGGGTCAATCTGTTAGGGTACGATACCCTTCGTTGTGAAGTTGTGTATGGCCCCTTCGTCGTGAAGTTGAGCCTGGTAATTGGATATCATTCGTCTTGAAGTTGAAATCCAATGTAGGTTGCTTTGTTTCGAGGCCAATATATTTCGCCGTGAAGTTGAAATTGACTCTGAAACTGGACAATTTGTTGACATACACTCCTTCTTTGAGTTGAATATCCTTCGTCGTGAAGTTGAAATCCAATCTAAATATGGATGTTGCTTGTGTGTACGATTCCTTTCGTCGTGAAGTTGAAACCGTGGGTGGCCCCTTCGTCGTGAAGTTGAGCCTAGAATTGGATATCCTTCGTCGTGAAGTTGAAATCCAAGTAAGTTGTATTGTTCCGAGTCCAATATCCTCCGCCGTGAAGTTGAAATTGGCTCTGAAATTGGGAAATTGTTTGTTGACAGCCAACCGTCCATTCATTGTGAAGTTGAACTTGTGTTGTCTCGAGTCCAATATCCTTCGCTGTGAAGTTGAAATTGGCTCTGAAATTGGGAAATTGTTTGTTGACAACCAATCATCTCTTCGTTGTGAAGTTGAACTTGTGTTGTCTCGAGTCCAATATCCTTCGCTGTGAAGTTGAAATTGGCTTTGAAATTGGGAAATTGTTTGTTGACAACCAGTCGTCCCTTCGTTGTGAAGTTGAACTTGTGTTGTATCGAGTCCAATATCCTTCGCTGTGAAGTTGAAATTGGCTCTGAAACTGGGAAATTGTTTGTTGACAACCATCCGTCCCTTCGTTGTGAAGTTGAACTTGTGTTGTCTCAAGTGGCACAATATCCTCCGTCGTGGACTTGAAATCATGGATGTGTGGGTACGACATCCTCCGTTGTGGAGTTGAAATCGCGGATGGCCCCTTCGTCGTGAAGTTGAAATCCAAGTATTGTGAAGTTTGGCTTCGAGCTAGATATCCTCCATCGCGAAGTTAAAATCTACTCTCGAGTTGATTGTGTAGCTTTGACCTCAATATCCTTCGCTGCGAAATTGAAATTGACTCTAGCTAAAACCTGAAAAAGTTATGCATATATGTGATGAGATTGATGCAATGCTCTTAGGTATGCCTAAAATGCATATGCAACATATGTTATTTTTAAGCTCATGAGAGAAATCTCTATCTCCGTTTGCTTTTCTGGAATCTTAGCTCTGGAATCTTCAAGTTCTGATCCTTGATCTCAATCCTTCAAATGTTCAAATCTGATGTGCACATTCTATTTTTTGATTTGAGAAATGCTTCTCGACCATCCCAAGTATGTGCCTGAGCTGAGTGTAATGGTTCAGATGATGCTTCAAGAGAAATTGTCTCAAAGAGACAGAACTCGTTTCAAGGGAAACGATCTCAAAGATATATGTTGTTTCATGATAAACGGTCTCAAGGGAGACAATTTTTTTTAAGAAAACACTGTCTCAAGAGAGACAAAACTTAGTTCCAAAAGAGATTTTCTCACGGGGAGATGAAATTAGTTCTAAGGAAAACATATTCAAAGATTTTGTTTCAAGGGAAACTGTCTCAAGAGAAACAAAATTCATCTCAAGGGAAATGTTTTCAATGTTTATGTTTCAAGAGAAACTTTTTTAAAGGTTTTTTGTACTTCAAGAGAAACGATTTCAAAGGGTTTTTTTTCTAAGGGAAACTGTCTCAAGAGAGACAATGGTGAGCACGATTCCCTTCGTCATGAAGTCGAAACCGTGGGTGGCCCCTTCGCCGTGAAGTTGAGCCAGGAATTGGATATCCTTCGTCGTGAAGTTGAAATCCAACTTGAAAATGCGAACTGGATCGGTTCTGAATTAGTTCTCGAACTCGTCTGAAGTTGATTCTAAGATCTGTCGATCTTTCAATATGTCAAATTGGTTGAAGTGTAGCTTCTTGCTGCTGAATTAAGCAACCAACATCAATCTTAAAGGTGCTTTTGAATCAGTATCCTTCGTCTTGAAGTCGAAACTTGACTCTAAAAGCTGCAAAAATTATGTAAGTGGGAAAAAATGACAAATATGATGTTCTAAAATGTATGCATAAGATGCATGTAACATGAATTGGTTATGTTTAATCTCCTGAAAAAGGTCTGATAATTCGCATTAGGATGTTGAATCCCCAAAGATGCCCCAATATAAAAAAATGCCCCAATATTTGATGTTGAATCTTCAAAGATGCCCCAAATGTTCCTCATTTCTTGCTTCAACATTGATTCTGAGCATGAGTTTTGTGTCATTCACCAAGATCCACTCAAGAGAGACTGTCTTGTTTGAGAAAAATGTTTTTCTTTCTCTTTTATTTTCAAAGTTCTGAAAATATCCATTAAAAGAGTTTTAAAAATGTTTGATCCAAAGTTTTGAAAATATTATCACTTTCACGGTTTTACAATTGAGACGAATCATAAAACTAGAGTTCATCGGATATCAAAGAATTAATTACATTGTTAATCCTTCAATAAATTATAGCTATTTGAAAGTTCCAAGATCAAAGCTATCTTTGGGAAATGGTTAAGTAAGCAAAGGATAAAAAGTCTCAGGTTATTGTGTTTGGTCAAAGGTTTGGCATTTTTGTTTATTTGATGCTCAAAGGTTTGATGGGTAGCTTGCATGCTCTTCTACTGGAAGTGTTCTCTGACTCCCAGCTTTCATGGTCACATTTGGATTGTGCGATGCTTTATCAAGGAATTTGTGTGATCGCCTTAGTTGCACAATTGTTATATTCGAGCCTCCTTTTCAGGTTTTCAACTCGGATCCTCCTTTGGTTTCAAGACGTTATTCAGAATTTACGTCTTGAACCCCCTTTGTTATGTTTCTCTACCATTCATTAATTATATTGTTTTTTGCAAATAAAGATTAATCCTGGCGGGCTGGATGAAATCTGAAGATAGTCTCTTCTGTTTAGAAATCCATTTATGATTAGAATAGACTTTTAAGGCACGTAATGTAGGCCAGGGTTCATGGCTATGAAGGAAAAGGATAAATAGGCCCAAACAAGTGTTTCAGGGTGTTGAGCCAAGGATCAATTCATTCTGATGCCTTCAATCTTGTCTTGCTCAAAATGTCTCTCTTCTTGATGCTTTATGATCTTCGAGTAAAGTGATTCAGTGATTCGGGAATGATTGTGCTTGATCAATCTCATAGTTTGAAGCTTGATGTTCCATTTGTCTTTAGGGAATCTTTGCATGTGTTTTTTGTCCCTTTTCTTTTTGATTTTTGCTCTTTTTTCCTTTTGTTCTTGTTTCTCTTTTTATTTTCTTTTTTTGCTTCTTTTCTTTTTTATTCTTGATTGGATCTTCGCACTTGACATTTGGTCCACCTTTTAGTATCTCTTTGGATTGATGTCTTCACTCATGTGAGCAGATTTCTTCCACCTTGCCCCCCAGTGTGGAGGGTGATCCTTGGTTTGGGTTGAATCAGAAGAAAAATACTATAGGATCAAAAGGGGACACAAGGGATATATTTTTTCTCTGTTGTGAAGGGATAAAGAAAGAAAGTCGTTCATCATTTCATACATGTAAATCTTCACAGAAGAGGTATCCCCAGGGGGATATATTTTCAGGATTAATTCTATTCACATGGAAACAGTGTAATTAATGCATGATAGAATTATTTCGAATGAAATGTTTTTTCTGCTCCTTGCTCTAATATATCTCAATGTTCAGGCTCCCGACGAGATGCCCCAAATTGTGTCTTAGAAGAATGCGCATGTTCAAATGAACAACTCAATGCCTTGGGTTTTAATGGTAAAAAAGGTTAATTTTGAGTCTAAAAAGACAGTGGTGTGATCTTATTGTCTCAAAGAAAGGTATGGGTGTATCAAAAAGATAAAGACGATGTTCAAGAATTTCAAAGGGAGGTAATGTCAAAATTTGGTTTTTTTGGTAATGACCATGAGTTATTTTGGGTAAAGAATCAAGGTATTTTATTTTGGGGTTTGAGACAGGATAAGAAAGGTCTAATCTTGTCATATGTCAAAAATCTATAATTCTTGAAGAATTAAAAGAATCCTTAATTCATTTAATATTCAAAGAACTAAAGATTAAAATTTGTTCAATTGCTCCACTTTAGAAAGTAGCATAAATTCAATCATTTAAAAGATTAAGCAAACAGGAAAGATCAAAGATGTGTTCAAACAAAATAATCCTCTAAGTGCAAATGATATATGCAATGCCCCCTTTTCGGCTGTCTATGCCCCTGAATCCATCAAGTTTTGGATCTTGCGCTTCAACGCCTTATAGTTCTCAGAGGAATGTTTGGAGCATCCTATGCGGCAACTGTAAACAACTTCAACAACGTAGCCCTTAGGATATGTGGACTCTTTTCTCAGATCATCCTGGCAGGCTTAGTCATACAACCAGCTGATCGGGCTCCCACTATACTGATTTCAGTTTTTTTCTTTTGATGTTAAAATCTTGCTTCCATGTGGTGTAATGTGGTTAAGACCACTTCATCGAATCCCCCATGACTTAATGTCATGTTTATGAAAATGCTTAAAAATTTAGATGAATATGCAAAAATGCAAAATGCAAGAATGCATGAAATGTTCGAGGCATTGATCCGAAAACATGTCTGTTATTATAAATAATCTTTATTGGGACAAAAATGGTTTTATCTTTTAAGAGACAATAAACATATTTAAAGGTACATCCTGACTAAATCCTCTAGACCCCGAAATAAGTTGACTAGGCTTCTGCCTTCATCTGTCACAGGTCGAATACCCTGCCGAACCGCTCCGGCTTCTCTGGCTAAACCGTACAAGTGACGAGCTATTTTTTGTACTTGCTTCACGAAGTCTCGAATGACTGCATCTCTAGCTTTCATCCTTTTTGAGCATGTTCCCCAACAGAAATGCCCTTGGGGACTTCTATCGATAGGAGCTATCTGAAGTTCATTTGTTTGAATCCGCCAACAATGGCCTCCAGTTCTAGCTATCACTTTGTCATTTTGTTCTTGTTTTCTTTGAAGGGACTCACCAGGTCAGTAACATTTTTTCTTGTCTTGCCCCTACAACCATTGCCAACTCAAAAATTTGACTTTGTTTGCTCAGTGTAAATTATGGTCCATTCAGAGTCCTTTACAATGTAGTAAAGTGACATATTCTTCGTTGTGGGTACCACGTCTTCTTGATCGAATGTGACACATAGTTGCTTTGCAGATTATCCTCCTTTTTTTCTTAGTCTTTTCTGACCATAGTCGGACCCCTGCGTTCATCTCTAGTATTACAACCCCTTTGTCCATTAATTCCAATTATTTATGGTTAACGAACACGTTTTTTGGTGGATCAACACCTCTTTTGAATGATACAGATGATGTAAATAAAATAAAAGAGAGAAAAATGAAAAGAGTTAGTGAGATAAGGATAATAATAAAAATGATGAAAATGAAAAGTCCTACCCCACATGATATCTACCCCACATGCTTATTATTCCTACCCGAACATGATCTTTATCCCGCATTCTAATTTCAAACAAATCCTAACCGCATATTTGTCTAGTTCGCATGCTTTGAACAGAAAGTAAAGTATGAAACAAAGCAACCTAGGGTTTGAAATGAGGTTTTTGGGGTGGGCTCTAATTCTTCAAAGTCTCCCAGTTTAGGTTCTAAAAAAACGGTACCCGAGTTCTCCTTGTTGGTGCCCCCTTAGGCTTACCAGACCCTTAGTCCTAAACCCATCACAGGCTTGTGTGGACTAAGTTAAACTCGAGAGGATACATTCCCTTATGTCTATGCGGAGAATAAATTCACACGGAGACATAAGGTATATGAATCCCGAAGGCTACTCGCTAGGCATATGCGGTGAATAAATTCACACGAATGCGTCGCTTTCACCCCCACTTAAAACGGGTTCGGAGCTCGGGTATAGAGCCTTTAGATGAAAAAAGTTCGGGAAGCTGAAATCATTAGAAAACGGTCAGTCAACTATTTACTCAGAAAAATATAATCAAAAGTAAGCAATAAGGATCGAAATGTTACCTTAAAATTTAAACTTACCCTTTTCATTGAAAAGACAACTGGAAATTACCTTAGCCTGACTCGCTTACCTGTCCCCAGCGGAGTCGTCAAGCTGTCGTAACCGTTTTTCGGTTGGGCCCCAGAATTGGGCTTCGACTTGGATTAAACGAATTGGAGTCGCCACCGATAATTTATTTAAAACAAATGGGTTGATCGGATACCCTATTTCTTACCTGATCTGCGTCTTTCCAAAGATGTGTCGGGTTCGGGAGTCGGTTACGGTCAAGGAAGGATTAGCACCTGCCCTTTCGGTACTACGTAATTTCCAGTTGTCTTTGATTAAGAAAATTGCAAGTTAAATTAAAAGGAAAAATTTCGATCCTAATTACTTACCCTTGATAGTTTTAAAAGTGTACCCTTTAGGAAGCCAAGAAACATGTTTGATAAAAAGGTAGTAAAAATGAATAAATAAAGAAGGTGAAATAAAAAATAAATGCAATAAAGTAGAGAAAATAAAACAGATAAAGAAAATGTAAGCAAGATAAATAAAATAAAATAAAGATGCACAAAAACAAATATAAAAATATATATATATAAATAAAAAAAATAAAGAAGATAATAACAATAACAATACAAAAATAAAAATAGAAGATAAAAAAATAGAAGATAAAATAAAATATATAAAATAATAAATATATAACATATAATAATAGTAATAAAAAATATATAAATAATAATGATAGATGAAAAAGAATTAAAAGTATATATATATATAACGATAGAATATAAAAAATAAAAAAAATAGTCAAATGAAGATAATTTAAAATATATATATATATATATACATAATAATAAGAATAAAAAATATGCATGTAACAACAAATGACTATTATAAAAGAAAAGCTAAAATTGGGGCCAAATTTGAAAGACAATTAACGTTGATATTGCGCATTAAGGGGCAAAATGAATGTTTCAAAACGGAAGGGGGACCAAAAGCTAAAATCGATTTTTTTGTTTTTTTCGAAGCTTTTGTTTCCGTTCTTTCAAAATCCGGATTTGGTTTTCTAAAATCTCGCCTTGGGAAGGCTAGATCTAAGAAATAGATCTCGTAACCTCTTCCCCTATCATCGGCGAAAAACCATGTTTTTAAGGGGTTTTTGAGTAAATCTCAACAACGAAACAACATGCAAAGACAAAAAACCAAACAAACAAAGTAAAAAAGCTACCTTTTTTATTATCTTTTTCGAAAATCTTTACAAGTGCTTGAACCTTCTTCGTGGTGGTGATTTCTCTGTGATCGAGTGTAAATCGTCTGTTACAATAGTGAGTTACAATGGCTATTTATAATGCTTGTGGATCCTATCTTTAGGAGTTTGAATCCTAGTAGGACTCTATCCTATTTTTAGGAGTTTGAACCCTAGTAGGACAAAATGTGTGTTGACAGTCACCCTAGGTATAGCTATACCGAACATCTATCCGTCAGTAGGTACCCAAATTAAGTGTACACAAAGGAGGGGCATTTCTGAACCTTTTCTTTTTGCTTTAAGTGAACTAGATACCATGTTGTTAGGATTAATTTCTTGAATAATCATTGTGGGTAGATAGCATGTCTGGGTAGGAATGTTATTTAATTAAAGCATGTTCGAGTATATATCATGACAAGATAGGTGTTATATTCATCTTTGAATAACATTTTTATCTATACCGATTGTCTTACCTGTACTAACTGATCTCTTTCTTTTTGTTTGTGTACACTAACTTATTTCTTTTCTTTTATTTGTGTCATTTTTCATCCTTCTTTGCGTTACATTGAATCGTCATGACAAAATACAAAAATATTGATCCGTAAGGGGATATTCGATAGAAACTTTTCACATGAAGAGATGAAAGTTTTCAATCAAGCAGTCACGTACATAGACAAGTATCAAGGGCTAAAAGAATTTTAAGGTACAAGAATGAGACTTGCTCGAAGATCATGCCGTATTCGGGACTGAAATGATGATTCATTGATATGAGGAGTAATCCAGTAGTAGACTTTTATTTACGATCATTCCATCGTTAGTTATCACGGAGCAATTCACTGACTTCAGCACCACCGGGGCATTAATGAAGTTAGGTTACAGGACACTTGAGATACATCATTTTCGAAGACGAGGATCTAAAACGAAACAGTGGTCCACTTTGGACTCAACCATCTAATAGAAGGCATATATGTAAAGTGGATTGTCTTGTAATGTGAAAGCTTTTAATTTTGGTGAAAATTGTTCTACGATATTCATCGTTGGGATCAACATTTTTGCATCTACATTTGCATCTTTGCATTTTTCATCTGTATTTGCATATTTTCATTTTGCATCTGCATTTCATTTTAAGCATTTTCATAAAAAACATGGAGCTAATTCATGAAGGATTCTATAAAGTGGTCCTAACCACATGACACCACATAGAAGCAAAAAACTGAAATCAGTATAGTGGGAGATTGTTCAGCTGGTTGTAAGACTGAGCCTTTCAAGATGATCTGAGAAAAGAGTCGCCATATCATGAGGGTTATGATGTTGATCGTTTGTACGACGACCACATAGGAAGCTCCAGACATTCCTCTGAAAATTGTAAGGCACTAAAGTGTGGGATTCAAAACCTGATGGATTCAGGGGCATGGACAATCAAAGAATAATTGGGGCATGGCATTTACCACATTGCAATGAGAGCATTTTTTATTTTAACACATTTTTGTTTTGTCTTTCATATTTGTTTAATCTTTTAAACGACTGGATTTATTTTACCTTCTAAGGTGGAATAATTGAACGAGTTTTAATCTTTAGTTCTTCGAATATCAAATGAATTAATGATTTTTTTAATTCTTCAAGAATTATGGATTTTTGACATATGGAAAGATTAGAGCTCTCTTATCCTATCTAAAACCCCAAAAAAATCTTGATTCTTTACCTGAAATAATTCATGGTCACTACCAAATGACCAAATTTTGACATTACTTTTCTTTGAGATTTTGAAACATTGCTTTTATCCTTTTCATGACACAAGAAGTCATACACATACCATTTTTTGAGCCAATAAAATCACTCCATTTTTTCTATCAATAAAACCTAAAGGTATTAAGTATAAGATGCTCACTTAAACATAAACCTTCCTACCAGAATAAACCTCCTAAGGCGTTCTCGCATCAATCCAATCCCAATGATGTATGAGGAATTGCTCCCAACGTTAGTTAAGAAGCACCTTGTGACTCCAGTTCAATCCAAACCAAGAGAGGTCCCATATCCTGAAGGCCATGATATTAACACCATATACAACTATCGTATTGGGAGCTCAGGGCACATCACTGAGAACTGCGGGACATTGAAGTGAAAGGTCCAAGATCTGATCGATTCAGGGGCATTAACGTTCAATATGTAATGGGGTATTCTGATCGGGAGTTAGCAAGGGCATCCATTAGTAGTTTTGTTGCATTCTCATGCATGTCATCTTGTTTGAACTTGTTTTTATTTTGTGTTTCTTATGTTTGAATGTTTGTAAGTCATTTGACGTTCAACCGTTTTCAATAAAATGTTTCCATCTTAGGAAAAGAACAATGATCAAATTTCAATCTTGAAATTCTTTGAATATCATTTTCATTAAAAGCTTTTTAATAATTGAGGTTGTAAATTTTTGACAAATGACGAGATTGAATCCTGCAAAATAATGACCCCTTTGATCCTACTCCAGAGATACACCAAAATATATACCCTTCTCTTGCAAGGACTGAGCTATTTTTCTCTTCACATTAAGAGTCCATCAAGGATTTGGCATTCAGGTATATGTTAGGAACGAACAAAATGGGGCATCTAGTACATGAAATTGCAAAGCTAATTTATTTATATTTCTGTTAATGACGTTCAATGATGATCATAATCTTCTCAGATGGAATGATCAAGTAAGTGAATCTAGTTTAGGTCAGTTGCTTGGGAATTGAATTCTAACGATGAGATTTTCTGATTTCCAACAAACACATGGACTATAACAGGTTCTCCTTAACAAGCTTAAGAAATAGAATCCGTTTACCCAACAAAAAAATTATAATATGTATACAATAAAGCTGAGCTATTCCGCTAAAGTAATTGGTTATATAGGAAACTCAAAAGCCCTGGCTTTATGAATATATTATATTTAAACCATGACATTGATCGGGTATTCTATAATTCGGTGTATGCTCCATTGTTATTGTCAAGTCGAAGACTTTGTGACGACATGAATCCTTTAGCTAGCCTGATAAAGGAAATTATAATAAATATGTACAATAAAGCTGAATTCAGCTAGCCAAACAATGGAAAATTAAATCAAAAATACTAAAAAGGAGTTTCGGTGAACATGGACTAAGGGAGTGAGGAACACTTGTTATAGTCATACTCACACGAGCACTCAGAAATCTTATTTTTAGACCGATATTTCTGCACTACCTTGACTAGGTGAGTCTTCGAAACTTAAACAAATGGAATATTTCAGAGAACTGAAACAAAAGTATTCTGAAAGGACTAGCTATTGACTATGTTAGTTATGTCATTTTGTCTGCCTCCAATCAAAATGCCAAACCAAGAAAGAGGGGCATGCTATAATCTTCAAGGTGACTAAATCAATGAAACAAATCCTAGAATTTAAATAGCCAACCTCTAAACCAACCTTTCGATCTTGATATTTGTCAAAGATTTGCAGTTGTCAAAGATTAAAAGAGTAGTTGATTCTTTTGATATTCAATGAAATCCCGTTTATGATTTGTTTCAATTGTGAAACTTAGAAGGAGACAATATTTTTTCAAAACTCTTTTCATTTTTTTCAAAATTTTGAAAATCCAAAGGAAGAAAAACATTTTCAAACAAGATAAGCTCATTGGAAGCATATCTTGGAATTCAACGAATATATCTCTGAAGCTCAAGATCGAAGCTGGGGCAAAGGGAGCCAATTTTTGGGAAAAATTGATGAGAGCAAGAAGCAGAAAATAGAATTAATTCGAAATAATTCTATCATGCATTAATTACATTTTTTCTTGAATAAAAATTAATCCTGAAAATCTATCCCCTGGATACCTCTTCTGTGAGGACTTCTGTATATGAAATGATGAACGACTTTCTTTCTTTATCCCTTCACAAAAGGAGAAAATATATCCCTTGTTGTACCCTTTTGAGCATATAGTATTTTTCTTCTGATTCAACCCTAACCAAGGATCACCCTCCACATTGGGGGTAAGGTGGAGGAAATCTGTATATGTGAAGACATTGATTCAAATGAGATACCGAAAGGTGAACCAATTGCCAAGTGCAAAGTTCAATCAAAACGAAGAGAAAAGAAACAAAGAAAAAATCAAAAATAAATGAAATAAAGAGAAAATAAAAAAGAAAAAGGGACGAGAATCACATATCAAATGACATATCGAGTTTCAAACTTTGAGATTGATCTAGCACAATCATTACAGAATCACTTTACTCGAAGATCATGAAGCATCAAGAGAAACACATACGAGTATATTCAAATCGAGCAAGACACGATTGAAGGCATTAGAATTAATTGATCCTTGGTTTAATAATCCTTAAACAATTGTTTGGGCCTACTTATCCCTTTCTTTCATAACCATGAACCATGGCCTACATTACGTGCCTTAAAAAGTCCATTCTAATCATACATGGATTTCTAAACAGAAGAGACTATCTTCAGATTTCATTCCATCCATCATGATTAATCTTATTTGGAAAAGGTTTTCTAAAATCTTTAATGCATGATAGAGAAAAATAACAATGGGGTGTTCAAGACATAAATTTTGAATAACGTTTTGAAACCACGGAGGATTCGAGTTAAAAACCTGAAAAGGCGGCTCGAATATAAAAATTATGCAGTTGAGGCGATCACAAATTCCTTGATAAGGCTTCGCACAATCTGAGTATGACCATGAGAGCTGGGAGTCAGAGAACACTTCCAGTAGAGGAGCATACACACTACCCCATCAAATCAATGAACATCAAAGAAACAAGAATGCCAAACCATTGACCAAAAACAATAACCTGAGATTTTTCCTTACTTAACCATTTCCCAAAGATAGCTTTGATCTTGACACTTGTCACATAGCTATAATTTATTGAAGGATTAACGGTGTAATTCATTCTTTGATATCCAATGAACTCTTGTTTTATGATTTTTTAATTGTAAAACCTAGAAAGGGGTAATATTTTCAAAATCTTTGATTAAACATTTTTCAAAACTCTTCTAATTAATATTTTCAGATCTTGAAAATAAAAGAAGAAGAAAAACACTTTTTAAACAAGAAAATCTCTCTAGAATGGATCTTGGTACTTGACATGTGGCTCTCAGACACGAAGCTCATGCTTAGAATCAGTGCTGAAGCAAGAAATAATGAACAATGGGGGCATCTTTGAAGATTCAACAACAAATGTTGGGGCATCTTTGGAGATTAGACATCAAATATTGGGGCATCTTTGTGGATTCAACATCCTGATGCGAATTATCAGATCTTATCAAGACATTTCTTCCACCAGTAAGAAGAACTAGACTATTAGTATCATTTGATGTTGTTTCTCTTGAAACAAAATTTTGTCTCACTTGAGACAATTTTCTTTCAAAACAAATTTTGTCTCATTTGAGATATAAAAAAATCTTTGAGTTTGTTTCTTTGGAAACAAAATTTTGTCTTTTTTGAGATAGTTTCTTTTGAAACATCATCTCTGAGTCTGTTTCTTTTGAAACCAAAATCCCTTAGATGGCCAAGACTCATGAACAGATGAGCAGTGTCATCACCTGATCAAATCTCCTCATTATGTAGGAGCTGTGTCAAATCAGATAACCAACCACCCTCATCATGTAGGAACTGTGTTATCACCCTTAGATGGCCAAGACTCATGAACACATGAGCAATGTCATCACCTGACCAGATCTCCTCATTATGTAGGAGTTGCGTCAACTCAGATAACCAACCGTCCTCATCACATAGGAACTGTGTTATTACCCTTAGATGGCCAAGACTCATGAACAAATGAGCAATGTCATCACCTGACCAGATCTCCTCATTATGTAGGAGCTGTGTCAACTCAGATAACCAGCCGTCCTCATCACTTATGAACCATGTTATCACCCTTAGATGGTTAAGGCTCATGAATAGATGAGTAATGTCATCACCTAAACATATCTCCTCATTATGTAGGAGCTATGTCAACTCAGATAACCAGTCATCCTCATCACGTAGGAACCATGTTATCAACCTTAGATGGCCAAGACTCATGAACAGATGAGCAATGTCATCACCTGACCAGACCTCCTCATTATGTAGGAGTTGTGTTAACTCAGATAACCAATCGTCCTCATCACGTAGGAATTGTGTTATCACCCTTAGATGGCCAAGACTCATGACAGGTGAGCAATATCATCACTCGACCAGATCTCCTCATTATGTATGAACCGTGTCAACCCTTGATAACCAGAACTCTTCATCCCATGACCAGATCTCCTCATCACGTAGGAGTCGTGTCAACCCTTAGACGACCAGAAGTCTTCAGCACGTATGAGTCGTGTCGTCCCCCTAAAACAAACATATCAAGTCTCCAAAAACAAAAACTAGACAAAAACTAGTTGTCTTTTTCGTCTTTGCCCTATTCTTGTTAACACAAGAATGTACAAAGAGGGGCAGCTGTAGACACCCATTTTTTTTTGAAAAAATATTATTATTATTATTATTATTATTTTATAATGTTTGCAGGCCCAAAAAACAAAGGCCCAGTACTGGTTACAACTCAACCCATACCTGTTGGAACCCAAATGAAGCCCGACCTGGATCCAGATTTGACCCGAAGGACCTGAACTGACCAGTGTGATGACCCATTTGAAATTAAGGTTTTTAAAACCCTAAACTAAACTCAAGTTATCACCGCCAATTTCAGCAGCCAGTGACTACCCAGATTCTAGCCGATGTTTGAGCCGCCGCCAAGCCGCTGCCGATCCACCGAACGTTCCAGTCATCATCCACCTGCAAAGATCAACCATATCATCAAATACATTCTAACCCACCAAATGAATAAAAAATTACCACCACTAAAACCCACTCAAAATACCTACTCCACTATAACCACTAAATCTAATTATTCTCCACCAAAAAAAGGAATCATAAATACATCACACATGCAACCACCATTCGGGAAAAAAAGAAAAAGAAAGCATTTGAATCACAAGGAAAAACCAGAGGAAAAACTCACCAAACATCACGCTCATTGGAGGGAAGCCAAAGAGTCGTTGATTCTCAATGTTTGTTTCGAAAGGTAAAAGGCTAAATCTAGGTATGAGGGTCGGTTTTAGGCCAAACTAATTTGGGAAAATCGTTAAGGGTGAAAGAATGAAGCTTTTGGGACCGTTTGGTCCCTACGGTCACCGTTCGTCACTTTGTCGGCCGCCGTTGGTGCCGCCAGTGAAAGGTGGCCCTTTCTTTCCCGATGACGGAAAATATAGAGAGTTTTTATAAACTCTCTCTCTTTGTTTTTGAGGAAAAAGGAAAAATGATGAGAGTGTGGGGTTTAGGCGTGAGTTTGGGATTAAATATCCCAAGTAAACCGATGCCGTTTTACCCCATATTACCCGTGTTTTCAAAATTATAAGGGATAATATCTATCTTAGCCCTTTGGGGTTTTAATATGTTATTTCGGTCTAAAGTGAAATGGAATATTTTGCATTCGAGCCTATTATGTTGTTATTTTATGTTTTAGTCATTAAATATGTGTTTTAATATTTTGATTAAATACTTCAATTGATCCTGCAACTTGTTTTTTTTCTTCATATTAGTACTTTATGTTTTTGTTCATGTTATTTTGGTCTCTAGTAATGGATTATTTTCATTTTTAGTACCTATACTATTTAATATTTGTGATTTTAGCTTTGTTTATTTGAAATTACTGTTCAGCCCTTTAACTTTCCAGTTTTTGTTAATACCAATTTAGTCATTTAACTTTATATTTTTCCTATTTTAGCCTTTTAAATTTCTATTTTTGATATTTTATCCCCTTAAGTCTCTATTTTTTCTTTGTTGGTCCTTTAAGTTTCTATAATTATTGTTTTAGGAATTTAATTTTCTATTTTTGTTATTTAGTCCTTTAAGTTTCTATTTTTTCCATTTTAGTCCTTTAAATTTCTGTTTATGCTATTTTAATCCTTTGAGTTCATGCTTTAAAGATTTATTATCGTGTTAAAGGATTTTCACTAATTAATTAATTTAAAGCAAATTAATTAAATTTCAATAAATGAATCATATTTTAATTTCATATTCGATTTCTAATTTCCACCAGTACCAATTTTAGGTGATGTGGGGGTGCTAATCATTCCCCACACGTAACCCACTCCCGAACCCAGTTTAATCAAATCTTTGGTAAACGCAGACCAGCTTTTTCATCTTAAAAAATGATTTTTCTTAAAATTGTGTTTTAAAAAAAAGACGTTTTTAGGTATTCGACGTGCCTAACCCAAAGGTTGATGGCGACTCCTTTCCATTTTATTCAAATCAATTCAAAATCACCCAAAATTTCCAAAATTAAATTCATAACTGTTTTTTTAAAATAACATTTAATTGTTCCACCTGAAAATGGTTATGACAAAGTCTATGACTATTAAAAGTTACAAAATAGTCTTTCGCCTAAGCCAATAGGGTGTTGCTTTATTATGTCCCTCGACTATTAGAAGTTATAAAATAGTCATCAAACTATTTAAATGTGTCGGAACGGTCCTTAAGTATTTTTAGAGGCTAGGCGGGGATCGAGCCAACTTAATTTAAAAATAGATCGGGTTTCGAAGAACAAATGATTTGGAGTCGCCATCGACCTTTGGGTTAAGTAGGTCGAATACCTAAAAATATATTTTAAAGTATTGTTTTAAGAAAAATTAAGTTAAAAGAGACTATGTTTAACTAGAGATTCATTTTGTAATATTTTGGGAGTCGATTACGCGTGGGAAATGATGAACACCCTCACAACGCCCGAAATCGGTACCTATACGATTATACATAATCTTTATATTTGAAAAATATAAATTTGAATGGTATTCATATTGTGATCCATTTTAAGAAAAAAATTAAAAAAGGATATCATTTTGTACGGACAATCCTCGAAAACCCTTCCTTGTTAGCTAAGACGTGTTTCCATAGATTCTCATACAAAAGAATATTACTTTAATTTTTTAATAAATTAAGAATATTTAATTACGAACAACCCTCAAGAACACGTGTTCTTATCAGTCAAGGGGAGCTCCCATAAATACATCTCACAAAATAATATTATTTTATTTTTAACAACGTATGAATATATTTAAAACGGAATATATATATATATTATAAATATAAAAAGTACGAATAAATAAAGTATAGGGACTAAAAGCAAATGAAGTAAATTACATGTACTGGAAATGAAATAAAGCTCATAAATAACATGAAGGGAAAACTAGAATAAAACAACATATAGAGCTCAAATTAAAAACAAGCAAAAACGTAAATGTTGGAGTTTAAAAGGATTGAAAAGTAAATTCAGAAAGATAGAAACATAAATAACAAAAAATAAAGGTCTAAAATGTAAAATAAAATAAAATAAAGTGCATAAATGTAAATAATAAAATATAAATCCAATAAAATTGAAGATTAGCAGTTATTGAGTTAGTAATTAGCAAGGTAAAAATTAGTATTAATCAAATATACAATGACTGAAATGTATAAAAGTAAAATTTAGTAAGCAATCCCAATTAAATAAAAATAATAAAATAAATAACTAAATTGATAATGCATTAAAATCAGAAAATAATAAAACTGAAAACCTAGAGACCATAACGTTAAAACATGCGTGAGTTACAAAGACTACTATGTGAATAACCCAAAAAGTAGACTATAAAAGAGACCCATTTTTTGTTATAATTCATTTTGAACCCAAACCCCAAAAAAAAACCCTCTATGGTCTCTAAAGGCTTTCCCCTCTCTCTCGGCCGAGCTTCAACAAACTTAGAAAATCAGTCACCGGCCACCACGTTTTGGTGGCCATTTCTCCTTCCAACCACCACCACCACCCAATGTTAACCCAAAAGACCCCAAGCCTCTTATTCCTCTCCATAAGCCCAAATCCGAGGCAAAATCTATCTAATAAATCCCCTAAACCTCCCAAAAAACAACCTTCGACCTTTTGGGTTCCTTATCTCTGGTGACTTTAAGGTGATGGTTGGTCACCAATTTTGTTCTAACTCTCCCTTTGGGCCTTACCACATGCAAGACCTCTGAAAGTTAAAGGGGACTCTCGGCTCTCCGATGTCTTTCTCGATGAGAAACCCAACCATCAAGATAAACTACTCTATCTATCCCCTTCATGTTTGGCTTTTGCTTCGAAGTAACATACTCTCACACATGAAAATCTACTAGAAACCAAAATGAAAGAAATACCTCTGAAAAGTCTCTGTTGTTGCTTTTGGAAATTTTCAATTTTTGTTGCCCTACCATTATTTTTGTTTCTAGGGTTTATATAGTTGTATTACAAAATAAATAAAAAATAAAAACTTTTACATTTCATCTCTTCTTTTGTTTACAGGTGGGAAACCCCCTGATTGCTGCCAAAAACCGTTGCATTTTTTCCATTTTGTCTTTTCCATTGCCGAAGGGTTATCTTATTGCACGAGTGAATTGAAAGTGACCCATTATTCACATGTTGGGGTTTTTATCGTGGAAGAAAAAGAGAGTAAGGGACCATGATTGGTGTTGCGAAGGCTTCACTTGGGATGGCAGTGAATTAAAAACCTGAAAAGGCGCTTTAAAACGAAGGAGGTGTGGACCCAGTATATTCATTCGAGCATGTAAAGTTATCCCTTCAATTCGAGGGTGAATTGAGGGAAAACTTAGTAAAAACGACTAGAATATCATTACTCAGAATTGAATCTGAGTCAGGTATAAGGCTAATAAATAGTACAATAAGTGAACATCAGAATAAGTAATCATCGTAAAGTCATGAAACACATAGAAATCTCCTTAGAAACATAAATGATTAAAATATCCTTCAATGTTAAATGCTCATAATAGAGCAGCTTAACACACTAATAAATCCTCACATAATGTTATAGATGAGAAGAAGAATGAGATAACATCTAGTAAAGGGGATGACCTTATCTTAGTTTGTCGAGTTATGCTAGTGAGTGGTGAGGCTACCTTAGTTCCCTCGTTAGGCATTGTTAGTGGGGTGTAGCCAAGCTACCTTAGTTTCCCATATTGGGCATTGCTAGTGTTTTATGGCCTTGAGCCCTCAGTCATGCATATATAATTGCATCAGTCCAGCACAATAGATATCCTCAAAGCTTGGTTTGACGTCTGTGTAAGACTGAGCCAATGCTTCATTTGAGCGAGAATTGTACTGATGCTATGTGACATCGGGTTTCCCCTCTATGATCTACCTGATGGCTATGTGAGACTAGGAGATCATTCAGCAGCTTAGTGGGAATTTCACTGATGTTATGTGATACTGGGTTCCCTTAGTTAACTAGTTTCTAATAGACATATGAGAACACTAGTATTGTGTCGCATTCAGATAATGCACAACACTGGTAGTGTTGCATTCAGAAAATGCACAACTGTTACAACCATTGGAGTTAGAGACCCAATAGAGGTTACTCATTGCGAGGCCCTTAACAGAGGATTAAGGGAAGCATGGGACTCCTACTTTAGCGATAAAGCAGTTAAACCTTAAGTAGGGAGCACTTGATAATAATCATGCATGTACCTACTGCTTAGTATCATGTCTTTAGCGTGCTTATGTTTATGAGACTCATAATACTACTCTAGATTAGCGATTATAATGTTGGGCTTTATTAGCTTGAGCCGTTTGTGGAGCACCGTCATAGTAGTACTTCCAGCATCTCCCTTAGAGTACTATAGTATAGCTTTAGTGGGCATGTGTATTCATAAGACACTTATTATTGTATTCAGATTTATAACTCTATTTTATTTTGGTTTTAAACTATGTGTCACAGATATTTGATTTCTAAAAGTGATTTTTATAACTATCATGTATGTTCTTTTGGTACCATTTATTATGTTTTGAAAAGAGAATAAACAAATTTTAAAAATCAAGGGCTTCCTCGGTAGCTCAATGTGACACTTTATGCCCAATCGGGTTTAGAGTATTACAGTCAAGTCTTAGTTTGGGATGGCAAGGGACCACTGTTGTTGTGGTCACTCATGTGGGATTGAAGAGGAACGTGAAGAAGGTGATGAGGCACGCTTACTCCCGCACGAGTGCCAATTGTAAGCAACTTCGCTAGAAGCTTTTGGAGATACAACGCCAATGGTTAGGGTAGCTAGGGTTAAACATAAAACCATAATTTGATTGTGTTCGTGTAGGCCTTTGTTGGGGTTACTTATTGGGTTTTGTATTTGGTTTGGGTTAATGGGTTAGCTAGATAGGGTTTTGGATTTTTTTTTGGTATTTATAATGTACTACTGAACATATAATAAGCTTGTTCTTCTTTATAAGTTGGACTTTGTGTACTATTTTTATTGGGCTTTGTATATATAAAATGGCTTATAATATTTAATAGAGAAAAATGGTGATTACAATATGCTTCAAAATCGTCCTTTTTCGTTAAAAATTGACGGGAGTCTGAGTTGGATGTTAACAGGAAAATTGTGATATGATAGTTGTTTAATATTTTGGGATCATATTTTATCATATCTTAGTCAGCATGTTAACGTCCAGCTTAAATTATTGTTAAATTTTTAATAGAAAATGACGAGTTTAGAACATATGAATAGTTCGTTGACAATTTTGCAATGTTTAATAATTGGAGACTCAACAAAACAACACACTATAACCGAGAAACTAATTTATAATTTTTAATAGTTGAGGAACTCAACAAAATAACATCATATAGTCAAAGAACAATTTAAGTACTTTACCTAAAAATTCTAAAATGTAAGTATACCAACAAAATAACTAAATAATCATCAACTAAATAATTAATGATAAATTCAATTATGGAAAAAATATATTAGGTGATAAATGTAGTATTTGTTCATAATCTTTTTTTTAGCAATTGACAATACACATACTTTATGGATGTAATTGCTTGAACTCGAGACTTTTAGATAAAATAACATTTTCTTTTATCACTGATATCACTCAATATGTTTAATCTTAAAAAAATATAAAATAAAATAATATATAAGAGTAAACAAAAATATTAATGAAACACTAGACCGGAGACTGATGGTTTAATGATATTCTTTTAATAAATTGTTGGCCCAACCCAAGGTGTGATTGCTGATTGTTTTGGTAACATCGTTCCACATTTTCACGTACCATTCGAAGGCCACTAACGGCTCGTCATAATTTCATCTTGCCCCTTTCTAGTATAAAACAAGAGTTATAAAGTGGCCCACGAAGCCGCTAATTGGTTCAACGTTTGAGCCAATTGAATAACAAAATTGGAGATCTAATGATAAAGTTAAGGTTTGAAAAACTTTGAAAGGTCATATTTAAATTTTATCATATATAAATATTATTAAATAAAATTTTATTTTAGTTTGAATCTTATTGTACATATGTACAATATAATTTAATTTTTAGTTTAATTTTATTTTAACAAGTGGAGAAACTAATAAGCTTTATATCTAACTCATAAGTAGGGGTGTGCAAAAAAATCCGATTCGACCAATTTGATCCGTTGACCCGATCCGAAAATTCGGATATCCGATCCTTTTTTCAATTTTCGGATAGTTCGGATCGGGTATCTGAAATTGTTTTCGGATTTTCAGATCGAATACGGATCGATAAAAATCCAATTTCGGATTATCCGAAAACCCGAAAAAATTTGGGCTATATTAGTAGGTTTCAAACCCATAGCTATTTGGGTTGTAACACCCATAACCCGTACAATTATACCTATACAGATTATAGATGTCACCCTAATTTTTAAAACCATTTTCCAATTCAAAAGTGATTTAAAATTTATTTACTTAAAATGATAATTGATATTATATAAATATCATATCATAAAAATTATGTTTCGTTATAATAAATTTAATTCAAAAGATTTTTTATGAATAACACCGTGAACAGTGCACAGTGAATAGTGAAGGTATCAGTACCTGTAGCAGGGTATCAGTACCCTTTAATATTCTGGAAATTTTTAAACGTGGGTACTGTTCATTACTATTCATTGCTACAGTAATTTCAGCAATATATATATATATAACTCATAAAAACTTAACCTTTCAACACTATAAAATTTCCATTTTGTTTCCAAGTTTGTTCAACAAAACAAATAAAACATTAATAAGTACATGCCACTAACAAAGTCAACATTACATCATAGTATGTCTTACTGATATTGAAATATACTCCCCGATGCTTGATGTCACTTTAAAATCTTTATTCCACTATAGGCTTTTTACCTACGGGTGAGAATCATCACACGCTAAGTATATACTTAGTGAGGCAATTAAAACAATAAACAGTGCAATACAATTCATGCATGAATTTCAATGTCCAGATCACAATGCCATAAGATCATGTTACACACATGTCCATTATTTTACAATGATATAAAATTTCTTATCATTTATCCTATGAGCTCGTAAGCTTATTTTATCAATATACTTACCATTAATTCCATAAGCTCATAAGCTTGTTTTACCAATATACTTACCTTTTATTCCATAAGCTCATAAGCTTATTTTACCAATATACTTACCTTTTATTTCATTAGCTCATAAACTTATTTTACTAATATACTTACATTTTATTCCATAAGCTCATAAGCTTATTTTACCAATATACTTACCTTTTATTCCATAAGCTCATAAGCTTATTTTACCAATATACTTGTCATTATTTCATAAGCTCGTAAGCTTATTTGCGTACTTACCATTTATTAACCAATAAACCGTAAACCATAGACAATAGCCCAATATAACACCCTGAGGACCCTGGGTATTCGAGTAATATTTGCACTGTAGTGCTACACATAAGGTCGTGCCCACCATATACACTAAAGTGTATTACACATAAGGTCGTGCCCACCATATACACCGAAATATATTACACATAAGGTCGTGCCCACCATATACACCGAAGTGTATTATAAACCTACAACTGCTATACTCTATGGCATGCCAACTATACCCTGTCCCTCAATTACTTACTTGGGCATATAGTCTTTCGTCCAAAGTGTCGAAACGACGATTCAACGTTTCGTTGGTAGCAGTCAGATGTGATTCGATGGATGTAAACCTCATATCAAGATTCTCCATAAATGTTCGGAAGTATGGAGGCACTTGATCTTCTTGTTGTGCTTGTAACACCCCAATTTAGGGGCTAAAATTAAGAAATTTTAAAGTGGTGAATTTAATTGGTATTTTTGGAAGAAATTGGGGATTAAATTATAAAATCGTAAAGTTGGCATACCATTTTAAGAAGTACAGGAAGTTCAGTGACTAAACTCATAATTTAGCTATTTTCCTTTATGAGAGAATTTATAACCCCCTCCCCGTGCTGCAGAATGTATTTTTCCAGTTTTTCTCTTCCGTTGACCCAACTTCCAACTCCGATCTACTCGCCGTCCGACCTCCAAACGACGAGCCAAAACCACCATCGTGTTCGTTGTCAATCGAGGAACAAAACCCTCAAACCTTTCGTCGTGAATCATCGCCGTTCGTCGTGAATTTCAGTCGGAAGTATCGTCGGTAATAACTCGGTTTTAGTTGGTTTTTCATCGATTCACGACGATTGGGTCATTCGTTTACGACACATCCCGCACCATCGTGTTCGTTGCATCGTTCCGAGTTTGCAGGTGTCATCCTTGGTCTCCGTCGACAGCGGCGCGTGAGGAGGTGAAGTGGTCAAAGTTTTCGATTTGTTGAAATCGAGCTCTCCGCCATTCAAAATTGTGAACCGAGCTTTGTAAGTATCTCAAAATCGCTCAAAATAATTTTTAGAAATTTTTTCAGGATTTTAGCACTGTTCACGCGCCCCCACGCGCCGCCACTGCGCGTGGGGAAGGAAAAAATGACCGGTTTGACCGGTTTTGGAACTGTTTTGACCGGTTTGACCGGTCATAACCCGACCCGACCCGACCCGTTTACCCGACCTGTTGACCCGACCCGTTGACCCGTTGATCGTTGACCGGTGTTGACCACTGTTGACCAAAACTTTGACTGGCTTTGACCGGGCATTAAACGACATTTGACTTCGACCGAGTATACCTATCCTGACATTTTTCGACGTTCCAAATCCGATTCCGCTATCCGTTTTTCGAAATTCGAACCCGAAGACCTCGAAATTACCGGTCAAACCCGTTGACTTTGATTTTGACCGAAAATTCCAAATTTTTGAAAAGTCATATTTTATGCTTTCGATGTCCTGAATCCGAATCCGAAGTCCGTTTCGCCAAATTTGAACCCGGTAAGCCGTCTTTCACTGATTTATCACCCGATTCGATCTGTTTATCGCAATTAAGCTCCGTTTCTGATATAATTTATGTTGATATGTATCTGAGGAATTATTGGAAGTTGAATTGAAGATCAAAGGCATTCGAATGGAATTTTTATGGTCGATCGGTATTGCACAGAAATCGAGGTAATACTTTACTACCTCTTTATGCTTTATTGAACATGTTGATATTGGTAAATGCATGAATAAGATAATGTTGGTCACTTTTGTGGAGTTGAATAATTTATTCACTCGATATGAATGTGGTAGAAATTCTGTAACTGAATACGGATCGAATGACTAATATAAGAGATTGAAAGATTGTTAGAATTAAATTACAAGTTTGTGAATAGTGATAAAGAAATCAGACATGGATTTGTAAATTATATTTTATATCATCAAAGGTTAAATGTTAAAGGAACTTGGATGAGAAATTATGAGAATACTTCGGTATGGTAAAAATACGAAATTACCCTTATATTGGAAAATGATAAGAATTGTCCCTAGAAGTGGATTAATAAATCTGAAAAGACATATTGATACGATAAATATATTGATGTGCATAAGAAATGATAGTTATACTTAGAAATTATGGATAACCGGTTTTTAACCCCAAGAGAGTTTATGCAAGATACTAGAAGTGTGTTAAGGGAATTATTTCAAGATCAGAGAGTGTTCAAGAAAGCAATTAATCATAGGATCTCTAAATTATATTATTTTCGTTAAGAGCTAATATCGAACTTATCTGGTTAAGAAATTACGGAAATGCCCTTAAGAGGTAGAATAGTCTGAGATGACTCTGAATGAGAAAATACTTAGAGGATTCGTACTTAACTCGATTAAGTACGGATTTAATTGTTAAGATCCCGACTTAGTGCAGGAAAATTCCTGATATTCCGTTTGTAAAGTCTGAGAAGACACTTGACCTGAAAATATTCGAACAATGAGTAAATACTTGAAGAGTAATTTATCGGGGGTATTCTGCTGTCAGAATTGTTCGAAAGGACTGAAGTAAATGATAAGATTGAATTAAATAATAAGATCGGATGACAGGAAAAGATTGAAATATCGTAGATCTGTAAAATGACAAAAATACCCCTGTAATGGAAATGACCTAAGAATATCACCAAGCTCAGGAATGATTGGATATCCTCGAGCTCTGAAATGAATGGAATAAAACTAAACACCAAAACTACCAAAATACCCTCATGACCTATATCAAGTAAATGCCTTAGATTAATTAAGGAATCCAATAAGCATAGGTATTGGCCTACCTTTAAAAGTAATGGAACACAATTTAAGTGAGTAGATTAACCCTATGTCAATACCTGAATGGCATAGATATTATTGGAATGCGTGTTCGTCTTCTTAAGTTTGACTCGATGATAAATTTTGGAAGTATTCAATTTAGTTCAACTTTGGATCGCATTCAGTACTAAGAATTAGACGTTTGTTCGACAAATCAACCACGAAGACCAAATTGAATGGAACGGAAGTGCAGCATGTGTCTAAAAATCAGGAACGCTTGAATTACTATGGAAAATCGCGAAGTATCTGGAATGGACTTGAATGCTAAATAAATTAAGTAACCACAAGGATTGAGGATTGAATAAGTGAGTTGGATAAGTCTGGAAACTCTGATGAGTTTACGTAGTGTACAATTACAATGGGTTATGAACAAATTAATCAAGTACGTCAGTATTTCATGATATGGTGAAAGAGTGAACATGAAATAAAGACATTGGAAGATTTATTCAATGTTAATTTCGAAAATGATATATGAACAAGAATTTGTGGTATTAAAGAGTAAATACCCTGGAAGAAAAATGAATTGATCAGTCGACATAGATTGTTAAGGTTCTGAATCTTCGTTGTTAAGTTGTTCGATTATTCGCTCAACTGATATGGATGTAAAAGATCCTGAATACCCTTCTGATTACGTACAACTTCTGAAAACTGTCCGAATAAGATATGATCCTGATAATTCACATTCTGAATAACTGATGATTCCGTCAGTTATTGAACTTTTCCAACAGTGATTCTAAATTCTGACATTCTATCGACATACTGAAGAACTGTGTATCTTTGCCTGATACAGTACCTCTAAATAATACATGTAAACTCTGGTGTGTTCCCTAATCATATAAATATTTTATCTGATTTCTGACTTGAATTCTGTTATGATACATTACCTGAATCATGTTCTGATTTCTGATCTGGATTCTGTTCTGATATCTGATATGAATTCTGTTTTGATTTTTGATATCTCCGTTTACCGACGGAGAAATGTTTTATCTGGGGGGTTTATTGTTGGAGGAAGATTATCTACAGACTCCTCGGCTTTGTGCTCAGGGTCTAAATGGCATGTGCGGTTGGGTGTATGGTTCTGGGGAACCTACACATTTATGATGTGAACGGATGGGGGTATATATATATATGTTTTAAAAAAGATCTGAAAAGTTACATGGTTTTTGGGAACATACTAGAAAACCTATTCTGATCGCCTGAACCTAGACATCCGAAATATTTCTATCTGAAATGAATATTATCTGTTATTATCTGCGATATCAATGGACCTCAGCTCAGCCTAAAATTCTATAGATATCTGAGCCAATAAGGAAATATATGTTTATCTGTATCTGCACGTTCATCAGCATCATCTGGTAGTTCTGTATTACTGAGCTTTTCGAAGCTCACTCTACTACTCACATTTTCAGGTTAAAAGAATTGTACCAGTGCATCTATCGACTTCAGTAAGGGAGTTCGTCCAGCGTTGTTGCAGAGTATGGTACATGTGATTAGGGGGCATGTAATTGTATTTTGATTTATATAAGAGTCTGAAAATCTGTTTTATTTTTAAAAAATGACAAATGATTTTATAAGTTTACATGTTTTGATAAAAAGTTTTAAATTTTCCGCTATTTTTACAGTGGGTCGCTCCGGTGGCCCAAATGTGAAATGTAACCCCCCAGACCGATAAGGGTAACCCGATCCGATCCGAGGTGTCACATTTGGGCCACCGGAGCGACCCACTGTAAAATGTGAAATGTGACACCCCGGATCGGATCTGGTTACCCTTATCGGTCTGGGGGGTTACATTTCACATTTGGGCCACCGGAGCGACCCACTGTAAAAATAGCAGAAAATTTAAAACTTTTTATCAAAACATGTAAACTTATAAAATCATTTGTCGCTTTTTAAAAATAAAACAGATTTTCAAACTCGTATATAAATCAAAATACAATTACATGCCCCCTAATCACATGTACCATACTCTGCAACAACGACGGACGAACTCCCTTACTAAAGTCGATAGATGCACTGGTACAATTCTTTTAACCTGAAAATGTGAGTAATAGAGTGAGCTTCGGAAAGCTCAGTAATACAGAACTACCAGATGATGCTGATGAACGTGCAGATACAGATAAACATATATTTCCTTATTGGCTCAGATATCTATAGATTTTTAGGCTGAGCTGAGGTCCATTGATATCGCAGATAATAACAGATAATATTCATTTCAGATAGAAATATTTCGGATGTCTAGGTTCAGGCGATCAGAATAGGTTTTCTAGTATGTTCCCAAAAACCATGTAACTTTTCAGATCTTTTTTAAAACATATATATATATATATATATACCCCCATCCGTTCACATCATAAATGTGTAGGTTCCCCAGAACCATACACCCAACCGCACATGCCATTTAGACCCTGAGCACAAAGCCGAGGAGTCTACAAATAATCTTCCTCCAACAATAAACCCCCAGATAAAACATTTCTCCGTCGGTAAACGGAGATATCAAAAATCAAAACAGAATTCATATCAGATATCAGAACAGAATCCAGATCAGAAATCAGAACATGATTCAGGTAATGTATCATAACAGAATTCAAGTCAGAAATCAGATAAAATATGTATATGATTAGGGAACACACCAGAGTTTACAGGTATTATTTAGAGGTACTGTATCAGGCAGAGATACACAGTTCTTCAGTATGTCGATAGAATGTCAGAATTTAGAATCACTGTTGGAAAAGTTCAATAACTGACGGAATCATCAGTTATTCAGAATGTGAATTATCAGGATCATATCTTATTCGGACAGTTTTCAGAAGTTGTACGTAATCATAAGGGTATTCAGGATCTTTTACATCCATATCAGTTGAGCGAATAATCGAACAACTTAACAACGAAGATTCAGAACCTTAACAATCTATGTCGACTGATCAATTCATTTTTCTTCCAGGGTATTTACTCTTTAATACCACAAATTCTTGTTCATATATCATTTTCGAAATTAACATTGAATAAATCTTCCAATGTCTTTATTTCATGTTCACTCTTTCACCATATCATGAAATACTAACGTACTTGATTAATTTGTTCATAACCCATTGTAATTGTACACTACGTAAACTCATCAGAGTTTCCAGACTTATCCAACTCACTTATTCAATCCTCAGTCCTTGTGGTTACTTAATTTATTTAGCATTCAAGTCCATTCCAGATACTTCGCGATTTTCCATAGTAATTCAAGCGTTCCTGATTTTTAGACACATGCTGCACTTCTGTTCCATTCAATTTGGTCTTCGTGGTTGATTTGTCGAACAAACGTCTAATTCTTAGTACTGAATGCGATCCAGAGTTGAACTAAGTTGAATACTTCCAAAATTTATCATCGAGTCAAACTTAAGAAGATGAACACGCATTCCAGTAATATCTATGCCATTCAGGTATTGACATAGGGTTAATCTACTCACTTAAATTGTGTTCCATTACTTTTAAAGGTAGGCCAATACCTATGCTTATTGGATTCCTTAATTAATCTAAGGCATTTACTTGATATAGGTCATGAGGGTATTTTGGTAGTTTTGGTGTTCAGTTTTATTCCATTCATTTTAGAGCTCGAGGATATCCAATCATTCCTGAGCTTGGTGATATTCTTAGGTCATTTCCATTACAGGGGTATTTTTGTCATTTTACAGATCTACGATATTTCAATCTTTTCCTGTCATCCGATCTTATTATTTAATTCAATCTTATCATTTACTTCAGTCCTTTCGAACAATTCTGACAGCAGAATACCCCCGATAAATTACTCTTCAAGTATTTACTCATTGTTCGAATATTTTCAGGTCAAGTGTCTTCTCAGACTTTACAAACAGAATATCAGGAATTTTCCTGCACTAAGTCGAGATCTTAACAATTAAATCCGTACTTAATCGAGTTAAGTACGAATCCTCTAAGTATTTTCTCATTCAGAGTCATCTCAGACTATTCTACCTCTTAAGGGCATTTCTGTAATTTCTTAACCAGATAAGTTCGATATTAGCTCTTAACGAAAATAATATAATTTAGAGATCCTATGATTAATTGCTTTCTTGAACACTCTCTGATCTTGAAATAATTCCCTTAACACACTTCTAGTATCTTGCATAAACTCTCTTGGGGTTAAAAACCGGTTATCCATAATTTCTAAGTATAACTATCATTTCTTATGATCAATATATTTATCGTATCAATATCTTTTTAGATTTATTAATCCATTCTAGGGACAATTCTTATCATTTTCCAATATAAGGGTAATTTCGTATTTTTACCATACGAAGTTCTCATAATTTCTCATCAAGTCCTTTAACATTAACCTTTGATGATATAAAATATAATTTACAAATCCATGTCTGATTTCTTTATCACTATTCACAAACTTGTAATTTAATTCTAACAATCTTTCAATCTCTTATATTAGTCATTCGATCCGTATTCAGTTACAAAATTTCTACCACATTCATATCGAGTGAATAAATTATTCAACTCCACAAAAGTGACCAACATTATCTTATTCATGCATTTACCAATATCAACATGTTCCATAAAGCATAAAGAGGTAGTAAAGTATTACCTCGATTTCCGTGCAATACCGATCGACCATAAAAATTCCATTCGAATGTCTTTGATCTTCAATTCAACTTCCAATAATTCCTCAGATACATATCAACATAAATTATATCAGAAACGGAGCTTAATTGCGATAAACAGATCGAATCGGGTGATAAATCAGTGAAAGACGGCTTACCGGGTTCGAATTTGGCGAAACGAACTTCAGATTCGGATTCAGGACATCGAAAGCATAAAATATGACTTTTTGGAAATTTGGAATTTTCGGTCAAAATCAAAGTCAACGGGTTTTGATCGGTAATTTCGAGGTCTTCGGGTTCGAATTTCGAAAAACGGACAGCGGAATCGGATTTGGAACGTCGAAAAATGTCAATGCCCGGTCAAAGCCAGTCAAAGTTTCGGTCAACAGTGGTCAACGCTGGTCAACAGTCAACGGGTCGGGTCAATAGGTCGAGTCGGGTCGGGTCAACGGGTCGGGTCGGGTCGGGTTATGACCGGTCAAACTAGTCAAAACAGTTCCAAAACCGGTCAAACCGGTCACTTTTTCCTTCCCCACGCGCAGTGTCGGCGCGTGAACAGTGCTAAAATCCCGGAAAAATTTCTAAAAATTATTTTGAGCGATTTCGAGATACTTACAAAGCTCGGTTCACAATTTTGAACGGCGGAGAGCTCGATTTCAACAAATCGGAAACTTTGACCACTTTACCTCCTCACGCGCCGCCGTCGACGGAGACCAAGGATGACACCGGCAAACTCGGAACGATGCAACGAACACGATGGTGCGGGAGGTGTCGTAAACGGATGACCCAATCGTCGTGAATCGATGAAAAACCAACTAAAACCGAGTTATTACCAACGATACTTCCGACTGAAATTCACGACGAACGGCGATGATTCACGACGAAAGGTTTGAGGAGTTTTGTTCCTCGATTGACAACAAACACGATGGTGGTTTTGGCTCGTCGTTTGGAGGTCGGACGGCGAGTAGATCGGAGTTGGAAGTTGGGTCAACGGAAGAGAAAAACTGGAAAAATACATTCTGCAGCACGGGGAGGGGGTTATAAATTCTCTCATAAAGGAAAATGGCTAAATTATGAGTTTAGTCACTGAACTTCCTGTACTTCTTAAAATGGTATGCCAACTTTACGATTTTATAATTTAATCCCCAATTTCTTCCAAAAATACCAATTAAATTCACCACTTTAAAATTTCTTAATTTTAGCCCCTAAATTGGGGTGTTATAGTGCTTGCTCCTCGTGCTGCTCCGGCTCATCGTCGGCTTCGTCAGCTCCCGGAGGTTGCTCACTGGTACGAACCCATAAACCCGTTTCTTTATTAACCTTCAATCCCGATTTAGATAAAGAAAATAGATTGATTTGATATTTGAGTGGAAAAGCGGCATCAAGGCCAACCCTAAGGTCGGCTTTTGAAAACAGATTACTCATAATGCAACTGTAAACTAGAGATGAACAAAGTTTCTTATTAGGAGCAAGATTTACGGTTTCGACAATTTCAACAAAGATAATCTGAGGTAGGTTTATTTTAAGATTATTTTGGATACAATGTATCCAAAAGAGATCCAAGGCTCGAAGAGTGGAGTATCTTCCTCGGTATGGTCGAAACCACCAAGAGATCATTAAATAAAGGAAACGATCATGGAGATCTAAAACACTCGCACTATCCCTTCTTTTCTACTGAGAACCTACCATTTGTTTTTCATTGTCTAAGCATGCATTATCTAATCCTAATGCATTGGCTATGTATTCCGAGTCAATATAAAAGAATTGTCCTAGAAGGTAGGATCGAATTCCTATGGTTTGCAGTTTTAGCCCAGTTTTGAACGCAAATGACATTAGAATAGAAGATTCGAACGAGTTGATGATAAACTATTGGTTCAAGTTCGAAGAGTTTATCAAATTTCCACTCTTGAAGGGTAGGAAGATGTTGAAAATTTATGTCTAGCATAGCTTGAAGAGATGGGATTCTTTTTCCCGAATTATGTAAGGCTCAAAGTATTGAGAATACCTAAAGAAAAGATTTTGTCTACGACTAGGTTCATTGAAGCATGAATTACGAATGGTCATATTAGGATCATCGGGATTAGGATTAGGAATTTGTTAAATAGGAGGAGGATTTGGAGGTGAGTTTGGTGGATGGCTAGATCGACTAGAGGAAGGTCTAGAACGTTTGTGAGACATGGCTTAAGAGAATCGGAATAGAAATAGTAATATGCAATTTTAAAACACATGTATGCAACAAATATCAATCCCAAAACTCAAATGAGTCCTTAATATTTCAAGGTTCTCTAAAACAATCCTAATGGGCAAAGTTTTGAAAAATATTGAAAAATAATGTTTGAAAGTCTTAAGACGTGTAGTTTTCATGAAAGATAACATAATTGAATAAAAAACAACAATAATTTTGGAAAAATAAATTTATTATTATTATTATTATTATTTCGAAATTCAAAGAAAATTTTGAAAAAATGTTCATTTTTTATGAAATTTATTGTAAAATCTAGTTTCTAAACACTAAACAATCAATGCCCGATATAATGTTCAACTTATAACTAATTAAAACTAGTCCTAAAATCAAAAATTGATAAAATAGAAGTTTTAGAAAAATACCTTGAATATTTTCAGATTTGAGTGAGATTAGATGAAGTTTGCACGATTTTAATGATTCTAGCAGATTTAGGAGATGAAATACGAAGTGATTCCGACAAGAAATAGATGTTTTGAAGCAATGTAAAGATTTAGGGAACGACGGCAAAGAGAGAGGAAAGAGTTTGAGGCAAAAAGGGTTTATTTTGGCATATATTAATAGACCCCGTGGGGGGATCGATTCCCTCAAGGGGGAATCGGTTCCCCTTCAAAGGGGAAATCAGTTTCCCTTCAAGGGGGTATCGATTCCTCCTACACTAAAATTCAAAAATCTATATTTTAAACACTCAAAATGCTAAATTAATTTGCTCTAGTGGCATTGGCAACTCATATATTGAAAAATAATCATGTTCAATCAATCAATTTTATCTTTAAACTATTTGAACATATAATTAATTCTCACCAAAGATCATAAACTCCCCCTAACTATTAGCAAAGAAGGCAATAAAAAATTATTATTATTAGAAGCATTTTTCATTTATTCTTAAAAGTGCTAAAATTAATTTAAACACTAAGTGAAGATAGGTCAGTTAAACATAATTCCCTCCTAAGTGTCCAAAATATTTCTTTGTCTAAAGGTTTTGTAAAGATATCCGCTAATTGGTGCAAAGTATCAACAAATTCTAGAACTACATCTTCCTTAGCGACATGGTCTCTAATGAAGTGATGTATAATTTCAATATGCTTAGTTCTAGAGTGTTGGATGGGATTTTTAGTGAGACAAATAGCACTAGTATTGTCACACTTGATAGGAATAGTACCTACTTCAATTCCATAATCAAAAAGTTGTTGTTTCATCTATAAAACTTGTGCACAACAACTACCGGCTGAAATGTATTCTGCTTCAGTGGTAGATAATGCAACACAATTTTGTTTCTTTGAAAACCAAGAAATCAACATATTTCCAAGGAATTGGCAAGTACCGAAGGTGCTTTTCTTATCTAATTTGCATCCTCCATAATCCGCATCAGAGAAAGCATGCAAGCTAAAGCTACAGTCTCTAGGATACCAAATTCCTAAACTAGGAGTGTCCTTAAGGTATCTAAAGATTCTCTTAACAACTAGTAAATGTGATTCCTTAAGACATGATTAAAATCTAGCACATAAACAAACACTAAACATAATGTTCGGTCTACTTGCGGTTAGATAAAGCAAAGAGTCAATCATTGACCTATATAATTTAAGATCCACACATTTACCTCCTTCATCTTTGTCAAGCTTTGTTGATGAGCTCATTGGAGTGTCGTGAGGTTTCCCATTTTCCAGTCTAAACTTCTTGAGCGTGTCCTTGACGTACTTAGCTTGATTGATGAAGATGCCATCTTTTCTTTGCTTGATTTGGAGTCCTAAAAAATATGAGAGCTCCCCCATCATGCTTATCTCGAATTCACTTTGCATTAGCTTAGAAAATTATTGGCAAAGAACATCATTAGTAGAACCAAATATTATATCATCAACATAAATTTGAACTACTAATAAATCTTTACCTTTATGCTTTAAAAACAATGTAGTGTCAACCTTCCCTTTTGAAAAACATTTTTCAATTAAAAAGTTTGACAATCTTTCATACCAAGCTCTAGGAGCTTGTTTTAAACCATAAAGAGTTTTTATCAATTTAAAAACATGATATGAAAATTTTGAATCTTCAAAACCAGGAGGTTGTTCCACATACACTTCTTCTTTTATAAAACCATTTAAAAATGCACTTTTAACATCCATTTGATATAATTTAAATTCATTGAAACATACAAATGCTAATAACATTATAATTATTTCCATCCTAGCTACGGGAGCATATGTTTCATCATAGTCTATGCCTTCTTCTTGAGTATAGCCTTGAGCAACAAGTCTATCCTTGTTTCTCACTATATTACCACTTTCATCAAGCTTATTCCTAAATACCCATCTAGTACCTATAGTAGATTTATTACTAGGCCTTTCAACTAATGTCCATAATTTACTTCTCTCAAATTGATTTAACTCTTCTTGCATAGTCATAATCCAATGTTTATCATTTAATGTTTCTTTAATATTCTTAGGCTCTATGCATGAGATAAATGCAACATAATTACAAATGTTTCTAAAAGAAGATCGAGTTGTTACCTCTTTGGATGGATCACCTATTATTTCACCATCCTTGACATAATTATATTCCCTTGGGTAAGAGACTTACCTTTCTTCAATGGTTGGATTCTCGAGAGAATCTTGAGTTTCCCCATCTTTCGTTTCTTCCTTTGATGATGGTTCTCCAACGTCATGTCCAACACCATTTATGTTTATAATACCTACATCATCATTCACACAAGAATCCTTCCTCGGAAGGGGATTATCATCGAAAAAATGTATAGACTCTTCTACAACTAAAGTTATTTTATTAAATACTCGATAAGCTTTAGAATTTAAGGAATAACCCAGTAAAATTATTTCATCACTTTTAGCATCAAATTTGCCAAGATTGTCTTTACCGTTATTTAAAACAAAACATTTACATCCAAAAGGATGAAAATAGCTAATGTTAGGCTTTTTATTTTTAAAAAGTTCATATGGAGTTTTCTTCAAAATAGGCCTAATCATTACTCGATTAATAATATAACAAGCGGTATTTGTGGCTTCCGCCCAAAAATATTTTGGCAAATTGTTTTCACAAAGCATGGTTCTAGCCATTTCTTCTAAAGTTCAATTTTTCCTCTCAACAACTCCATTTTGTTGAGGGGTTCTAGGTGCTGAAAAAGTATGGCAAAGTTCATATGGAGTTTTCTTCAAAAATAGGCTAATCATTACTCGATTAATATATAACAAGCGGTATTTGTGGCTTCCGCCCAAAAATTTTGGCAAATTGTTTTCACAAAGATGGTTCTAGCCATTTCTTCTAAAGTTCAATTTTTCCTCTCAACAACTCCATTTTGTTGAGGGGTTCTAGGTGCTGAAAAAGTATGGCTAATACCATTAGAATCACAAAATTCGGTAAATCCAAGATTTTTAAATTCAGTTCCATGATCACTTATAACACTAGTTATAGAGTAACCTTTTTCGTTTTGGATTACTTTTGAAAACGTGATGAATTTTTCTAATGCTTCATCTTTAGTACTTAAGAATAGAACCCAAGTATATCTAGAATAGTCATCTACCAATACAAATGCATATTTTTTCCACCCAAGCTAGTAGTTCTAGATGGCCCAAAAAGATCTAAATGGATCAATTGTAATACTCTACTATTTGATACGTCATTAATGGATTGAAAAGAAACTCGCTTTTGTTTTCCTTTAGCACAAGCATCACAAATTTTATCATTATCAAATTTTAGCTTTGGTAACCCTCTAACTAAGTCTCCTTGGATTAGTCATTGCAAAACACTCATACTAGCATGTCCTAGTCTTCTATGCCATAACCAACTATCATGCTCGTCTTTAGCAACTAGGCATAAATTAGTCATATTTATAGAATCTAAATGCACCATGTAGATGTTTCCTATTATATGACCAACAAGCATAATCCGATTAGATGAAATGTCAATGACTTTACAACCATTAATATCAAACATGACATTGAATCCTTTATCAAACAATTGACTAATACTCAATAGATTACACTTTAATCCATTCACATGTAAAACATTCTTAATTTTATGGAAGAGTTATTACCTATAGTGCCTATACCTTCAATGTGACCTTTTGAGTTATCACCAAAAGTCACCTCTCCTCCATTTTTGGCATTGAGCTCTATGAACCGGCTTTGTCTCGGTCATGTGTCTTAAGCATCACTATCAAGGTACCATGAGTTTGAATTATTTCTCGTGCTTGTAGCAATGCTCCTTTTCCTATAAACATAGATTAAATTTTAATTTTTGGTACCCAAATTCTTTTGGGTCCATATTCATTAGTTTCCAAAATCCTAGTCCCCTTAGGTATCCATTTGTATAGGATATCCTTATCTTAGAGATGTAATGAGTTCTTAGGAACCATATACTTCTAACGATTTTTTCCATTAGAGGTTCTTTGGGGACCTCTATGATTGTAGTTTTTAAAACTTTTTCTAAAAAGTTGGATTTTGAATTTTATCCATTTTCAAAACTTTTTGTTCCAACTTTATCAAAAGAAGTTTTAAGATCATCGATTTTCTTTTGATGATCATCATTAACCTTTGAAAGTAAATTTTGCAAATCAAAAGTTTTCTTTTCAAACTATTCTAGTTTGATTTGCAAATTTTTTATTTTACTTTCAAGATCATTGTTGGTTTTGGACATAAGACTATTTTCACTATTTAATTTTGAAATATCATTTTTGTATTTTGAAAATAAAGTCTTATAATCCGAAGCCAACCCATTATAATCCTCTAATAACTCATCATAAGATAATTCATCTGAATCAAATGAGTTAGAGGTTACCTTAGAATCTTCCCCGAATGCCACCAAACACAAGTTTGCTACTTCTTGTTCCTCTTCATCGGAGCCTTCTTCATCGCTCCATGTAGCCACATGAGCCTTGTGCTTCTTCTTGGATTGATACTTTTTCTTCAATTGAGGGCAATCGTATTTGACATGCCCGACTTTTTGCATTTGTAGCAAATGATCGGGTCCTTCTCCTTTGGTTCAGTTTTGAAGCCTTCATTTCGTTTGAATTTTCTTCCTCGGTTGGGCCTCATTAATTTTCTGAACCGTTTGGCAAATAATGCCATTTTCTCGTCATCGTCATATTCATCTGAATCACTCTCATCTTTTATGGATTTGAGAGAAACTCCTAACGTTCTTCTTCTTCTCATTCTCCTTTGGTGTCTCATCAATCTTATTAAGGTCTACCTCATTTTAAAGCATTATTTCATAAGTGAGGAGTGAACTGATTAGTTCTTCAAGAGTTATGGACTTTAAGTTCTTAGCCTCGATGATTGTCGTCTTCTTTGATTGCCACGATTTTGGAAGTAAGTAAACCAACTTCCTCACAAGATTTTCATTTGGAATGATCTCTCCATATGATTTGAGACCATTGAAAGTCGTGGAAAATCTATCCGTCATAGCTTTGATGTCTTCATCCAGTTTCATCCTGAAATTTTCATAGCTATGAGTTAGGAGACTAATTTTAGATTCTTTTACCTCGTCAGTGCCTTCATGAGTGACTTGTAGTTTGTCCCATATCTCCTTGGCGGTTGTACAAGATGAAACTCTCTCGTATTCATTCGGTCCAAGAGCACAAAAGATAATATGGATGGCTTTGGGGTTGAGCTGGAACATTCTTGTTTCTCCTTCACTCTACAATCTTGGATGAGTGGAAGGTTTGATGTATCCGTCTTCTATAATATTCCATGCTCTCATGTCACTTGCTTGAATGAAATACATCATCCTATTCTTCCAATAAGCATAATTAGCTCCATTGAAGAAAGGAGGCTTGTTAATGGGCAATGAATCAAGATCGCAGTCGGAGTTTGAAGTGGAGGCCATTGATGACTTGATTATCGATGTAACTCTTTCCTGATCTACTCAAGAGGTGATTAAACCTTCAAATGAGTCAAGCTATGATGCCAATTGTTGAGTTAATCGATCGATGAAATTGGCCAAGAGGGGGGTGAATTGGCAATTAAAAATTTGGTGGAAGCTTTTGCAGGAAATTGAAAGTAATTGCACAACGATTTAGAGTGCACTACAGCAAAAGTGGCTTGTTGCGGCATTTTTTTTACTTATAGGGGCGTAAAGACAAACGCCGTTAAAAGCGTTGCTAAAAATAGCTCCGCTAAAGTTTGCGACGTTTTTCAACAAAAAACGCCGCAATAGGTGACAACATATAACGGCGTTTGTTCAACAAATGCCGCAAAAGGTATTGATATTTAGCGGCGTTTGGCAGAAAAACGCCGCAATAGGTGTTGATATTTAACGGCATTTGGCAAACAAACGCCGCAATAGGAGTTGATGTTTAGCGGCGTTTTCTTCACAAACGCCGCAATAGATGTTGATTTTTACTGACGTTTTTCCTACAAACGCCGCAATATGTATTGAGATTTAGCGGCGTTTTTATCAAAAACGCCGCTAAATGTATGGTATATTGCAGCGTTTTTTGTTATAAACGTCGCTAAATAACACAGAATTTAAAAGTTCTAAAAATTATGCTTAATACCCCAAATCTATTTTTTCAACCTGTTCCATTATCCAACAAACAAAACAGCAATAACATCAAATCCAATATAATAAATAAAAGTTTTCATTAACGTAATATAAGTTAAGTTAAACACGATTTAGTAACATTAACATAATGCTCATAACATAATTGAGGCTACGATGGTGGATTCTGAGGTTGTATTTTTTGTATCATCAGCATCATATCATTGAGTCGTTTTTCAAATTCTTCACATCTCTGCTGATATATTACTTCTCTCTGTGCTGCCACTGCTTCTCTCTGTGCTGTCGCTGCCTCTATCTGTGCTGCCACTGCTTCTTTCTCTGCTTCCGCTACTGCTCTAGCTGCTTCCGCTGCTGCTCTCTCTGCTTCCCTTGCTTTATTTTCCACTTTCAAGTTAGCCATTTATTGATCCATCTCAGCCAACTTTTCTTTTAAACGACCAACTTCTAATTGGGAAGATCGAGACTGTGATGACGTGTACTGTGATGAACTGGATCCAAAATGTTTGGTGGGAGTAACGAATGATCCTTGACAGCGCACCCGACCATATCTTTCAGGACCCAAAACGTCATTAATAACTTGATTTTCAATGTCATCATCATTAACAATACCTTGACTCGAAGCAGTAGCATGATACTCTGCCCTTTTCTACCTCAATTTTTCCTAATAATAAAGTGAATAATTAATTAAAATAAAAAATGTCATGGTACAAATATAAATAAAGTCTGGTAAATTTAAAACATCTACCCAATAAACGTACCATAATTTCTGCAACGTCAGCAGTCATAGGAGTGCCATCCTTCTTCGTATGTGTCATGTCGAAGAGTTGGATTCGACCAACTTTAGAACCGGATGCATTTTCCTACAATGTACCATAATGTAATTACTATGAGTTAGTATGTACATGGAATACAAAAAAACTATTTCAATAATCTATAATACCTCCTCATGAGCTATACTAGCAAAGCTCTTCGATCCAGCTGTGTGCGTAAACTTTTGTTGTTGCCTACTAGAAACACCAACATGCTCTCGGTCCTACAATGTCAAACAACCACTTATAATGATGATTTAAATTTTGTTACAAGTATTTATGAAAAATACATCATACCTGTCCTTTTTGAGAACTCCAAAATCTGACTGCATCTTCCCATTGGTACCTGAGCATTCCTGGTGGGACTTTTTGCAACTTCTCTTCAAGGCTGAGATCATTCTTGAAGTATTTCTTCTTTAAGGAGCTCTTGTGGTCCCTCCATCTCTTCCCTAACGCTTGCTTCACATAATCGTCAGAGACCTCTAAAACAAATTTCTCCTATACAACAAATAAGTGTGCACCGTAAGTATAAATTAGTATTGAATTTATATAGAGTATCTATTACAATGACATTATTACCTTAACAAAATCCAACGCTTGATTTTTGTTACTATTAGGCATTTTGCGCCATGACTCATAATTGATCGGTAACATATTCACATTACGTCCAACTATGCCTAAGTAACCTGCTAGAAGACGTGATTATGGGCCAATAGGTTGACCGGCATCGTTTCTTGAAACTTTGACACGATGCTCAGGAGGAAGTTGTTATAATTCCTTTAAAGTTGTACGTCCTCGAGTCTTGCGCGTTCCATCATTTTCAACTATATAAGAAATTATTAAATGTCAGTTTTGAAAATGAACAAAGTAGTAAATAAAGTTTCGAAGATTACCTTGAATTTCTACTTCTTCACAGTTTCAGGAACTTCGGAAGACTCAGGTGCATTCGTTTCCTCGTTATTCTTTCTTCATGGTCTTCAGAAGCTCGAACAACCGCAAATCAGATATTTTTCCTCGGCATTATATCTGTAATAAACAAACATGAGTAATAAAAAACGATTTAATTAATGAATACATTGAAAGACAACATGTTAAGGGTTATAACATTATAAATAAATAAATGAAGATATAAAATCGTACAACAGTCTTATGTAATGTCAGTTGTCATAAATATCTTCATCAACGTCCTCTCGAACCCATTGAAATTGTGTTGTATTACTGATAGTTTCATCTAAGTTTTGTGGTAGTAGAGGTAAACACTCTGATCTTGTTTCAATGTCATCTCTACTTCCATCCTCGATGTCTATCAAGTCTCTGGGAGTATTTCGAAGCACAACATACCAACCGTCATCCATTGGATCGTGACAATAAATACTTGTTTCACTTGAGAGGAAAATACATATGGTTCATCCATCAAACGTTGACCGTGTGAATTAATCGAGAGAAATTCACCATTAAAAACCCAAATTTATTCTTTTATACATCTGTTTACATCAACCCAGTCACACGAAACAACACAACCTTTCGTTTTCCATAATAATCTAACTCAATAATGTCCGTAAGATTTCCATAATAATCGACCACTCCATCCTGCGAATTATTGTCCCTTACAGTAGCATAACTTGTAGTTGATGAGGTAACTACGACTCCACAATTTTGTGTCCTCCTTAATCTTTCACGAGATTTCGTGTGAAACCTGAACCCATTAATGAGGAAGGCATTATATCTTTTAACTATTCTATTCGGACCTTGAGAAAGCCATTTAACTTCTTCACTAACTTCTCTCCCACTCCAAACCTATTACACATGAATGGTGAATAATTTGCATTGATGTCGATATAAAAAGCAAGACATATTATTTTATAAGTGTTCAAGATTTAGTTGCTTACCGTCTGGCCTAACCATTCATGAAAAGTTTCTGTGAACAACTTATAGCTCTCGCTGATTTAATCTTCGGGAGCGTGCTCGAGATCTCAATACTTCTTTAAACTCACTATAAAGAATATTATGTCGATAAAAATTGATAAATATAAAAGATAAAGAGATTTTATTAGGATTGGGTCCGAAAGACTTACGTGCGAAAGTGATCTATTGAATCATGATGAAAAAGAACATATCGGTGTGCTTGTACCCAAGACGTGTCAACTAAATGTGCAATTTCAACTTTCCCTAATGGTTGACCATAACTTCCAAACAAATAATGTTGAGTTAAGTCATCAGTACCTAACTCATCATTTCGATTTGGTCTATTCCATCTTGTTTCAACATGTTCCAAATATCTAGAGCAAAATGTCATACATTCCTCTGCCAAATACCCTTCAGCAATTGATCCTTCCGGATAACGCTTATTACGACAATAAGACTTCAACTTGCCCAAGAACCTATACAGAAAACAACATACTACGTAAATACATTTTATTCAAATGTATAATCAGTAGTAATTTGAAACGTGTAATTCAATTAACACCTCTCTATAGGGTACATCCATCGATAGAAAATGGGACCACCAACTCTTGCTTCGTGAGGAAGATGAATTAACAGATGCACCATAATTGTGAAGAATGAAGGCGGAAATATCTTCTCCAAGTTGCATAAAGTCAAGGCAACTCGATCTTGTAGTTTATCAAGTTCTTCAACCATTAGAACTTTCCCACATATGGCTTTCATTATATTAGAAAGTTCAATGATACAAGACGTCACCTTACTCGACATGCAACCGCGAACAGCTACTGGTAGTAAATCTTGCATTAATATGTGATAATCATGAGACTTTAAACCATAAAGTCTTCGATCTTTAACACTAACACATCGAGAAATGTTTGATGCATACCCATCTGGGACCTTTATATCCTTCAACACCGTGCAAAACATTCTTTTCTTTCTTCGAAAGAGAAAAAATAGAAGGCGGCAAGAAATTTCTTCCATTCGGACGTAATTGCGGATGAAGATCATGTCGAATTCCCATGTCCACTAAGTCAAGTCGACTCTTAAGATTATCTTTAGATTTTCTGCCATCATTCAGAATGGTCCCGATAATATTCTCACAAACATTCTTCTCAATATGCATTACATCAAGATTATGTCTCAAAATCTGCTTTTTCCAATAAGGCAACTCGAAGAATATACTCCTCTTTTTCCACAAGTCTACCTCATTTGGATCATCCTCTTCATCAGACTCATCATCAGTTTGTTCGTTAACTTCAAGCTCTTCATTGACCTGTTTTGCCTTTTTCTTTGATCGTGTACTAGTTGGTTGATTCATCTTTCCATAAGTAAAATTGATATTTTTCAACATTCTGAATATTTCAGAGCCGGTTGTTTAGTCAGGAGCATTTCGAAACTCTTCATCACCATCAAACATATTCTTTTGAAATCTAAATCTATGATTATCAGGTAACCACCAGGTAACCACCAACGATGTCCCATATAAGAGAAACTTTTTTCCATTAACCAACCACTTCAAACATGTTTGTGCAGCACAACAAGGACAAGCATAACAACCTTTGGTACTCCAACCAGATAAATTTGCATACGCAGGAAAATCATTAATTGTCCATAAGTAGCGCGTAAATTAAAGTTCTCCTTCGTCAACACATCGTACGTTTCGACCCCTTCCCATAACTGTGTCAACTCTGCAATTACCGGCTGCATGTAAATATCAATATCCTTTCCGGGGCCTTTCTCGCCGGGGATTATCATGGATAAGATGAAATATGATTGTTTCATGCAAATCCAGGGAGGCAAATTGTATGGAACAAGTACAACAGGACAAGTACTATACGAAGTACTCATGAGTTTGAATGGATTAAACCCATCAGTTGCAAGACCGAGTCTGACATTTCGAGGATCTCTCGCAAAACTTGGATACTTGTTGTCAAATGACTTCCAAGCTAAAGAATCTGCAGGATGCCGTAATAATCCATCATCGGTTCTGCCATCATGATGCCACCTCATAGACTCAGCAATCTTGGAGGACATAAACAATCTTTGTAGCCTAGGTATAAGAGGAAAATATCGCAGAATCTTGATCGATTTCTTTCTTGATCGTGCTTGAGCTTCATCCTCAGTAATATTTGTGCCTCTCTAATCATCCATCGAGATTTTCCGTATACATGACAAGACTCCTGATTTTTTCGATCACCCCAATATAACATACAATCATTCGGACAACTATGAATTTTGCCATATCCAATACCCAAATCTCTGATCATTTTCTTCATATCTTTGCATGATTGAGAGATTTTTGCAAAAGGAAACACTTATCCTAGTAACTCCAACAATTGCGTAAAGGAGTTACCAGTCCACCCTCCTAGGCATTTTAAGTGGAAAAGACGAATGCAGAAAGAAAGCTTTGAAAACTTTGATCCCTCATAAAGTTGTTCATTCATTTCATTCAGCAACTTGTAAAACTTTGCCGCTTCTCCATTTGGCTCTTCATCACATCCACTTCTTCTAATCTAAATGAAATCATTAACATCATCCTGACAATAATTTTCTGTATCATACGACTGATGATTGTGCATATTAATGCATCTCGTAACATCCCTTCCATGTCATCTTCTCTAAAAGTTGGATGGGGAGAAGGAGCACGATAAGTCGAGTAACTCGTGGAAGCAGATCTATCTGATACAATCTCTCCATGAAAGATCCATTTTCTATACCCCCGAACAAATCCAAAAATAACTAGATGCTCGTACACAACTTCACGAATGTGCCAATTAATGTTCACACAATTCTTACAAGGGCAAAGAATCATATTTTCTTGGTTTGCATTCAGAAAAGCTAAATTTAGAAAGTTTTCGACTCCATTTCGATATTCGACGCTTACCCTTGAGAAATCCATCCAACTCTTATCCATTTCGTATTTCTGGAGTTTCAATTTCAAATGTTAATTGCTAATAATATAGATAAAATTAGAACCTAAACAGAAGCATTAAATTATCATATTTAGTGCATAATAATATTTGCATAGTATAAAACTAATCACTCGTAAATTATACAACTTTTAAATTGATAAAATTGTATGGGTGCAAATGTATCAGTTAATTTATAAAAATTATAACAAGAATTATATACAACTGCATACTATAGAACTAAATACTTACACATGTTTCATCAAATGTAGCATTTACATCTAAATAGACTCATGTTTCATTGTTACCGAGAGAGGCATTAAGAACTTAGAACGAAATATAAACCCAATTAACCCATTAGCGAAGGGTTGAAGAAATAAAGAAAAAGAATAACACAAAAGGACAACCGACTTAAGTCGTAGTCAACAATTTCTCAGTGAATGCATACTATATCTCTATGATTAATTATGATTGTTAGAAGTTAGAATTCCAAGGACAATCCACTTAAGTCTTAGTCAACTATGCGACACCAAGAATAATTTAATACATTTGACTTGACAATCTTAAAGCAACGTAAATATACTTTACTTAATGAGTATCATGGAAAAACCTGGAAAATGTTTATTATGATGCTATTTCGATGAACCAGAATAATATATGCATGTCACTAATACCTGTGCAACTCGATCAAACTCCAACAGCAACAGTGATTTATGTAACTTTTTTTTGCAAATTCTGACAACCATGCAGGCAAAGCAAGTGTACTGTAGCAAATAAACCACGATTACATATCATCATAAGGGAAAAGGAGGCTAATACGTTAAATGATTTAAAGAACCTAAACCAAAGTGGTGAGCACGAATACACGTCTTCACAAGTGAAGTGAAATGAATTAAGAGCCATTTATTGTGTACAACACAGTAGACATGTATTTGAAACAAAAACAGAACCATTTAGGGATCGTTAAGGACAGAAAAGATGGTTCTAACATAGTTCATGCAAATTTTAGAAGACCCTCGTCTTGTGTCACTAACCATGTCGTTAACAGAACCAAAGATGGATCATTGATTAAGAGTTAACTGGACATTTCTTCTGGCTCTTCATTTGTTTCACACCTCCTCTTCAATTATAAACATGCAGTAATCGTACATGATAAACATGATTACTAAACAAATATTATAAGATTCTTAATAAATTAAACAAATGTATCTTACAAGCGAAAGCCATAATATTTCTAACAAATGTATAAATACGTATGAATTGTAAATTTAACTCTTGTGAAATAAAGGTGAGGTATTATTCATTTTAACAAGTTTTCAATTCAACTGTTTTTTATTTAAAATAAAATTTTAGGTATTAATAATTTGTTTTTTTTTTAAATTCCAAGTTTGGGTTAAAAATTAACAATATATTCTTAACTATATTAAAAAAATGAAACGCATTGAGACAAAATGGTTTCAGAAGTAGAGTTACGAACTGTAGCACAAATATACCAAATCTCATTCGGTCTCGTCTATGATTCATTGTTTTGACATCACTCTCCTAAGACAGGGTCCAACAATCAGGCCCAAGTGAATGGACCAATCCCTTAGTTCTACTTATGACACGATTTGACAAGTCACTCAGATCAGTTATTTTGCGTTTAATTTTATCTATAACAGTAGGCATTTGGAGATGATGCTATCGACTATTTAAAGACAAATTGAATCCACAAAGTCTAGCTTTATGTAATGAGATGCTGAAACATGGTTGATCAAAAAAAAAAGATTATGTTTCCACATCATTGGATGCTCTGTAGATTCTTTTTACCTTATGATAATCATCTAAATAGATAATTCAATTCCCTACCAAGTTAATATTTCAGTAGCATGTCTACGTGATTTTGCATCATAGTTTAATCTTTGCCTGATTAAAAAAATATTGCCCGATTGTATCATAGTATAATGGTCTTAGAAATTAATTTTTTCATCCGGGAGATATCATCACATCATTTCTCCATCTATAGAAATCATCATATAGCTTAAAATGTCCTAAACCATGATCAGTTATGTCAAAGAAAATCATTGCATCCAGAAGTAGAATGGGTTCAAAGTTTGTGTCATAACATTGAACAGTAACTAAAGTGATCTGTTGACGTAAAAGAAAAATATGTATTCCTAATATGATATGTACCAATAGACATGGTTTAGATAGACAAGAAGAATCTAGCCAAAATGCATTTGTTTGAGAAAAGCAAGAATTAGATACTGCCATGTGGTACCAATAGACATGGTCTAGATAGACAAGAAGAATTCGCTGGTGTCACTTGACTCTTCAACTAATCAGGCAAGACATAGAGTAGAAAATAAGAACTAAAAGAAAATATACAAGTGCCAAAATGAAACTACACAAAGTCCTCAAATAACAAGAAGGTGGAAGAAAAATTGTGCATATAATAATCAGCTAACTGCATAAAGAAAATCTGCGATTGATTGACCCAATTTCATCCATTATGAGTAACCCATTCAGTTTTTAGGTACTACCAATTGTAAACCCTCTAGATCAGGGGGTGGGGGAATAACACGTGAACAACTAAATCTATTCAGTTTTTAAAGATAGTAATGCAACAAAAATGCTAGCGGCTGAATACACAATTCAGGTGGGAACTACGATTATAATTGGGTACAGAGCATTAAACCCTAACGAAGCGAAAAAAGAGAGACAAGAACGAAAATAAAGGAACCTGTGATGGTGCCGTGAACGACGGTGCCGTTCTTGAGCTCAATCGACACCGTTTCATTGTTCAACTTCATCAAAAAACCTGCACATTGTTTTTCAAACCGAAGACATTTTAAAGAGATCCAACAAGTTGTTTTTAATTTTTTACACGTAATTGTTACACACGAAGGGAAGATAAATTTCGCTAATCAAGAGTTGAGATTAAAGAGGGAAAGGGAAACTGACCTGACGAGCTTCATGTTGAGAAGAGAGAACAGAACTAGAGCATGAGGCAAAAGGCGAGAAACCTAAATCAAAGGAAGCGGGAAAGAAAGGGAGAGAAACGGACTCTGTTTGCTGCTTCTACCAGGCCTCGAAGTCGGAGGTGATTTAGGGCTCAATAATATTGCAGCGTTTATACATAAAACGCCACTGGATACAATAATATTGCGGCGTTTATCAAAAAATGCCGTACCATTAATACTCAATAGCGGCGTTTGTACAAAAACGTCGCTAAATGACTACTCTTTTACGGCGTTTGTTGATAAAACGGCACAATAAATAATTCTATACCGGCGTTTGTTCCAAAACCGCCGCTAAATTACTACTCTATTGTGGCATTTTTTGAAGAAACGCCGCTATATTATCATTTGGCGGCGTTTGGATTATAAACGCCGCTATATTTCAATATCTTTTGGCGTTTACTCTCCAAATGCCGCTAAAAACGCCGCTACAGAATACTTTTGATGTAGTGGTGGTTCGACTTTCTCAAACAAAGTCTACGTCCACTACCTTAGCTATCCACACTAAGGATTTTCCAATAAATTCACTAATTTGTTCTTTCTTTTGAGGCCAAAGAGATAACCTTACAACTCCCTCAAGAATATACCCCAATTCTTGAGAACACTCTTTCTCAAAGAGAAAGATTACAAATTTGAAAACTTAATGAAAAACCTCACAAGGCAAATGTGTTTGCACAATTCTAGAACAAAGAAATAACACTAAAGAATAATACAATTAAGCATAATGAGTGTTCTTGAAAGCAAAAATGAATATTGAATGAAATAGGCTTGAAAGTGCTCAAACTTGAGGTTTGATGCTTTCTCTTTGATTCTCTCTTGATTCTTGTTGATTGTTGTTTCTTATTGTTGATCAATGGCTTCTAAGCTTGTTTAAATACTCCTTCAATTATGAACATTGGGGATGATTAGTGGAGTCAATAGAGCCGTTTAAGTGTGAAAATAATTAATAAAACTGCTTGGAGCGTGGGGGGAATCGGTACCCCTCATAGGGAATCGGTTCCTGCAGTGTAAAATTCAAATATTTCGACTGTTACACAGGGGGGAATCGGTATTAAAATGTTTGGAAGACTTGGAGTAATTTTTGATATTCGAATAATTATATCGAATATACTTGGAAAATCTTTTGTAAAATCTTAAAATTCATTTAACTTAATTTGTTATATTAAAACATCAAAATGTTTTCAACAGTTCCCAACCACCAGTCATGCTCGTGGACCTGATGGCAGCTTGAACCTTAACCGTTGGTAAAGCTTGTACGCTAGGAAGACAACGAAGATTGAGATGGTAAAGCTCGAGACCTACTTTCTATAACACAAAAATGCATTAATCGGTACCCATTGCACTGTACTGTATATGTTTACAAGAGCTTCTGTGAATATATAATACTCGTATACATCAGTATTCTAACATTTATATGATGCAAAAAATGAGCAAGAAAGCAAAACTACAGGGGATCAAAAGTTCAAATCAGAAGGAAGAATTTGCCAGTATTGTCTTTTAAAGGAAACTTATGCAGATGTTGCTTCAAGTGTCCTCAAAATACAAGATTTAATTAGATCAAAAGTTCAAATCAGAAGGAAGAATTTGCCAGTATACATAAATAACATTATTTTTTATTAAAATATTATTAGACCATTATATAATGTCAAAATCGTATTCAGTTTTGGATATTTGGATATCCGATCCGAAATTTCGGATATCCGAAAATTCGGATCGGATAATATCCGATATCCGATAATGCACACTCTTACTCATAAGTGCAGTAATCGAGTTTCAGAGCGATACTGGATCATCTAGTCAATTGGGTGGCCTTTCTTTTTTTAATACAAGGGGAGAAGCTAATAAGCTTTATATCTAATTCAATTGGGTGGCCTTTCAGGCGTTTTTACCCAAAAATCATCCTAATAATAAAATATTACTTGTCAGACACAATTTCTTCAAATATTACCGATCTAGCACCATTTGTGACAGAGTGATAATAAAACGCGTTTTAGGAGACGTGCCTTCTTGGGGTTCTGCCCGAGCTGGTGCCATGGTGGAATGGCGTGAATCATGAAGCGCGCCTTCGTGGAGAATTCTGACACGTGGGGAAGGTGCGGATCAAGATACGCGCCTTCCAATTAAATTTCATCTACCACCCTTAAATACCACCCAACCGCCCGTCCCCTCCCCTATAAATACCCCCTCATACAACACTTAAATCACACCAAAAATACTCTTCTTTTTTCCTTTTATCAATCATTCTATCAAGCTTTAAGTAGGTTTTATTATCGTTTTTAGAAGCTAATTTTTTTATTATATTATAATCATTTAATAGTTAATTATTTTATTATATTTAACTGTACTAATTTTTTTATTACTTTTTACAGTTATAAAATGGAAGGTGGGTTGATGCGTTTAGACGAGAATCATATCTTGAGTCATTTTTTCAATACGGTAACAATTTTAAATTGTGTTATTTTAGTTATTTTGAATGCTTTATTTATTCATTTTTTAGTATAAATTTATATTTGAATTTTTATAATATTTATTTAATTAGGGGAATGATCGTATATTAGATCTATTTATTCGTAACGCTAAGTTAGAGATACTGAGTCGTGTCTGGCTGTATTTAACCTAGGCTGGATTCGGTTACATAGCAAAATATGAAGGGCATTAGCCTTGAATCTAACCTTAGTTTTGCACTGATTGAGAGGTGGAGACTAGAGACACACACATTCAATCTTCTGTGTGGGGAGAGCACTATTATGATGGAGGATGTTTCCAAACATTTGGGGCTTTCGGTATATAGGGATGTTATTTCTGGTATGGTAGATGGTGATTGACATTCCTTGTGCGATAAGTATCTTTGAGGAATCCAGCCTAATTTCAATGGTGGTCGAATACCGTTATCATGGTTGGCTACAAATTTTCATCATTGAGTCTAAAATAATTGATTGGGCTTGCATATTACAACTCATAGGAGGGATCTTGATGCCCGATAAATCTTTCAACCACGTTCAGTGTATGTGGTTGCATCACCTCGAAGATTTTCGAGTTGCCAGCTCACTCAGTTGGGGCTCCGTAGTTTTGGCATCTTTGTATAGAGAAATGTGGTTGGCAACTGATTATCGAAAAAATGCTATCGGTGGATGTCTCCTTGTTCTCCAGTTATAGGTGTGGTATCGCATGCCCTTTTTATGTTTGGTCGTGAATAACCCATTAGTCTTCCCGTTATTGTTGAGGTAATTTCAATACTGAGTTTGTATATAAATAATTGTTTTGAGTATATAATGACATATTTTTTTACATTGAATAGGTGGTCATGTACAAGGAAAAATCATCGTGATAGACCAGACAAATTGGAAGAAATTCAGATACTAATTGATCAAAAGGCTGGTACAGAGGTATGTATTTAAATTTTATTATTTACCTTTAATTATCGTTATATAATTAGAAAATTATTTTGATAAGAATTATATATATTTGTTTTAGTTTCAATGGACTCATTATTCTACTGAAGAAATGAGGCTTTTCATCCTACCTCACTTGAGTGGTTCATTAGATGTATGGATGGTGGTGGTCCCTCTGGTATGTTATGCTATTGTCGAATGACATCATACTGATCGTGTGCTCCGCCAATTTTGTTTCATATAATATATACCTGAAGCACCTTGAAATCTCGACAATATGCATAACGTCAATAGATGGGGCAAAAATAATGTCAATTGGTTGTTGAAGTACAACAAGTGGATAATGTTCTAGGAGGGTCGACATGGACACATTCCCCCTAGGGAGCCGATTTATGTTGATCATTATTTAGTTATGACTTACTATTATCGGTGGTTCAACACAAATGGAAGTCATTCCTACTTTTCAAAGAGGCACGAGTTGGGAACATTCATTGGAGTCGAGAAAAGCACCATCCATCTATACCGGTTTACATTCCCAGCCTACCACTATACATGGGTAAACCACTATTTTAGATGGCATCGCAACTACTTCAGATGGCACCGCAGCCAATTCAGACGCCACCGCAGCCAGTTCAGATACCACCACCGTAGGGTTTTTATAACACCTCTTAGCAAATATTATATCGTCATACGTATAGATCCAGTATGGACTTCATATGCTGCTTATTTGGTAGGTGGTGCTTCACCACATAACAAACACCTCCAGCTCAGTATAGATCGCAGTCATCAATGTCGATGTTTTTATAATTTTCACTGTTCTCCATGAGCGGTGGGATGATTAGTTATACACCTCTAGGGTTCTTATTCTATGGAGGTTCTACATCGTCATTCGTCTCTTATAAAAAAAATGTAGTTGTTATTGATGATGATGATGATGAGAGTGAGGAGGAAGAGCAAGTTATACGAAGAAACCCTCATTAAAATAGACAGTCACAACCCTATGGAACACATTCAAGACGTAGACATCAATATACTTGTTTAGTTTGTCATGTTTATTTAATTTTCTTTGTTTATCAACAAATGTAATGAATTATGGACTTTTTATTTATTTCATTTCTGAATGATTTTATTATTTAATTGTTTGAATTATAACAATTATTTAATTATTTTTATTATTTAGTTTGTAATGTTTTTATTTAATTTTCTTAATGTATTTATTGTTTCTATTTATTTGGTAATGCTCAAATGACATTTTTTGAACCATGTTTTATAATATTTTGATATAACAAATTAAGGAAAAATGTTTTTGGACTTGATTGAATTTGTTCAGAGTTTTCAAAAGTTTTCAAAAATAATTCAAAGTCCATTAAACTATAATTTGAACACAAAAATACTTTTCTGGGTACATAGTACCGATACTGTTCTTACAGTATCAGTACTGCATGAACAATACCAATATTGTTCACGTAGTATCGATACCAAGGTAAGAGAAGTATCAATACTCTCTAGGTAGTATCGATACTACCAGTTTAATTTCAACTTGCTCAAATTCTAGAATGCAAAATAGGTATCAATACCCAAAGGGGTACCAATACTACTTTACATAGTAGTATCAATACCACGATAACAATATTGATACTAGTCAAACCTAACGACTAGTTGATTTAAATAGTATAAAGGAAATACCGATACTCATTAAAGGTGTATTGATACTCCCTATCCTGGGCAGTTTTATTTTGTAGAAATATTATCCCCATGGCTCTAAATCATCCCCAACAGTTAGAAACAGCTACAAACACGTTCCAACATATAAAAATAATTTGAGGAAACTTGAAGAAGGATTAGAACACCTATCAAGAAATCAAGCATAAGAGAAGATCTTTTTATTCCTATTTTCATTTCTCTTATAAATATTAGTGTTTTTAGTGAGCTTAATTTTCTTGTAAACACTATATCTTTTAGAGGTTTTTCTTGTTTACATTGTATTCCTTTTTTAAAAAGGGATTGCTTCTAGCTTAGCCTGTTAAATTCTATGGAGTGTAAAGGCTATCTCTTTATCTTGCAAAAAGAAAGAACAAATTAGTGAATTTGTTATAAAATCCTTAGTGGGGAGCTAAGGCAGTGGATGTAGACTTGGTTGAGAAGTCAAACCACCATAAATCACTATGCAAATTGTCTATCTCTTTAATCTCCTTACTCCCTAAAATCAAAAACCAATTTACCCCCTCTTGGAAAATTATATGGTTGATCAATTAAGCTTCATCAACAATCCCAACAATGGTATCAGAGTTTGACTTATTAGAAGGTTTAACCATCTTAAGACGATCCTTGAAAAAGTTCTATCCATTTTTGAAGCAACCGAGAAGATGACTTCCACCTCCGGCTCATTCCACATGAAAGATTCCCAACCGATCGACAAGCCTCCATACTTCAATGGAGAAAACTATCGTCATTGGAAGAAACTAATGAATCTATTCAACCAATCTAATGATCTTGATAAATGAGAGATGATCGAGAATGACTACGTTTCTCCAAAGAAGAAGACAAAGGAGTGTATTGCCTAAGAACGAAAGAAAACTCAACAAAATGCTAAGGTCATGCAATTTTTTTTGTACATTTGGTCCCGGTGTCTACGAAGGAGTTTTTTCTTGTTTAAATGCTAAGGAGTTTTGGAAAAGCTCGAGGAGATTCATGGAAACAAGAAAGAAGAACCAACAAAGGCGGTGTCCATAATGGCTCTTGAAGAGCCTCAGGTATCTTCTAACTCAAATAAATCAAATTCTTATTCTTTTAATGAGTTACAAGTTGCTTACGATGAGTTGTATTTGTAATTTAAGACCATGAATTCCAAATATAAGAAATTAATTTCAAAATTCAAAGTTGAAAATGATTTTCTTTTGAAAGCAAAATGAAACTTTGAAAAATGATTTAGAGCTTTCATAAATAAAAAACAATGATTTAAAAGAAAAAACTTTTGATTTGAAAGTTAAGCTTGAGAGCTTAACAAAAGAAAAATAATTAAATTCTAAAAACAACTCATTATGTTTAAAAATGGCAAAATGCTCACATTGCCATTTTCATGGTCATTTGGAACATACTTGTCCTTTAAAGAAAGGAAAACGTTTTAAAATTAGACAAATATGGGTTCAAAACGGAACAAGGGGCATTGAGACTAACATTCAAGGATCCAAATCAATTTGGATACCAAAATCTATATAAATGTCTCTTGTAGGTGTGTGGGAGAAATGGTGACAAAAGTGAAGATATTCAAATGCTCTACAACACTTGATATGGGATGAGTAACCTCTAAGCTTAAATGCTTTCATTTTGATTAATTGGTTGCTCATTTAGTTTTAGGCATGCATGAATTATGATTTTAAATAATTTTATATTTCTCATCTCATGTATGTTGAAAAGTGTATTATGATGCACATTTTAAAGTTTTAATGATTTTTCATAATTTTTAGTTCATCATAATGAATTTTGGTCAAAATTGGTTTTAAATGCAAATTATATCTCTCTAACAATTGATATCAATTTTTCAAATGCTTTGTTTTTTTTACAAATTTTTATTTTTGACCTTAATTTAAATATTTATGCATATGATTTATTGCAAATGATATCTCTCTAACAATTAATATCAATTTTTCAAATACATAACATTTTTGGATAGTTTTATGCACATGTACTTAAATAAAAATATTGGTATTGCATAAAGTTTATTAGACTTGGATGTATTGAATTTTTTGTGCTACTAACATGTTTGTTCATCTTTGTTGAAATTCAATTTTTTTAAGTGTCTAAGTTTTTTAGCTAAATTTTTGTTTAGAATGCTTTTATTGGGGGGCTTTGATTTTTCAAATGATTTTATGTTAAAATTTACCACTTACTCTCCATTGTTATTTTTGAACTTTAAAGTTGAATTATTTTTTATATAAAAAAGGGGAGAGAAATATAGGTTTGAAAAATTCAATTTCTCAAGAAAAATGGGGAGCTTTAACATTTTCCAAAATATGTCACTTTTACATTAAATGTTTTATTAATGAGGACTTTTGCCAAAAATAATTTTTCAAATGTTTTGTTATATCAAAAGGGGGAGATTGTTGAACCATGCTTTATAATATTTTGATATAAAAAATTAAGGTAAAATGTTTTTGTACTTGATTTAATTTGTTCTAAGTTTTCAAAAATAATTCAAAGTCCATTAAACTAGAATTTGAGCACAAAAATGCTTTTTTGGGTACATAGTGCCTTATACTGTTCTTACATTATCGATACTTCATGAACAATGCCGATACTGTTCACGTAGTACCCATACCATAGGTAAGAGAAGTATCAATACTCTATAGGAAATATCGATACTACCAGTTGTTTTTCAACTTGCTCAAATTCCAGAATTCAAAATAGGTATTGATACCCAAATGAGTACCGATACTACTTTACATAGTAGTATCGATACCATGATCAAAGTATCAATATTGGTCAAGCCCAACGACCAGTAACAACTAGTTGATTTAAATATTATAAAGGAAGTACCAATACTCATTTAAGGAGTACCGATACTCCCTGTCTTGGGCAGTTTTATCTTGCAAAAAAATTATCCCCAATGGCTCCAAATCATCCCCAACGGCTAGAAACGGCCACAAACACATTCCAATACATAAAAGTAAGTTGGGACACTTGAAGAAGGGTTAAAACACCTATCCAAGAAATCAAACACAAGAGAATAATTTTTTCCTATTTTCCTTTATCTTGTAAATATTAGTGTTTTTAGTGAGCTTAATTTTCTTGTAAACACCCTGCCTTTTAGAGGTTTTTCTTGTTTAAATTTATTCCTTTTGTAAAAGGGGATTGGTTCTAGCTTAGCCTGTAAAAGCTAGGGATTGTAAGGTTATCTCTTTACCCTACAAAAAGAAAGAACAAATTAGTCAATTTGTTGGAAGATCCTTAGTGAGGAGCTAAGGTAGTGGATGCAGACTGGGTTGAAAAGTCATACAACTATAAATCATTGTGTAAATTGTCTATATCTTTAATCTCCTTACTCCTTAAACTCAAAAACCAATTAACCCTCTTGGAAAATCATACGGTTAATCGATTGAGCTTCATTATCAATCCCAACATCATTAATTGAAATTAAACAAAAAATGAAATAACACAAACTGAAATTTTAGAAACTACAATTACATAGTGATGCTCAACAGTTACGTGATGATAAAAAATATGGAAATTTTTCCTATATTGGCCTAGGTTTCTACAATGCCCACGTCTTTTGTTTTCTTTGGACGTCTCTCGAATATCACTATCACAATGAATTCGAGTGGATTTTGGATGACATGCATCCCTTAATAAGGATGAATATGGTACAATTGTAAGCTAATTCTTAACCTCAAAAATGGTTATAGTCTTGACGGGTATAAGAGCAAGTTGCTTTAACATGGAGCTTGCATACTTCATAGCTTGAAAAACCCCACAGTCACACCACATGTCTTGTAGATTAACTCTGAATGACTTAGCTTCAATCTCTTGAAGAGGTCATGACATTTCAATGAGATGAAATAATTCATGGGTTTGAGAAAAGCTTGTTACATACATTCTATTTGATGCATCAATTTTTTTTGTAGATCTATAACTGATCTTGGGTGAAAAGCATGGTCCTTTTTCATTCAAGTTAGAGTTTGTCCCCACGAACTTGGCAAAAAGCACTCCCAAATGAAAATATGTCATTTTAACCAAAGTAGTTATTGGTAAATGACACTCCCTTTAAGGTCGAATTGATAATTTTAAACTTTATTTTGATATAACAGTTTAAGGCAAAATGTTTTTGGACCTAAATTGAATTTATTCAAAAGTTTTCAAAGTTTTCAAAAATAATTCAAAGTCCTTAAAAGTGGAATTGAGCACAAAATATGTTTTTATACAATTAGTACCGATACTATTCTTACAATATCGATACCTCATGAATAGTATCGATACTATTCATATGGTACCAATACCAAAGGTAAGAGAAGTATCGATACTCACTAGGTAGTACCGATACTAACAGCTTTTCTCAAATTCCAAAATGAAAAAAATGGTACCGATACCCAAAGGGGTACCGATACTACTCAATATAATAATATCGATACCATTGCCATGTTTCGATACCATCAAACCCCAACGACTAGTTGATTTAAATATAAACAAAGGTAGTACCGATACTCCCTTTAGAAGTACCGATACCCCTTGTTCTGGGCAACTTTATTTTGCACGAAAATTAATCCCCAACTGCTAAAAACGACCACAACAACATTCCAACATATAAATACAAGTTCAAGACACTTGAAGAAGGGTTAGAACACCTATCCAAGCAATCAAACACAAGAGAAGAGTTTTTCAATCTTATTTTTATCTCTCTTGTAAATATTTATTCTTGTGAGCTAAATTTTGTAAACATCCTACCTTGTAAAGGTTTATTTGTTTACTTCTTTTTATCCTTTTGAAAAAGAGGTTGGTTTTATCTTAGCCACGTAAAAATATAGGGAGTTGTAAAGATTATCTCTTGATCCTTTAAAAAGAAAGAACAAATTAGTGAATTTGTTAGAAAATCCTTAGTGATGAGCTAAGGTAGTGGATGTAGACTTAATTGAGAAGTCGAACCACTAAAAATTCTTATGGTCATTATCTTATCTTTTACTCTCCTTAATCCCTAAACAATTTTTTTATTTATTCACCCCTTTCATATTTTTCGATTGTTCAATTGAGCCTCTTCAAATCCTAACAATTGGTATCAGAGCTTGACTCATTATAAGGTTTAACCACCTTGAGACGGTCCTCAAAGAAGCTCTATCGATTTCTAAATTAACCAACAAAGAAATGGCTTCAACATTTGGTGCCTACTACATTGAAGATTCACAACCGGTCAACAAGTCACCTTACTTCAATGGAGCAAATTATTCCTATTGGAATAATAGGATGATGCTCTTCATTCAAGCCAACGATCTAGGAGTCTGGAACTCTATCATGAAATGCTACACCTTTCCAACCAGTGAGATAGACGATTGGAGTGATGGAGAGAAGAAGAAGTTCCAACTCAATGCTAAGGCTATGCACATTCTCTTTTGTGCATTAGGCCCGAATGAATATGGAAGAGTCTCCTCTTGTTCCAATACCAATGAGATATGGGATAAGCTCCAAGTCACTCATGAAGAAATCGATGAAGTGAGAGAAACCAAGATAAGTCTTCTCAACCATAGCTACGAGAATTTTAAGATGAAACTAGATGAAGACATCAAAGCTATGACGAATAGATTTTCCGTGATTGTCAATGGTCTAAAGGGATTTGGAGAAGTAATCTCCAAGGAAAAACATGTGAGGAAGATGATATACTCTCTTCCAAAGTCTTGGCAATCGAAGAAGACGAAAATTATCGAAGCTAGAGACCTAAAGTCTCTCACTCTCGACAAGCTTATTGGTTCTCTTCTTACTCATGAGTTGATGGTGAAGGAAGAGAAGATGATGAAGAAAATAAGGACAATAAGAAGGAATAAAAGAAGAATGAGGTAGGCATTGCCTTCAAGTCCACCAATGAGAGCTATCAAGATTCAAGTGAAGAGGTGGATGAAGAATATGAAGAATAAGAGATGGCCAAGCTCTACAAAAAGTTCAAGAGATTCATGTCTTCCAAGGAAGTCAAGCATGGATCAACCAAGAAGAAGGGTCCCCCGATGTGCTTCAATTGTCAAAGAACGGGGCATGTCACGTATGAATGCCCTCTCCTAAAGAATAAGATATCATCTAAGAAAAAGACATTTGTGGCAGCTTGGAGTGATGAAGATGACTTCAATGATGAATATGAAGTAGCTAACCTATGCCTCATGGACATCAAAGAAGATTTAATGGTATCTTCTAACTCAAATGATTTAAATTCACAGTCTTTTGATGAGTTACAAGATGCTTATAATGAGTTGTATTTGGAATTTGAGACCATGAATTCCAAATATAAGAAATTAATTTCAAAACTCAAAGTTGAAAATGATTTGGTTTTGAAAGCAAAAGTTGATTTTGAGAATCAAAATGAAATTTTGAAAAATGATTTAGAGCTTTCAAAAGTTAAAATCAATGATTTAGAAAAGAAAAAGAACTAATTTCTAAAAACAACTCATTATGTTTAAAAATGGCAAATGCTCACATTGCCATTTTTATGGTCATATGGAACATATTTGTCTCATAAAGAAAAGAAAATCTTTTAAAATTAGACAAGTAGGGTTCCTAAGGGAACAAGGGGCGTTGAAACTAACGTCTAAGGATCCAAAGCAATTTGGATACCAAAATCCAAATAAATGTCTCTTGTAGGTATGTGGGAGCAATGATGATGAAAATGAAGAAATCAAGATGCTCTAGCCACACTAAAAAAGGAATAGGTAACCTCTATGCTAAATGCTTTTATTTTGGGTTATTTGATTGCTCATTTAGTTTATGCATGCATGAGTTTTGATTTTAAATGATTATGTTTTTTTTCATCTCATGTATGTTAAAAATATGCTATGATGAACATTTCAAAGTTTTCATGATTTTACATAAATTTTTAGTTCATAGTGATAAATTTTGGTCAAAATTGATTTCAAAATACAAATGATATCTCTCTAACAATTGATATCAATTTGTCAAATACTTTGATTTTATAAATTTTAATTTTTTACCTAAATTTAAATGTTTATGCATGTGGTTAAAATAAAAATGATATCTCTCTAACAATTGATATCAAAATTTTCAATTGCATAACATTTTTTGAAGACTTTATGCATATGCACTTAATTTCAACATTTGGTATTGCATAAAATATTTTAGACTTGGATATATTGAATTTCATGTGTTGCTAACGTGTTTTTTACTCTTTGTTGAAATTCAATTTTGTTTAAGTATCAAGCTTTTAAAGTCAAATTGTTTTTGGAATGCACTTTTTGAGGGGGGAGCTTTGATTTTTCAAATGTCTTTTAATGTAAAAAAATTATCACTTACTCTCGAAAGTTATTTTTGAACTTTAATGTTGAATTATTTTTTATCTAACAAAAAGGGTGAGAAGTATGGTTTGAAAAATTCAAATTTCTTAATGAAAAAGGGGGAGTTGAAATTTTCATACATTTTACAACAATTGGTATCTTTTTCATTAAATATTTTACTAAGGGAGAGTTTTACCAAAAATAAGTTTTCAAATGTTTTGTTATATCAAAAAGGCGGAGATTGTTGAACTATATTTTGATATAACAATTTAAGGTAAAATGTTTTTGTACTAGAATTGAATTTATTCAAAAGTTTCCAAAGTTTTCAAAAATAATTCAAAGTCCTTAAAAGTGGAATTGAGCACAAAATACGTTTTTGTACAAGAAGTACCGATACTGTTCTTACAATAACGATACCTCATGAACAGTGTCGATACTGTTCATATGGTATCGATACCAAAGGTAAGGGAAGTATCGATACTCACTAGGTAGTACCGATACTACCAGCTTTGCTCAAATTCCATAATGCAAAAATGGTATTGATACCCAAAGGGGTACCGATACTACTCAGTATAATAGTATTGATACCATTTCCATAGTATCAATACCACTAGGCCCCAACGGCTAGTAACGGGTAGTTGATTTAAATATAAACAAAGGTAGTACCGATACTCCCTTTAGAAGTATTGTTACCCATTGTTTTGGGCAGCTTTATTTTGCACGAAAAGTGATCCCTAACTGCTAGAAACAACCACAACAACATTCTAACATATAAATACAAGTTCAAGATACTTGGAGAAGGTTTATAACACCTATCCAACCAATCAAACACAAGAGAAGAGTTTTTCGATCTTATTTTTATCTCTCTTGTAAATATTTGTTCTTGTGAGCTAAATTTTGTAAACATTATACCTTGTAGAGGTTTATTTTTTTACTTTTTTTATCCTTTTGAAAAAGGGGTTGGTTCTATCTTAGCCAAGTAAAAAGATAGTAAAGGTTATCTCTTGATCCTTTAAAAAGAAAGAACAAAATAGTGAATTTATTAGAAAATCCTTAGTGTGGAGCTAAGGTAGTGGAGGTAGACTTAATTGAGAAGTTGAAACACTATAAATTCTTGTGTTCATATCTTATCTTTTACTCTCCCTTTAAAAAGAAAGAACAAAATAGTGAATTTATTAGAAAATCCTTAGTGTGGAGCTAAGGTAGTGGAGGTAGACTTAATTGAGAAGTTGAACACTATAAATTCTTGTGTTCATTATCTTATCTTTTACTCTCCTAAACAAAATTTTATCTATTCACCCCCTTTCACATTTTTCGGTTGTTCAATTGAACCTCTTCAAATCCTAACAGATAGCCTCACCAAATTGGTTGTCATATGTCCATATCGATATCCACCATCATATGCATTTGTCCACATTTCTTTGATGAGGCTGATGTAATTGTATCCATGCTCATTTTTTCTTTACAAATCTTAAAGCATAGACTCAAATGTTTGAGGTAATAGTTCATAACCTGCACGTCAAATGTAGTGTTTACTGATAAGTTCCCTTAAAATAATGTGGTAGATTCATGGAAACAAGAAAGAATAACCAAAAAAGGTAATGTCCTTAATGACTCTTGAAGAGCCTGAGGTATCTTCTAACTCAAATAAATCATATTCTTATTCTTTTAATGAGTTACAAGTTGCCTACGATGAGTTGTATTTGTAATTTGAGACCATGAATTCCAAATATAAAAAATTGATTTCAAAATTCAAAGTTGAAAATGATTTTCTTTTGAAAGCAAATGAAAGTTTGAAAAATGATTTAGACTTTCAAAAATCAAAATCAATGATTTCGAAGAAGAAATTTTGATTTGAAAGTTAAGCTTGAGAGCTTAACAAAAGAAAAAGAATCAAATTCTAAAAACAACTTATTACGTGGCAAAATGCTCATATTGCCATTTTCATGGTCATTTGAAACATACTTGTCCTTTAAATAAAGGAAATGTTTTAAAATTAAACAAGTATGGGTTCCAAAGGGAACAAGGAGCATTGAGACTAGCATTCAAGAATCCAAAGCAATTTGGATGCCAAAATCTATATAAATGCCTCTTGTAGGTGTGTGGGAGCAATGGTGACGAAAGTGAAGATATTCAAATGCTCTAGTCACACTTGATATGGAATGAGTAACCTCTAAGCTTAATGCTTTCATTTTGATTAATTGGTTGCTCATTTAGTTTAAGTATGCATGAGGTATGATTTTAAATAGTTTTATATTTCTCATCTCATGTATTTTGAAAAGTGAATTATGATGTACATTGTAAAGTTTTAATGATTTTTCATAATTGATATCAATTTTTCAAATGTTTTGCTTTTTTACAAATTTTTAATTTTTGACCTTAACTTAAATGTGTATGCATGTGATTTATTGCAAATGATATCTCTCCAACAATTTATATCAATTTTTCAAATGCATAACATTTTTGGATAGCTTTATGCACATGTACTTAAATACAAATATTGGTATTGCATAAAGTTTATTAGACTTGGATGTATTGAATTTCTTGTGCCACTAACATGTTTGTTCATCTTTGTTGAAATTCAATTTTTTAAGTATCTAAGTTTTTGAGCTAAATTTTTGTTTAGAATGTTTTTATTGGGGGGGAGCTTTCATTTTTCAAAAGATTTTATGTTAAAATTTACCACTTACTCTCCATTGTTATTTTTAAACTTTAAAGTTAAATTATTTTTGATATAACAAAAAGGGGGAAGTATAGGTTCAAAAAATTCAATTTCTCAAGAAAAATGGGGAACTTTAACATTTTCCAAAATATGTCTCTTTTATATTAAATGTTTTATTAATGGGGAGTTTTGCCAAAAAAAATTCAAATGTTTTGTTATATCAAAAAGGGGAGATTGTTGAACCATGTTTTATAATATTTTGATATAACAAACTAAGGTAAAATAATTTTGGACTTGATTGAATTTGTTCAAAGTTTTCAAAAATAATTTAAAGTCCATTAAACTAGAATTTGAGCACAAAAATGCTTTTTGGGTATGTAGTATCAATATTGTTCTTATAGTATCGATACTTCATGAACAGTACCAATACTGTTCACGTAGTACCGATACCAAAGGTAAGAGAAGTATCAATACTCTATAGGTAGTATCGATACTATCAGTTGTTTTTTAACTTGCTCAAATTCCATAATGCAAAATAGGTATCGATACCCAAAGGGGTACCGATACTAATTTACATAGTAGTATCGATACCATGATCAAATATCGATATTGGTCAAGCCCAATGACTAGTAACAGCTAGTTGATTTAAATATTATAAAGGAAGTATTGATACTCATTAAAGGAGTACCGATACCCTGTCCTAGGAAGTTTTATTTTGTAGAAAAATTAACCCCAACGACTCTAAATCATCCCAAACGGCTAGAAACAGTCACAAACACATTCCAATATATAAAAGCAAGTTGAGGACACTTGAAGAAGGGTTAGAACACCTATCCAAGAAATCAAACACAAGAAAATAATTTTTTTCTTATTTTCCTTTATCTTGTAAATATTAGTGTTTTTAGTGAGTTTAATTTTCTTGTAAACATCCTACCCTTTTAGAGGTTTTTCTTGTTTACATTCTATTCTTTTTGTACAAGGGGATTGGTTCTAGCTTAGCTTGTGAAAGTTAGGGAGTGTAAAGGTTATCTCTTTATCCAACAAAAAAGAAAGAATAAATTAGTGAATTTGTTGGAAAATCCTTAGTGAGGAGCTATGGTAGTGGATGTAGACTTGGTTGAAAAGTCGAACAACTATAAATCACTGTGTAAATTGTCTATATCTTTAATCTCCTTACTCCCTAAACTCTAAAACCAATTCACCCCTCTTGGTAAATCATACGGTTAATCGATTGATCTTCATCATCAATCCCAACAATATTAATTGAAATTAAACAAAAATGAAATAACACAAACTGAAATTTCAGAAACTACAATTACATGGTAATGCTCAACGGTTACGTGACGATAAAAAATATGGACATTTTTCATATATTAGCCTAGGTTTCTGCAATGCCCTCATCTTTTCGTTTTTTGGACGTCTCTTGAATATCCATATCACAATGAATTCGAGTGGATTTTGGATGACCTGCATCCCTTAATAAAGACGAATTTGGTACAATCGTAAGCTAATTCTTAACCTCATATAGGTCTTTCTCATTACCTATCGTGGGGTACTCAAATTCATATGCCTTAAATACAGTTGAAAGATGGTATATGGGATCCACAAAAAGGTTATAGTCTTGACGGGTAGAAGAGCAAGTTGCTTTGACATGGGAGCATGGATACTTCATAGCTTGAAAAAACCCACAGTCACACCACATGTCTTGTAGATTAACTCTGAATGACTTAGATTCAATCTCTTGAAGAGGTCATGACATTTCTCTGAGATGAAATAATTCATGGGTTCGAGAAAAGCTTGTTACATACATTCCATTTAATACATCAATTTTTGTTGAAGATATGTAACTAATCTTGGGTGATAAGCATGGTTGTTTTGCATTTAAGTTAAAGTTTGTCCCCCGAACATGGCAAAAAGCACTCCCAAATAAAAATATGTCATTTTAAACAAAGTAGTTATTGGTAAATAACGCTCCCTTTAAGGTCGAATTGATAGCCTCACCAAATTGGTTGTCATATGTCCATATCGATATCCACCATCATATACATTTGTCCACATTTCTTTGTTAATGAGGCTGATATAATTATATCATTGCTCGTTTTTTCCTTGCAAATCTTGAAGCATGTACTCAAATGTTTGAGGTAATTGTTCATAACCTACACATCAAATGTAGTACTTACTGATAAGTTCCCTTAAAATAATGAAAATGATTTAAAAATGAAATTAGGCATCGTGACATACCCATGTGCACAAGTAATTGGAGTCCATCATTCTTTTTGAAATTTCCATGATAGTTTGCGGCAATATGTCGAATACAATACCGATGTTGGACATGGGGCAATTACCACATTGGACCCAAAGAGTTCATTGTTGCTTTAATCTCAGCTCCGCGGTCTGAAATGTTGCAAAATATTTCCCTTGTGACAACATGTAAGCGTAAGTTTTTAAGGAAAAAAGCCTAAGAATATGTATCGTCACCTTCAATAAGGGGAAAAACAACTGGAAAAATGTTTGTTTCGATTACTATCTTGGACAACTGTCAATAGTAAAACTTGCTTATATTTTCCATACAAGAATGTCTCATAAATTTGGACCACGAGCTTACAGTATTTCACATCATTAATGCACTATAGGTAAGTCCAAAAAACCCAGTAAAATTGGCATCGATCGTGAAGTATTCGATCATTGTGGTATGCATGACAAGTTTCAAAGTCGATTATTATCCCAAGATTCAGTCTGCGCACTACGTTAAACCAACTTGGTAGTTTGTTGTAAGATGCATCCCACTCACCATGAAGTTTTTTAATGGCATTTGCTTTGACTTCCATGCTTTCTTGTAGGAGATGGTGTTCCCATATTGAGATTGTATAGCTGAAATCAGCATTGTAATAGTTATATAGGAGCTTGCTTTGACCATGGGCATGATGGCTTGACAGATAATATCGGAGTCCAAGTTGGGATAGTCCTGGTTAATCCCTCTAGCACAGTATGTATGAGGATCGTTGTATATTGTTAGTTCTCATATATTGTTTTTCCTCTTCCTCTTCGATACACGAACCATCTAGTTGCATCCGTTATCACATTGGACACAGTGGCAAACATACTTTTTGGTGGTGGATCGGTCGACTCTAGAGTGAACAGAATTACGAATGTTGTAATTCTTAATTGCAATCATCGCTTTTTCTTTGGATGGAAACTCCATTATGATATATAACTCATCATTATGGACTGATGAGTTAAATCTGTAGTCACCAACATTAGGCATATCCGTAAATTTTGGCCCATACACTGCATCATAATCAGCTTCAGACATGTGTATTAGAGGTTCAGTGTGTACTGTATTTGTGGGAACTTCATATACATCATCATCATCAGAGTCCATATTGAACTGGTGTGATTCTATCTCAACGAATAGTTCAGTCTCAGCACCATTCGTACCTGACTCACAAAGAGGTTCTTTTGGTGGAGATGAGGGTTCCTCCGTGATACTGATATTTAGGGCGAACAAGCTGGTAGTTGAATGTATTCCCCTTCAACTTGAAGGCATTGTGGCATACGGGTTTGGAACTGAGTGTGTTGTGTCGCATGCATCTCCACATTGAGGTCGAAGAAGGTCACAGTTGAATGCCTTCCCCTGGAACTTAAAGGCATCGTGTTAAATGGGTACTGAACAAATTATTGTGTTGAGAGCATCTCCATATTCAGGTAAAATAAATTGGTAGATGAATATCTTTCGCTTGAACTGTAAGCAATGTTCTCATAAGGATTGTTCGTGGAACCACCTCGATAGAGATCGTAACAAGTTGCTGATGAATGTCTCCCCATTGAACTTGATGGAATGGTACCAGTTGTGTCGCATGCATCTCCACATTGAGGTCGAAGAAGGTCACAGTTGAATGCCTTCCCCGGAACTTAAAGGCATCGTGTTAAATGGGTACTGAACAAATTATTGTTGAGAGCATCTCCATATTCAGGTAAAATAAATGGTAGATGAATATCTTTCGCTTGAACTGGTAAGCAATGTTCTCATACGGATTGTTCGTGGAACCACCTCGATAGAGATCGTAACAAGTTGCTGATGAATGTCTCCCCATTGAACTTGATGGAATGGTACCAGGATGCGAATTTTCATTAACGAGGTAAAATCATTACACATTATTTGAGTTGGGCAATCAACTTGATTAACTTGTTGAGTCAGCCCATAGTGAGAGCATAATGACATATCATGAACCGAAAACACTTCAACAAATGTGGCATACATTTGCGTAATAATGTTTGAATTTTTATTCTGAGCATCAACCATTATAACAACAACATCATCGTTGGAGAGTACGAATGTTGTATAAGTTAACAGAAATAGTGCAGTCGGGAATCTTTACTGAACTGAGTACAATATTTTAGTACTCCCAACATGAACCTTCCTTGAAATTTTAGTGATCAGCTCCTCAAGAGCATTGTTTCTCTTGAAGGATAAGGTGATATAATGATTTGATAGTTCAAGAGTTTGAAAAATTGAGAGTCCTATATATGCAAAAACGATTAATTGTTTCTAATATACGATCATTCTCCTAATTAAATAAATATTATACGAATTAAAATATAAACTAATACTAAAAAATTAAAAAAATATATTCACAATAATTTAAATAACACAATTTAATATTGTTACCGTATCGGTAAAATGTCTCGAGATATGATATCGCCTTCCATTTTACAACCGTAAAAAGAAAAAAAAAATAATTAGTACAATAAACTTTGGTTAAATAATTAAATATGAAATAAACATAATATAATAAAAAATAGTTTTACCTTCTTAAAATTATAACAAAATCTACTTAGCTTAATAGAAAGAATTGATAGAATGAAGAATATGAAAGTAATTTTGGTGTGGTTTGAAATTTGGATTTTGGGGTATTTATAGGGGAGGGGATGGGTGATTGGTCGGGATAAAGCTCGTAGCTGGGGTAATAATGGAAAGGACAATAATTGAAGGGGAATAATGTAAGGCACACCTCCTGATCCGCGCCTTCCCCCATGTTTCAGAATTTCTAGCGAAGGCATGCCTCATGATCCGCGCCTTTCCACCGTGGCACCAGCTCAGATAGAATCCCAGGAAGGTGCGTTTCATGTAACGCGCCTTCTGTCCACGTCTGCAAGACGCGTTTCCTGAACGTGCTTTATTATCACTCTGTCAAAAAGGGTGCTAAATCGATAATATTTGAAGAGACAGTGTCTAATAGGTAATATTATATAATTTGGGTGATTTTGGGTAAAAACGCCCCTTTCTTGATCCTCATAAGATTTTATTTTGTAGCGGGTAGGTTTTGAGTTCGCCCGTTGTTTCTATTAATAAATGTTATTTAAATTATTATCTAACTAAACTAAAAAATTAAATAAATTAATATTATTTAAAAAAAGATAAACTTCGCATTTAGTTCATAAACTATTAGTTTTGGTTCGTTTCAATACCTAAACTTTCAAAAAAAAATTCAAAACTTAACATTAAATTTTGAACTGAATTACTACAATAAAACAAAAACTAAACATTATGTCGATTAAAAAATTAAAAGTTTAGATATTAAAATAGATTAAAACTAATAGTTTATATACTAAATACGTAATTTACTCTAAAAAATCACCAAACAATAATTCATAAAAGATGTTCAAATAAGCTTTGGAATTCTTCAATTGCCCATAGCTTTCTGGTGGTGAAAAGGGATTCCTTTATGCCATCAAACTCGTTTTGTGCAATTAAGGAAAAGCCCAATTGCCAGGTCATGCAGCATCATCAAATGCCTATATCTCCACCACAGTGAACGTGATCTTCATTCATAGCGTACGTATCCCCTAATTAATTCAGCAAATTTGACAGTTTTTTCCCCAATTCCTCACACAGTTTGAGTTCCACCAGGGAATCCGACAAAACTCCATTACTTCTTCTGCTCCCAACTATTTTTTGGCATTTTGTTAGGGGCCTCCAGTCCTCCACACTTACCAACCTAGCTTATCTCTTTCACAAAGTACTTCAAACTTAACAAATCAACAAAAAGAAACCCAGAAAAATAGCTTAAAAATGGCTTCCGAGGTATCTCAAATGGCCGCCAATGACATGGAATCTGGAAAAGCAGCTGGTCTTAACAAGTACACTCTTTTCTGTGCTCTTTTGGCCTCCACTAACTCGATTCTCCTAGGCTATGGTGAGTTCGATTTCTTTCATCTGTTTGTTTAGCCTGAAATTGTTAAGAATCAAAGTAGATTTTGCTGGGTTTGTGCATGTATTGTGTGCCAGATATTGGAATAATGAGTGGGGCGGTGCTGTATATAAAGAAAATGTCAAAATCAGTCGGTTCAAGTAGAGATCTTGGTGGGTAGCTTGAATGTATTTTCACTTGTAGGCTCACTCGCGTCAGGAAAAACGTCGGTTTACATAGGCAGACTTTACACGATTGTTCTAGCGGCGGCCACGTTTCTAGTCGGTGCAATTTTGATGGGGTTCGCACTGTCGTTCCCATGGCTACTCGCCGGGCGAGTAGTGGCCGGCATCGGCGTTGGTTATTCCCTTATGATTTCACCTCTGTACACAGCCGAGATCTCCCCCGCCATGAAACGTGGATTCCTTACTTGCCTCCCCGAAGTATTCATCGTCACCGGTATCCTCATCGGTTACATCGTGAACTATTCCTTGTCGGGGTTGCCCCAAAACATCAACTGGAGATTAATGCTCGGGCTGGCGGCGGTTCCCGCGATTGCCATCGGAATTGGCGTCACGGAAATACCGGAATCTCCTCGTTGGCTTGTTATGAAAGGTAGGACTGATGAAGCGAGCAGGGTGTTGATCAAAGTCTCGGATAGTGTTCAAGAAGCCGAGTTTAGACTGAGTGAGATAACAAAGGCAGCGGCTTCCATGGATTCAATCAATGGCGATTGGCATGGCCAAGGGGTGTGGAAAGAGCTTATGTTAAACCCATCGAGGCCCGTTCGCCAAAATCTGATCGCCGCCATCGGAATCAACTTCTTCATGCAAGCATCCGGCAACGATGCAGTTATATACTACTGTCCGAAGCGTTTAAATCCGCCGGAATCCACCACAAGCGACAGCTCTTCGGCGTCAACGTGATAATGGGCGTAGCGAAAGCTTCATTCGTGTTTATCTCCGCTCTTTATTTAGACAGATTCGGAAGATGGCCATTGTTGTTGCTCGGCACCGTCGGAATGGCCGTATCCTTGGCCGTGCTGGGTGTCGGATCCGAATTCCTCCAACACTCGGAAACTAAACCGCTGTGGGCAATCATCGTGTGCATCGTTGCGTTTGTGCAGATGTTTCATTCTTCTCGATCGGGCTTGGCCCGATCACATGGATTTATTCGTCGGAGATATTTCCATTGAGGCTTCGGGCACAGGAAACGGGGCTGGCTATATCGGTGAACAGGTTGGTGAGCGGGGTGATGTCCATGACGTTTCTTACCATATCCAACAAGATAACATTCGGGGGCATGTTTTTTGTGCTGTCTGGGGATTATGGTAGTGGCCTCTGTCTTCTTTTATTTCTTTCTTCCTGAGACCAAAAACAAGAGCTTGGAAGAGGTTTGGGCTTTGTTTGAGGATAAAGGTAAAACCGGCAGTGACGGAAGGGGAATGCAAATGAGATAAATGTAGTATATGATGCTAATGGTATATCAGGGGGTGATCATCTTAGTTAATGAAGTTGAATGGACTGAAATTTTTAACGTAATTGAGTTGACACCCTTTCTTTTCAAGGTAAATAATAATTAAACTATAGGATTGTTTTTAGGGCGAAGTACACAAATGGTCCCGATATTGTTTTATTAAGTCTTTTGAATATTAAAAGTTATAAAGTGGTTATTTGACTATTCATTATATTCTAAACTCGTCATTTTATGTTAAAAAATTTACAGTTATTTAAGTTGGATATTAACATGATGATTGGGATATGACACTCTTTTGAGATTTTCAGATCATATTTTATCATATCACAGTCAGCAGGTTAAAGTTCATCTTAAAATACCGTCAATTTTTTAACAAAAAAAAGGATGAGTTTGGAACATAATGAATAGGTTGGTGACCATTTTGTAACTTTTAATAGTCAGTGGACTCTATAAAGTAACACTCTATAGTCAAATGGTCATTTTATAACTTTTCATATTAAAGGTACTTAATAAAACAATCCCTTTAGTCTAGAGACATTTGTGTACTTTCCCTTGTTTTTAATTTGATTTTCAATAAATCAAAAAATAATAATTTGATTATTAAATTGTTATTTTAATTAAATCACTTATTTATTAAATTATTATTAACTTAATCATTAATATTTAATGAAAATAGAACATAATAATTATTATATAATTATATTTTTAATCCTTACTACTTATATATTCTATTAATATTAAATTCTTTTTACAGAAAAAAACCGAGGGGCTCTACTGTACTATATATATATATATATATACATACTGAGTTGTGGGCTGCCGTGGAGAGCTATTAATCTCGTATCGGGCACTCGTGATAAATGAATTTAGGTCCAAACATCGAATTTTGACTATTTATATAAACAAAAGCCCAGAACACTAACCCATTCCAGTACTCTTCACACATTTGGAATATAGTCTTCCTGCTCTTATTTCAAATAAATTTTCTCCATTTTTCGGATTTAAAAGTTTTATTAATACTATGGAAAAAATTATTAATTTTTTTAGTATGATATTTTAAACAAAAAACACCAACTTGACAATTATGTAACCAAAATAAATGATGCTGTACTGGACTTGAAGAAGAAATCTATAGTGTTAACAATTGAAATAAGAAAAATTATAGGGCTAAACTCCTAGAAATAAAAGTAGGAAGACTAAATTCCAAATATACAAAGAATACAAGAGCTTAGAGTATATATTAACTTAAATATTATTATAAATAATACTTTTACCTTCCTATATTTTTATAAAATTTTAAATAGAAATAACTTCGGATGAAAATAAGTTTATTTAGTCGATAGTGGATAGCTCATCCCTTCTGATCTAGAAGGAGAATCGTAGTTATTTGAGATTTAACCGTAAGTCGGTGTTGATTTATGTAAGGAGAGAAATGAAAGTATAAGAAGATGAACACTGCAAGTGAGGGTAAGAAGAAAAATAGTTCCCATTTTACCCTCTTTTCGGGATATAAATTTTTACCTCGATATAGAATGATTAATGTCAAATCTATAGTCATAATGCATGTTGATAGACAGGAAGATTGTACATATGAATATACAGAGTATCATATTTGATTTTATTAAAAGTCACTTCAAAGATAGAATATAATTTTTTGAGAATGATCCATACGGAGAATGATTCAAAGATATTGTAGTGTCTCTAATTTTTTTTGGAAGTTTTATTTAGAGAGTAAAATCTTCCAAAAATCTTTATTGGCATAGATTATTAAACCATTTTCTTTAAAGAAATAACAACATTTAATAAATTGATTAAACTAAAATTTAATTTCAAGATAAGTCCTTTACTACTATACTACAAACTCGATTGATATAAATACATATTCTATCAATCAAATTCGATCCATAAATTCAGAAAGCATCAACGATATTGTCCTCTTATTGGTATATGTAATTGTCATTGAGTAAATACAAATCTCTTTTTTTTCTTAAAAGAAAGAAAGAAAGAAAGAAAGAAATACAAATCTATTCTGAAGCATTAATAATATAAATCCATATACCCAATGAAATTTGTTATGGACAACTTAATTTGCATTATGCATGTTTTCAATTGTTTATAGATTTTAGTTGAATTCTCAAAAAGCGATCGATGGACCATATTAAATACTGGGTGGCTTGGAACTAACATGAAGATAGGAAAGTGAGAAGCTGGAGTTGTACTCATAATTGTTTTTGCACTAAATCACGTTCGTTCATCTGTAAGTGTAGCATGTAATACTTCATAGGGTCCGAAAATTTAGGAGCCCTATCCTTCTAAAAAAATATCATGATTTTGCTTTTAAGAATATTAGAATGATGATACATTTAAACAAAATGTTATGAATATATAGTTATTTTGTAATACTGTCTTAGTTTTATATGCTTGAATTTTTTTATTTTATAAGAAACAATCACAATATGATAAGTTTTGATATTTTACACTTTCTTATTATAAAACATTTTAGAAGCTCGTTTCAAAAAGTAACATAAGATGAACTACACATCTTTTGAAACGGGTGAACTAAATGCAGACGTAATGTGCTTGAGACTTTTTTTTAAAAAAAATATGACATCATTTTATTTAGTAATAGAGCATCAAATATGATTATTATTATGTATTGGATGTGAAAAAAACTACAAGTATGACTATTTGCATGTGATCTCGCATATATTTTTTTATTAATTTAGTAAACATAAAATAATATGTGTTTTAAAGATAATTCTTAATCATGATGTTTGAATTTAGAATTTAAAGAATGACAATAATTCTTTTATCAGTGAAATAATTTTATTTTTACTAATATCTAATTTTTTTAACTAAATCTTAAATATAAACACTAAACTTTAAACCTCAAATAATGACATATAATTTCAAACCTTGAATGAAATGTAAAAGTGTAGAGAATCTTTTCGTCTCAGTCCCCCTAACTCCACAGATGGATCCCATTACCAAATTTCTACTTTCCTTTGGAAAAGGCAAATGAAAACCCTCAACACATGGAATCCGAAATGTTACAAAGGATTTTGTGCTTTATAATTAGTAGATTCTTCTTTTTCATGCCAGCTAGAGGAGATTCGAGTAGGATCATTTATTAGATTCCAACTATTTTGTAAGAAACATGAATTTGAATGATTTTAGTAGTAAAAGAATTACTTCATTCCTTAAGGTTTCGAGTTCAAATATAAAAAATGACAAAAGAATAAACATTCAATATTAAATCAAAAATAGTTATCTTTGAACAAAACTATCTTTTATTTACCCCATTTTAATAATAATAATAACAATAAATAAATAATAATAATAACTACAACTATAACGTAAGAAGGAACCGTCTTTTCTCTCCATTTTCTTTCAAACCGCTTATATTTTAGATAAATTATACATTTAGTGCTTAAATTATCAGTTTTGATCCGTTTTAGTACCTAAGTTTTTAAAATTTTCAAAATCATACCTAACGTCTAGTTTTTGTTTCCTTTTAGTACCTCGACACTTTATTTGTTTATGGGTAAATTACATCGTTCATCACTCAACTATCTTCTCACTCTTATTTTGGTACTAAAGTTTAAAAAAATTCAATTTAACTACTCAACTTTCAAATGGCTCCTATTTTAATCACTCTAATTTATTTTTTAATAATTTTTTGACATGAAATTTTTTATTTTATTAATATATAATTAAAAATAAAAAATAAATTGAAAGTTATATTTATTAAATTAGAAGTAATTAAATTTAAAAAATTAAACTTTAGTGACAAAAATTAGTTAGAAGATATTTGAGTGAATGATGCAATTTACCCATAAAAAAGTGCCACATGCAAATCAATGGCTAAGTTTTTAACAGTGAGGTACTAAAACGAAATAAAAACTAAACGTTAGATATAATTTTAAAATTTTTGAAAGTTTAGATATTAAAACGGATCAAAACTGATAGTTTAGGTCGTAAACATGTAATTTACCTTATTTTTTAGTGTGTTTATGTATATTTCAAAGAGAAAATAACCTCAGTGACAAAAAATGCCTTATAATATACGATTTTAACAAACGTTTTTTGGATTTGCCAAAATGACCAACTAAATCGCAATGCGATCGATAATTCGCAACGCGATCTCCGGTATCGCAAATCAGTTTCCAGATTCGCAACGCGATTCTGATTATCGCATTGCGATTTCCCAAATTCGCGTTGCGATTTCCCAAATTCGCGTTGCGATTTTCCTAATTCGCAATGCGAATACGTAAATCGCAACGCGATTAAGTAAATCGCAATGCGAATTAGGAAAATGGAAATCGTAATGCGATTACGTAAATCGCAATTGCGATTACGTAAATCGCATTACGAATTAAAATCGCATGCGATTTACGTAATCGCATTGTGATTTTCCTAATTCGCATTGCGAATTACGTAATCGCATTGCGATTTTCCTAATTCGCATTGCGAATTAAGTAATCGCATTTCGATTTTCCTAATTCGCATTGCGATTTACGTAATCGCATTGCGATTTACGTAATCGCATTGCGATTTACGTAATCGCATTTCGATTTTCCTAATTCGCACTTCGATTTACGTAATCGCATTGCGATTTAGTAAATCGCAACGAGATTCTGAATATCGCAATACTGAATTTCAAATTCGCAACTCGATTTCTGAATTCGCAACAGGTTTTAATTTCGCAACACAAATGTTTTGGGTATATAAATACGCAGCAGCAGCAACTCATAACCTAAATCCCTAAATCGCAACTCATTCCATCTCCATCTATCACTCTCTCCTGCGACATCCGTTCCTATATCCAACGACATCCTTCCCCATCCGACAACAGTTTAGTTTCGCAGCTCGTTTGTTTAGTAAATTAATTTACAATAATGAAATCATCTAATGTTGATCATTTTGGATAGATTTGTGTTTTGGAGGGTCATGGGAGAATGTTCATGGTGTTTTACAATATATGCCTTTACCCATGAATCTTCAACTAAAATTGTCATTAAAAAATTTAACTTATGAAACTCTAATGTTACGTGTTGCAAATAAATTGAATTTAGAGCCCCTAAGTGGATTTAGGCTATCTTATCAGAAAAATGGTAAAATTTATTTGTTAACCGAAAATGAAGATGTTGAACGATTCATTGCTTACATTAGTGTTTTAAGTGATGATGTTACATTGTATGTTGTTGAACCTAGAAGTAGTGAAGTTGGGTCAGTAGCGGGTAGTAATCAACTAAGTTTTTCAACCCCAGTTTATGGTGCTCAAAATTTAATGGTTCCACCACAATTTCATTACCAAGCAAATATTGTTTCACCACATTTCCAATACCAAACACACTATCAAAACCCACAACCTTTCCCTAATCCAAATCCCAATCAACTTTCAGCACCAAATTCCGGTTTTCGTATTGACCAGTTAGACGATGATGAGCCAACAAAAAAAATTGTGAGTACTAGTCAGTATTCGAAATTTGATCTTGGTCAATACCCGGACTTTGATCTTGGTCAATACTCAGATTTTGATGATTTTTCAGAAGAAGAAATAGACCATGCGTGTAATGATTTTGATATTGGTCAATACCCGAATTTTGATGATGAAACAGCCGTTGCCGAGGAAGATGTTGTTGATGATAATGAGGAGGAAATTACGACTGTAAATGAACATGTTGAACATCCATTCTGTAATTCATATAACACTGAAGAAGAAAAAGAAGAAGAAGAAATCCCCAAAGAAAAGTCCCCGAAGAAAATGCCACAGGAGTATAACTGGAATATGCCAGAATTACTTCAGATACCGGAAGAAGAGTTGGTAAAGATAGCAGTTGTTTTTCACACAAAAATTATTCGTATCAAGAAAGATGATTGTTTTGATACAAAGGAAGACTTGAAGATAGCTTTGTATACGAAATGTGTGGAAGATGGCTATCAACTAAAAGTTAACAAATCAAGCAAAGATCGTTTCGAAACAAGGTGTATGATTGACAAAAACTGTATGTGGCGTATGATTGCAAAGAGGATAAAAGATTGCTAAATGTTTCAAGTTAGGACTTTTATTGATAAACATACATGTTCAAGAACCCAAGTTTTTCCTCACCATAGACAGGCAAACAAAAAGGTGTTGGGTGGTTTTCTGGCTGAGTTAATGTTTTTGAATAGTAGGGTATATCGGGGACATGAAATTATGACTGACATGAATGCTCGGTTCAAGATTAGTATCTTATATTCTCAAGCTTGGAGAGCCAAATGTTATGCCTTGGAATTGTTGAGGGGGTCGCCAGAAGCATCGTTTGCCCAACTGCCGGCTTATTGTCACAATTTAAAGCTAAAAAAATCCTAGGTCGGTAACTCATATCAAAACATATAAAATGGACGCTTTGAGTTGCTGTTTATCGCCATTGGTGCTGCGGTTAGTAAATCAATAGAATTTTGTTGACTCATTTTTGTTAGTTACATGCATTTCACATTTAAATGATTATATTTCTTGTGTATATGATTTTGTAGATTCGTTCGTTTATTAATTGCATGCGCCCAGTTATTATAGTTGACGGAGCACATTTAAAAGGTTGATACCTTGGAGTAAACTTATTAGCAGTAGCCATGGATGCTAACAATGGGATACTGCCAATAGCTTACGGGGTTGGAAAATCTGAAACCTCTGATTCATGGACATGGTTTATGGGTCATCTTAGGGATTGCATAGGTCCTATTAGCAATCTGACAATCATATCCGATAGGGCAAACTCAATTGACAACGCTGTTAGAAGGTGTTTCCCAGATGCTTTTCATGGACTTTGTGGTGTTCATTTGTATAGAAATCTAAAATCAAGGTCTGCTGGTATAAAAAATCACAAATGGACATACTGGAAGGCTGTAAAAGCTTATCGGGAAGTGGATTTTAATAAGCATATAAATTGTTTAAGACGTGTTTTTCCTCAGTGTGCTCAAACACTAGAAGATGTCGAGTTTGAAAGATGGTCAAGAGTATATCAACTTTGAGCAAGATATGGTTTCATGACGTCTAATAGTGCAGAATCAATCAACGCTCTAAGTCGTCATTCCCAGAAATTACCCATTACTATGTTAATGGAGTTTTTTCGAGCCTCTATTCAACAGTGGTACTACAAGAAAAGAAACTATGCAGGTATTATTTCTTTAAATTTGTAACTTATCATATATTTTACTAAGTATTATTTATTTAAATTTACAGGAACATTGGAACATCGTGTTACACCATGGACAGAAAAAAAGATAACGAAACGTGTTGTGAAGTCAACGTCATGGAGAGTTGAACCATGTTCTAACACTTTGTTTGAAGTACTGGATAATAACTTAAATGGGCTTGTCGATCTAAATGCAAAGACGTGTAGTTGTATGAAATGGAAAACATCTGGTTATCCGTGTGGCCATGTTATAAAAGTTTCTCTTCATCTAAACCAAGATGATTCAAGCACATACGCTATGGATTGCTACACTACAGAAGTATATCGACAGACATATGGCGAGATTGTCTACCCTATTCCACATCCTTCTGAGTGGGACATACCAGATGACTTACAAACAGTTTTACCACCAGCCATGGACAGAAGGCTACCTGGCCGACCAAAAAGTCACGATCGTATACCGTCTAAGGGTGAAGAGAATAAGAGATCGACATGTAGTCGATGCAAAGAAAGTGGTCATACAAGGTTGACATGTGGATCACCAGTGCCATCACAATTATCTTTTCCTCTACCAAAATATGGATCCTCATCAAAATCCAAAGCTCATATGGTGTCAAGCAAAAGGCAATCAAAATCGCAATCATCTTTAAAATCCCAATCACAACCGGCTTCACCTTTTGGGACTGTTAACTTAGGTGATTTTTAAATGCAAACGTTGTATTATGTGGATTTTATGTGTGAACTTTTAACATTTTCAGTTAGGCATGTATTAGTAACTTGAGTTTGAAAATTGCTATGATCTGTTCAGTTTTTATCACTTATTAGGCATTCATTTGACTATCGCAACACGGAAATGACGTTCGCAATCATCTTAATGTCTATCGCAACGCGGAAATGACTATCGCAATGCGAAATGAAAATCGCAACGAGGGAATCGCAAAGCGAAATGAAAATCGAAACGCGAATTTAGTTTGCGCGTTGCGATTTTCATTTCGCGTTGCGATTCTCTCGTTACGATTTTCATTTCGCATTGCGATAGTCATTTTTGCCTTCAACATAATGCAAATTGAAATCAACAAAATCAACCATTACATTTCAATCAATTAAACAAGCACAAATAAGAATTATGTTCACATCAATTAAACAAATCAACTTTTACAAATCATCTTTTACAAATCAATTAAAATAAAAAATAAGCAATAATTCTTATTTCCTCATCTACTATTGAATCAACTTTTGCAACCATACATCATTTTCACGTAGCTCACTTCTGAGATTAACCTGCAGAAACCAAACATTTGCTCAAATAACACTTTCTACACATCTAAAACCTACAAACAGCAAATTATTGAATTCTAGGTACTTAACCAAATATTTTCAAAGCACAAGCCTATAAACTTACCAATTGTTTATGGACATTTTTATAACGCAGATGCAGGTAGGCAGCGTCTCGTATATATCAATCTAGCCATATAATGCCGAAACCACAAGCCTACTACAGCTCTATCTCTATCGGTGGGAGGTAGATACTTTATACTTTCTGTGATCAAACGCTCCAACGCCAAGCATACGAGAGGACCACAATCCCCTCTGGGTCCTTTCGTTTGTTGTGGTGCGGTCTCGTCTCTGCTAATTGTAATATTGAGCTTCTTTGGCTTCTTGTTTCCTGAACGAGTCCAATAATTTATCACATCCAAGAATTTAGCCAAATGAGAGCTCCATCCCTTAATAATATCTCTTAAATCAACCAATGATATGTAATTTATCATGCTGTCATATACTATTGCCTTAAGGGATGGGAGCTGAAGCTCGATGATGAGAAGCCAATGTTTACTTCTAAAACAGGGATAAACACCTGCAATCATAAGTAATAATTCATTCATTTGCGCACTTATTTATGAATACCTTTAAACTCAATCTAAAATAAATACTAACCTTATTGACCTCCCACCATGCAGGATAAAGTTTAGCTTGTCCATTGCCCAACGCAAATGATTCATCTCGTTGATTCTTCAAGTGAACGACGTTAAAAGATGTCGGCATAATTGTATATCGTGTATTTCTTTTATTTTCCTTAAGTTTCCTAATTATTAGAAGACGTGACACCCACGCATCGATATGCTGTTTTACAAAAAAAGACATATATTAGTAACTTACATAAATTTAAAAAAAAATAATCAAATTGAAATATAAGAAAAATATAAGACTTACCCCTCCATCGAAATAGCCATTGTCTTCGACCCCTAATAATACGCCCCACCAAGACCGATCAAGTAACAAATAGATATCATCGTTGAGCTTGCATATGTCAGTGAAACACCCCTGGCTCCGCTCATGTAGATAAAAATCAACTACGGTCTTAGCCCAAAGGGTGTTATCCAAAATTGTGTCCGATAGTTGTCTCCTCTCCACTTCAGATACCGGTATGGTACTGGCTGGTAAATCATATGAGAGCCAACTTAAATCCATCATGTCCGGCACGTCAGAGGGTTTCTCAAGAATCCTACATATGACGCCATGTGAATCGGGCTCTTGAATGGTGGGAGGGGACCTCTTCAACGATGACAGTGGCCTCTTGAACGGTGGAAGGGGACTCTCGAGGAATGATAGAGGCCTCTACAACAATAGGAGTGGACTCTTGAGGGATGACAGGCGAGTCGGGCTTCTTCTTGCGGTGTCTTCGCACTATTGGGGTGTACGGAGACTTAATAGCACGTGCACGCCGTCTGATGCGTGAACTCTGTCGTGCAAGAAAAACCCGACGTAAAGCATCCACCTTATCGGGCCGCTAAATAATTAAATACAAATATCAGTAAATAAACAGACATGATATTTAAGCAGTGAAAACAAAGACAAATATGTTTCAAACTTGCATTGAATTCACCCAAGTCATTATTCTATCATAGTTCACAAAATGCATCAGATAACAAAGGCAAATATGTTTCAAACTTGCAACATTGTCAACTTAGTATTTGTCTTTGTCTATTGGTTGAAGTAATGCAATTCATTCAAGTTTCAATTTGCAGAAGAAGAATAGTTTTTGTAACTTAAAATCGCAACGTGAAAAATGACTATCGCAACGCGAAATGAAAATCGCAATGAGAGAATCGCAACGCGAAATGAAAATCGCAACGACAAAATCGCAACGCGATTATAGTTTCACGTTGCGATTTTTGGTTTCGCGTTGCGATTTTGTCGTTGCGATTTTCATTTCGCGTTGCGATTCTCTCGTTGTGATTTTCATTTCGCGTTGCGATTTTCATTCTCTCGTTGCGATTTTCATTTCAACCAAAAGACAAAACAGTGTTACTAAATTAGTTTCAAGAATAAACTATTTCTTTTTCTTCTGCAAATTGAAACTTGAATGGATTGCATTACTTCAACCAAAAGACAAAACAAACACAAATACTAACTTCAGAGTATTAAAGAATACACAGTTTAGCAGAATTGGCAGCAAACGAACAAATTTACTTTCAACCAAAAGACAAAACAAAGACAAATACTAACTTCACAGTGTTAAAGAATACACAGTTTAGCAGAATTGGAAGCAACCGAATATACTTCAACCAAAAGACAAAACAAAAGACAAATACTAACTTCACAGTGTTAATAAACAGTTTAGCAGTATTGGCAGCAACCGAATAAATTTACTAAGCAATCTAAGTGAAATGGTTAATCTAAGTGAAATTACGAGTAAATTTATCATCAAGTTAAATATGGAAAATCTTAAACTTACCTCGTTGCGTAGAGTATGAACCTTATTCTACAACGATACTACCATCTCACGTAGAGCAGCAACCTCACCACGTAAAGTAGACACCTCCACATGCCATGCACCATCGTTATCGCGTAGAATACCGATCTCCTCACGCAAGGCATTGACTTCATCACGTAACTCCCTTGACTCATCCCGTGGAGGTGGAGAACAGGGAGATAGAAGTCGTGACATCTTTGTCGGTCGCCTATCATGAGGTGATGGTGGAGAAGAGGCTCGATGATGTGACGGGATAGGTGATGGCTCTCATTGTAGAGGTGTATAGTCGGGTCGATCAGGTGATGGCTCTGGGTGAGGTGATGGCTCTCGAAGTGGAGGAAGTGGAGGCTGCTCATCATTCGTGCCATCAAGAAAACGCTGACTAGCTTGCCACCAATCAGTGGCAAGCTCAGCCTCCGTGGGTGTCAGTCTCATTAATGGAGTATTGGCCTCCTAAAAATATAAAAACTCAAACAAAGTTAAACGTCTACTATTAATAACTTGTTTATATATGATAGTATTTGTGTTAACTTACATTATTTATTGTCGCATATGGTATTAAGTCTTCCCAATCGAACAGACGTTTCCTCTTCCAGGAAATAGCCCTAGGAATATCATTTGAGGTTTTTAATGCATATGTCCGCATGCTGGGGAAAGCCTCGAATATCCAAATCTACAAACAATATAATAACAAACATTAGTAATTATTAAATAATTAATTATAATTTTGAAAATATTATATAGAAATTCTTACCTTAAAGGCCCAAACAAAGCCTGACAAAGTGTATTTCGACCCATCGCCCCGCAAACTTTTGCGGTCATCAAAGGCAGACGACAACTTAGTCCAGGTAGCTTTCCATATATACGAACCCCACGGAAACAGATTCCATGCATTTAGGTCCTCTACCAATAATATTAGCTCCTGAGGAATAGGTTGTCTGGCCTCTCTGCCTAAAAAGCTGGCATACAAAAGTAGTAGAAGGCATACTCGAACAACATCGACGTCATTCATCCAAGTAAAACCATCTTTCTTATTAAACAATTTCTTCAGGTCGTCGACGTGTAAGTTCGGCTTCTCTATTGACTCATCAGGAAAAACCCCGGATAACCATGATGGGCGGGTGATATGACGAGTGTACCGACCTACATCATCGTGTCCGAATCGTAGACCAGTGATTAAGCAGAACTTCTTCCGCCCAAAACAAGTATACGCCGGTGGAAAATGAAACCATATCTCTTCCTCACCACGTTGTATACTGTCGGGTAGATCGCTAGTCATGGTCTGAAGCCACAAATGGGTCAAATTAGCATCTCTACCCGGATGTTGTACTCTAAGCCATGGCCCGAAGCAGGTTTCCTCAAACAATTTTCTTTGTGCAGGTGAAAGCTTCAAAGCAATTGTAGTGGCTAGGCTAACTTTATTCCTTAATGTCAATGAAGCCGAAAAAAATTTCTACAAAAACAATAAACATACCAAGTTAGATATACCAAAACTACACTGTGAAGATATACCAAAAATAATAAACATAAATAGTAGTTTATTCTTGAAACTAAATTTTGCAACACTGTTTTGTCTTTTGGTTGAAATGAAAATCGCAACGAGAGAATGAAAATCGCAATGCGGAAATGACTATCTCAACGAGAGAATCGCAACACGAAATGAAAATCGCAACGAGAGAATCGCAATGCGATTTTGGTTTCGCGTTGCGATTATCTCGTTGCGATTTTCATTTCGCGTTGCGATTCTCTCGTTGCGATAGTCATTTCCGCGTTGCGATTTTCATTCTCGAAACTATTCTTCTTCTGCATTACTTCAACCAAAAGACAAATACTAACTTCACAGGGTTAAATACTAAACAGTTTAGCAGTATTGGCAGCAATCGAATGAATTTAATAAGAAATCTAAGTGAAATGGTTAATCTATTATTGAAATTACCAGTAAACTTATCATCAATTTCAATATGAAAAACCTAAAATAATGCAAAAATTTCAAAATAAAAATAATTAAAAAAACTAACCCTCGGAGGTTGATTTTCATTTCTGAATGATTGTGAGGGATTTCTGACCGTGAATGGTTGTGAGGGATTTCGCCGGCGATGGGGACGGAAATCTTCGGAGATGGGGACGGATTTCGCCGTAGAGAGTGAGAGATGGAGATGGGACTGAGTGTTGTGATTTTAGGTTTGAGGTTATGAGTTGCGATTACTGTGGACGGTTCAGTTTCCGATATATTAAGAAAAAATTCGTGTTTGGAATTTGAAAAAAAAATACACGTTAATACAAATGGCGCTATGTAAATCGCATTGCGATAGTCAGATTCGCATTGCGATTTACGTATTCGCATTGCGATTTTCCTAATTCGCATTGCGATTTATGTATTCGCATTGTGAATTATGAAAATCGCAACGCGAATACGTAAATCGCAATGCGAATTAGGAAAATCGCAATGCGAATACGTAATCGCATTGCGATTTTCCTAATTCGCATTGCGATTTACTTAATCGCGTTGCGATTTACGTATTCGCATTGCGAATTAGGAAAATCGCAACGCGAATTTGGGAAATCGCAATGCGATAGTCAGAATCGCGTTGCGAATCTGGAAACTGATTTGCGATACCGGAGATCGCGTTGCGAATTATCGATCGCATTGCGATTTAGTTGGTCATTTTGGCAAATCCAAAAAAAGTTGGTTAAAATCGTATATTATAAGGCATTTTTGATCACTGGGGTTATTTTCTATATTTCAAATATGAGGAACTATTAAAGTAATATCAACGTATCAATTTAGCGAGTGATTCTGTAAGGACCTTAGGAGTTAGGACGGGACCGAGATTAAGTATTTTCAGATATGTATTTGATTATTCAACCGAATGTAATGTTTCTAACAAAAATATAAAGTATAATCCAATCATAAAAATTGAGCAAGAAGAAACTATGTATATATGACGACAAACTGACATAAGTAAACTGATTTTGACCTCTCTGGGTATTTGTTGGTCTCATCTTAAATGTAATATTGAATCATTCAATGTAGTTGATTTAAGTTGAAAGTTGATACCAACATTAAGGGTAAAATATTATATTGATGGTCACTTAAATTTTAGGGTGCTTTCACTTTGGCCAGGAGATTAGTATTGCTTGGCTTCAAATTGATCTAATGATTGGCAGCGGCGGATTGAAAATTTTTAAATTTGATTTTTTGATCGGATTTGAAGAGATAGGGAGGCTTTCGATGAATTTGAATAGAAGAAAACGAAGATTTTTGTGATCTTTTCGATCGGAGAAACAACAGAAAAAAAGGGCGACAACTGCCATAGTTTTTTAGGGTTTCTAGTGTGCCATATCAGCTTTTCATAACAATTTGCTTATGACAATGATCGCGATGAAAATGAATTAAAAGTTTAGTGATTGTAATACATGGTTTAAAAGTGTGGCGACAAATGAAAATGCCCTAAAATGTTTAGTGACAATCATTATAATTATCATAATAATAATGCTAGCTAGTTTGGTTAGCTACTTGTCCATACCTGAATCCTACTTAATGCTTCTGATGAGTCATGATCTGCAATATTTGTTCCTCGCCACCAGCATGGCGCGCCTGCATGTCTTGCCCCTTTCATCTGCATAATAAAGTGTCTGCACAAACTTATATTTATACACACACCAAGATCATGCCAGCCTATCGTAAACTGTACAGCCTGATTGCACATACGTGAATATCACTCGTTCACTGAAAGATTTGCCCTACGGAGATTGTTATTCCATACTTTTTTTTTCACTTTCGCTTTATTTCCCTCTTTTTACATTCAAGGGCCAGAACCCTGAAATTCAGAATGCAGTTCTCTTTTTTACTTCACCTTGTGTAAGTTTAGCCAAACTCCTAAGGATTGACCAAACCCTAAATTTTAAAACCAAATCATTTGTATTAGTATTTTCTATGTCTGTTTTACTATTTATGTTCGGGGTTCGTGATTGTTCTTTCCGATAATATAGTCTCTAAGATTCGAACGCGTATTATTAATTTCTTTAACTTACCGATAAGTCTAATTATTTTCGCTGGACACGAGAGATGGTGATGAATGATGAGTGGTGAATACAATGTCATTGCTGGGCAAAAAGGTAAATCAAAGAGTACAACAGCTCTGAGACTGTGCATTTAATCGTAATAATGGAAAATGATCCATTGGGGGAGGAAAAAGGGAAATAGAAGTAAGAGAGTTACTACTACTTCCATGCATAATTTATAGGACCACGAAGCCATAAAAGCAGTTCAAATCTATCATCCCCAATATTTAGTTTTAGATGTTCCAAATCTCCCACAGGCTAGCATGTGGTGTGCACCATGTGTATCCAACCTTGAAGTTTAGGGTTTCAGGTTTAAGATAGCAGCTAACCAGTTAACCTGCTTATGCCATATCTCTCCACCTGGTCACGGCTAAGTAGCTAACCAGCTGGAAATAAAAGAAACAAATGCTGAAATGAAATGTACCCTTTAATTAGAAAAGTCTACAAAGTTTCTGTATTATTTTAGATTTGAACTCGAATCGGAAAATTTAGAGTCGAATTTTAGAGATGCAAATTCTAAACATGAACCAGCATCTAGGGATGGACTGAGGGGGTGATGGGATACGATCTACTTCCGAGAATTTTTAAATTCCCTTATATTTCAGACTTTTTCTCTGTAGTTGTTATTGATTATCAAATTTGGTTCCTCTTAAAATTTTATAACTTTGTTCCCTCTAAAAATTTTAACATAACTTCTTAAGTTTACACTCCTAACGTAAATTTCTGCGTATGTCCCTACCTTCATGTATTATAAGTGCATGCAAGTTATCAGTGAGCTTTCTTTCTTTCCTTCCTTCAACAAATAATTGTCATATCGAAGACACCAGCCAAGAGTTGACATGGAATAAGCAGTGGTGAAAAATTGCATGGAATGTGCACAGATAATGGGTGCCTGGTCCAGCTTTTTTATTATGTATGTACCAAAGCTGTTCACTGTGAAATATATAGTAAATATTCGATTTAAATACTACAAAGATTATAGTAAAGAAATTCAATACTAACACGTTTTTGTTTCCCATAAATGAAAATTTATTACATAAAATATCAGTTTTGGCAACATATAAAACAGTGGTAGACCAACAAACGCTACTCTCAAAATGAAAGAAAATTTTACTTAGCTATGGACAAAACTGGTATGTTTACAAGATATTCACAACGATTGGGTCAATATTTTCCTTCTAAAAAGCAAAAGCGAAAGCCTAGCTAGTTAAGTAGTTTGAAATTCTAACTCCGAAACTTCTAAAGTTGGAGAATTATAAAGATATGATAAATTTCAACTAATAAGCTTTCCATAGAAGAGCAATATCTTGAGTTATCCTTTTAGCATCGAAAGAGGCACCCAACAGGCCACGCCCTACGGCATATAGTCTACATTCACCTTTCCAACCATATGGCTCCCGAGGCATACCATCTTTCTCTGAAAATAAATCTTGATCCTAATCGATGAAAGAAATTTAAGTTAACCATCTTTAAAAAACCCAAAAAAATTAAGGGTAAAGTACATAAATGGTCCCTTGACAATAGACTATTGTTTTGTTGAGTCCCTCGACTATTGAAAGTTATAGAATGGTCCCCTGACTATAGTGTGTTGCTTTGTTGAGTCCCTCGACTATTAAGAGTTACAAAATGGTCACTCAACTATTCCAAGCTTGTCTTTTTTCGTTAAAAAATTGACGACAGTCTAAGCTGGATGTCAACCTGTTGACTAGGATACGATAAAATATGATTTTAGAATCTCAAACGATTATCATATTTCAGTCGACATGTTAACGTCTAGCTCATACGTCAATTTTTTTAATAAAAAAGAACGGATTTGAAATATATGAATAACTAAATGACTATTTTGTATCTTTTAATAGTCGCGAGACTCAACAAAATAACACCATATAGTCAGATGATCATTTTGTAACTTTTAATAGTTAAAGAACTCAATAAAACAACAATCTATAGTTAGGACCACCTGTGCACTTTACCCAAAAATTAATATGGATTGATTGAATATTTGTTAAAATTTCGATAAAAATCGAAACAAAATCCCATTTGAATTTTTTTAAATAAATAGAAAATTGAAGGGAATGAGTAGAATCACTTTTAACCATTGCGGTACATTGCTTTTGTAACCAGTGGCCAAGATGATGGCATCAAAATTCCCTTTTGTCCCATCTACAAATTCCGTGGCATGGTATGTTATTCGCTTTATTCTTGGATAGACCTACATAAACATTGCATAAATAAACAAGTAGTAATAATATGTTCAATAGATAAGCTTAATCAATGTTTTATATTTGAAAATGGATGATCTTGGCAACAAAACTACCTTGATGTTTCCACTCCTGATCCTGGCCAGTGTCCCTACATCCAGAACAGGTGTTTTCCCTGATCGGCTCTTGAGTTCGAGAGGGCCGACCTTGGGACGGTGGAGGCCGAGCTTCTCGGTGTCTCCGAGCATGAAATGGCACACGAAAAGCAGAAACCGGTCCACAAGGCGCATGGGAAACCACTTGAGCAACCACACGGACAATCCAAAAGTTGATGTGCCTAGCATCTCGTGAGGCAAGACGTGTACCTGCAATCAAAAGGCCTTTTCAAAAGGAAAAGTGCTTCTAAAGATGTAAAAGATGAGATGATAACTTTAGCCCCCACACCCTCACATATGAATTTGGTTCCTCTAGGGCATATATATATATATATATATATCTAGAAATAAATCATACCGTAACATTAATACATCTATAATCGCGACTAAAACCATAATTTAGCAGTATGAAAACAATTGTATGCCTTGAAACTTTGGGCTACAGACCATTGTTGCTCATGCAACCATATTCCAAGAAAATTGATCTGAAGACTAATATATTTATGCATGTGAAAGATGGTGATAATGAATATATATATATATATAGGTCTTAACAAAACATTTTGATGTACGAAACAGATAAAAGCATATACTCACCAAGCCTCTAACGGCGAGTGATGGGCGAGCTTCACAGTTGAATAAATCCAAGCTAACCTCCATGCCCGAATTCCCACATCCAACCACCAATACATCTTTCCCTCGGAACAATCGGCCACTTTTGTACGAGCTCGAGTGAAGTATCGGCCCACCAAAATCATCCATTCCGTCACCGGCACCACTTGGTCTGCATTCTCCCCGGTCGCCACCACCAAAAACCTCGACACATACTCGGTTTCCTCCCGTTTCAGCCCCACTGTCTTAACACGCCAAAACCCGCATCGGCGATCGAATTCGGCACTCACGACGTCTTGTTGAAAACAGGTTCTAGACCGAAATGGTCCTTGTACGACTCCAAGTAAGCCATGAACTGTTTCTTCGTCGGATAAGTCGGGAAACTATCGGGAAATGGCATATAGGGTTGCTCACAGAATTGCTTCGGAAGATGAAGACGAAGAAGATCGTAGGTTTTCAGCTGCCACAACGAAGCGATACAGTTGGCCCTCTCCAGGATCAAACTAGGGATGCCTCCTCGTTTGAGACAAGCCGCGGTGGCTAGACCCGAAGGGCCGGCACCGATAATAACAGGATACGGTACCCATATACACTTGGATACCGTCATACTCTTGTTAAAAGGATCATGGACTCTTTTCCCTTCAACTTCCTTGTTATATTCCATGAAAACAAACAAACAAACAAACACACACAAACACAGAGTTTTGAAAGAATCAAAAAGGTAATAGATGAGTGATTATCAGTTGATAGTACTCATACTTATATATTCGTCTCTTGGATGACATGGTTTTATCTTATCTACAACAAGAGAGAAATGCTCAACGAATTTTCAACTCCTGAATTCTTGTAAGTATGAATTGAAACAGTCTAGAGTGAGTAAAGAAAGGAAGAAAGAGAATTTCTGATAACTTCAACCAACAATAACAAGAAGAAGCAAGAAAGCAAGAGCAAATGTTATCAAAGTATATCACAAGGATAAGGGTGTTGTTTATAGGGGGGAAATCAGTGTTAATGGCACTACTCAAAGATGGAATGCCAACCGGTGTGTAGAATGTGGATATTTTTTCTAGTGTTTTCGGATGAATCCAATGTGTGGAGGTGATGTGCTTTAATTTGAAGCTTTGCTTTGCTCTAATATACACACAAATATACACACAAATGGCGTAACTTTGGTAAAGTTTGGGATCTACTTAAAACTTTAAAAAAATTAAAGGTTTAAATTAAAACTTTAAAAAATTTTGAAGAGCTCAATTTACATTTTTAAAAAAGAATTGGGGGTCTAGCTAAAATTTTTGAAATTTTAAAAGACTTAATGATTTTTTTTTAAAATTATGAGAGGATTTTAATTGATAAATTCAAAATTTTCAAAACTTAATATAAATTTCTAAAAATTTTGTGGGATCAAATTAATTTTCTAAAAAAATTTAAAGGTCTAACATTGAAAATTTCAAGTTTAAGGGATCATAGCCCACACATGACCCACTTAGTTCCGCCACTGGTACACACACTAGTTATTTTCCAAAGAAATATGTAAACAAATACAAATATATATTAATGATGTTCATCAAACTGATATGAATTTGTAGATTAATAGATCATTAAATCGATCTGAATTTATCGATTAATATATCATTAAATCGATTTGAATTCATCGATCAATAAATCAAAAATCGATGGTTATAAAAAATAATATGTAGATGAAATTACAATATAAAGAATTTAAATTCATTTTTTCTTCTTCAAGGTATGATTTTGATTGTTTCATGTTTATCCTTATTAGAAAAGATTTCAGCATGCAATAGATCAAACTGACTGCGTCAAACTGCATAACTGGTCCAAAAAGAGGAAACGTCATGTTTTTCAACTGATGAAAACATCAAGAGAGAACAAAATAAGAGTGACCTTTGTATGAAAAGACATTCCGGGGCTGAATTAGGGGGAAAATGTTTTTTTAAATATTCTCTAACTATTCAATGACAGAAGGAAAACTTGTAAAGCATAACCCTAAATGGCATGAAAAACAATATAGAATAATATTTTTTAATTAAGATAATTCTAGAAAAGTAACTTCAACTATTATTAGGGAATAACATGCTTATATTTCCAAGATACTCTAACTTCAAAGTATTATCGATGATTCTATTTTTATAAGGTTAAAGTACACAAATGATTCTTCGACTATAGGATACTACTTTATTAAGTTCTTCAACTATTAAAATTTACAAAATAGTACTTCGACTAAAGAGTATTATTTTGTCGAGTCCCTCAACTATTAAAAGTTACAAAATTACTCGACTATTCATTATGTTCCAAACCGTCCTTTCTCGTTTAAAAAATGATGATATTTTGATATGAACATTAAACTGCTGACTATATGATACGATAAAACCTGATTCTAGAATCCCAAAGGACTACAAATCTCATTCATTATGTTAACGTACAGCTTAGACAACTACTAATTTTTTAACGAAAAATGACAAGTTTAGAACATAATGAATAGTCGAGTGACCATTTTGTAACTTTTAATAGTCATGTAATGCCCCAAATCTCGGGTTAGTAGTTTGGGTCAACCCATAAATTGAGCCAAATGATCCATTAGATTAGTTTGAACTTAATTAAGTTGAGAGTGGACTTGAGTTAGACCCAACAGTTAGTGGTGATTCAAGTTAAAATAAAAAGTAGAGGGACTAAAAGTGAAAATTCCCCTTGTTATTTTGAAAGCTAAAAATCCCCTCCCTATTATATGATTTTCACGTAAAAAACACTCACCAAACACCCATCTTCTCCCTCTCATCCTTTTTCTCTTCATATTCCTTTCCAAGGTGAAGATTTCAAGCATTTCAAGTTTAGTTGGTTAATCCAAGGTGAGAATATTAATCCACATCCCTCAAGCTTTATTTTGAGATCTACATCTCAAGTTTTGAGCTTAGAAACCAAAAATGGGTTTTTAGGGAGATTTAAGAGAATCAAGTTATTCTAGTTGTTTTAGTAGTTTCAAGTTATATAAAGTGTTCTTAACTTTAATTAAAGTCTTCTGATAAAGTAGTAATTCATTTCTTGCATTGTTAGTGAAGGATGTGAGAGAGAGCTCCAAAGCTAGGGGAAAGAAAAGGTAACCCTTAGTTGATTTGGGAGAAATACTAGCAGCTGAAAAGCTAAGGTAATACATTCACAACTTTTTCATATCACTTGTGAGTCATTAGAGATGCATTGTAGCCTAAAGTTGAGTTATGGAGTAATCATGGTAGATACCTTTAGTTGATCAGGACATCTGGGTCACTTTAGTAAATGATGATAGTATCGAGTAATAGAATCAGTCTAGATATCATTAAGTGTGTACGAGGAACTTTAATTTGACTAACTAGGGCCGAGGCCAGACACTCGCGAGGGGTGGGTTAGTCGAGGGTATTGTGTCTGATGTAGAGATTCTGGGCCTCATCCTTAGTAGAGTAGAGGGATGTGTGAGCACCGAGATGCAGAACCATCAGTCGCACCATGATGTCTACCATAGAGTAGAGAATGCATTATACGAGTATACTCATTGTTGCATGTTCCTTGATAGCTTGAGTATTAGATAAACACATATTGTATGATTCAGTTGTTAATGTGGCACTGGGCTAGTAAGCTCAGCGTTTGGAATTTGTTTCTTTACACAGGTTAGTAGAAGGAGAAGACGAGGAGCCTTTTGAATAGCAGAGATCCAGACCGAGTTTGAGTGCAGAGTACGTCTCGTGTTTATGCCTTTAGTGAGCATGTGTATTTATATACCCTTTTTGTGTATTCGAGTCGTAACCTTATTCTAAACAATGGTCTGTATATTTTGGTTTATTTATTTTGGGAGCTCCTAATGTAAACTTATATATATATGCGGTTAATTTATTATAAAATGAGCACTTTAAAGAAATCGTTTATTTTAGAAAACTTTTGGTTAGCCACTTCGGTAGTTTCGTGTGGTATTTTAATTGGTCAGCTGTGTGTCACACTGGTTTAGGGTGTTACATTTAGTGGTATCATAGTGCTAGGTTTAAACGTTCCTAGGGCTTGCGGGTCAGAGTCAATAAGAGTTTTTGAGTATACATGCCTCTAAGAATGTTAAGAGTACTTCTACGTATGAAATAGTGATAATAACTCCTTGTATTGTCTTAATTTCAGAGTTGAGATATGGATGAGAGCCTAGTCATAGTCATGAGGTTAGGCACGAGAGTATAGCTTTTCTTGCGAGTGATGTAGATGATGAATTTATCCTAGAGATAGAGTTTGAGGAGCACATGGACGTGAGGGGTCAATGAGGTGACCTTCTTAAGGGATCTGACTGTGACCTTAAGGCGCATAGCTAGAGCCTTACCCAAAACGCCTGCTACCCTACCTATCCAGCCAGTTTCTCTAACCCCACCTACCATAACACCGCAGAATTCCTAATTAATAGGCTTTAGAAGTACCGTGCCATAGACTTCTCTGGTTCATGAGATGATGACCCTGTGGCGTTCGATTAGTGGTAGAGAAAGACCCTTAGGACCCTTAGTTAGCTACACCTCACTCCTGATGGTATGCTTGAGTGTCATCTCCCTGCTGAAGGCTGATGTTATCAATTGGTGGAAAGCAGTAAAGATGTTGATGCAGCCCGAACGACCCACCTGGGAACATTTCTTAGAGGAGATTCACCAGAAGTATATATGAGATGCTTACATGGATGTCGAAGCAGTAGAGATCTCGATGCAGCCCGAGCGACCCACTTGGGAATAATTTTATGTTTGAATATGAGGTGGAGTTTCTTCGACTGAGATGGTACACACCAGAGCTAGTATCATCAGAGTATTATCACTATAAGAGATTCAGGGAGGCCTCCGGTTTGATATCCTTACCCATATAGTTTTCGATCCACCTAGAGTCTTCACTGAGTTAGTTCTCTAGGAAAAAAGCCTTATAGAGGGTTTTGGGAGGAGTGTTATAGTTTTATGTGCTATTTTCGGGTAAGTTACAGGAGCGATAGAGTCATCTGGACCACTCCAGCCAGCGTTTAAGAGGGCGAGGAATTATCAAGGGTCTTAAAGGGCACCATCCGATCAATCTAGTAGGTCAACTCAGAATACGATCATAGGGGGCGGTAGGCCTGATCAACGTAGGAGACCGTTGGCTATCGAATCAGTGGTGAGTTCAAAGGGTTTTTTAAGGGCACAATCTTAGCCTACTTGTTTAGTATGTGGCAGAAGGAAAGTGGGGGTTTCCCGTCAAAGGTCTAGGGGTTATTTTTGTTGTGGTTCCCTGGACCACTTTATTAGAGAGTTCCCAGAGGCTCAGGACGTAGCTCCAGTGTCGACCCAGAGGTCAACTCCATTAGTTCAGAGGGTTAAAAGATCTCAGATACGAGAGAGTTATGCATCCAGTCAAGCTGGTAGAGGTGCAACTCGATCTAGAGCCATTACAGAGCCTAAAGTCGCCACCTATCAATATATAGTTCAACCTCAAGAGGATTAAGACACCATATACGTGATCTCAGGTAATTTTATAGTATTTTCCCTTTAGTTACCGCACTATTTGATCCAGGATCCACCAATTTCTATATCTGTTATGATCCAGTTCAAGAGAGAAACATCCCAACTGAGAATCTTAAGATAGGAGTTAAGGTGTCTAGCTCTCTAGGATTAGAAGTTCTTGTGGACTAGGTCGATTGCAGATGCCCAATTGAGATTCAAGGTGAGACCTTTCTGATCGATCTTATGGAGATGCCATTAAGAGAGTTTAGCTTGATTTTGAATATGGATTGGTTGTAGGAGCATGATGCAAGCTTAAGATGTAAGCTTCGACTGCTTAAACTCAAGAAAGAGGATGAGACTAAGATCATGAGTTTGACAAGAAACCCAAGTGTTCAAGAGTTGTGATAGTCCTTAAAGTGAAAATGATGTTAGAGCTGGGTTGTGAAGCCTTTCTTTCCCACCTAGTTGATACTAGAGTCACGATTATGATGTTAGAGGACATCTGGACCGTCAAATATTGCCCAAATATATTTTCAGATGGGTTTCCAAGGTTACTATCGGATCGAGAGTTAGAGTTTTGTATAGAGGTAATATCAGGGTTTGCTCTGGTGTCCATTGCTCCCTACCGCATGGCACCGAAAGAACTAAAACAGATGAAGGCTCAAATTCAAGAGTCACTGGAGAAGGGTTTCATCCGGCCAAGTATTTCTCCTTGGGGAGCATCTGTTATATTCGTTAAGAAAAAATACAGGTCGATGAGGCTGTGCATCGATTACCATCAATTAAACAAGTTGACAATTAAGAACCGTTATCCCCTTGATAACTCCATAAAAAGGTCATATTTGGGACCTTTTCACTTAAGTTATTGACTATCTAAGAGCTCATATAGGATCATATAGTTGGATGTGGTGGAATTCTGTTTACCGAGGCATTTTATTTTGTAATCGGTGCTACTCTATGGGGAAGGTGTTTGTTTGATGATGTGCAGGATTTGGGAGCGAGAATAAGCAAAAAGGAATTGCCATGACATGATGAGACTACTGAGCAAAATACGATTACCGTAACAACTTGGACGATATTTTGGGCAGAAAAGATAAAAGAAGATATTTTTAGTAAGAGCCAACTGTCATTGTCTATACGTGATTTCTGCAATCAACCACATAGGAGGGGCCCATTACCATCTCTGTACCATCTCTCACATAAAAGGAATGAACTTTGGGCTACTATGGTAATTTTAACACAAAACCCTAGGTTATTCTCCCCCTATAAATAGGAGATAAAGCCACAATGAAAAATAACTTTATACACGCCGCAAAAAGCTTAAAAATTCAGAGAAAAAGTTCTCCACCAATCCTATTTGCCGTGGCATTCCTCCGTTGACAAGTTAGAGGGAGTGATGTTCTAGGTGTCCGAGAGGAGCTAGTTTGCTGGGACAATCCGTGGTGGTCGAGGGAAGCTCCGATAGTGCACGTTGAAGGCTTTTCCTCATTCCCTTTGCTTTCATTATTTATCATTTGGGTTGTAAGGAATGAATTTACTTACTTTGTGCTTGATATATTCGAACCCCACCATGAACTAATCCTATTTGGTGGGAGTTCATTTTGGATATTTAAGATTTTCTTTAATGAATGGTTATTTTTATATGTTATTATCTGTTTTGTTTATGGATCTTAGTGCCTTAAGGTTGTAGGAGCTATGAGAGTAGCCATTCCTTAGGAGATTACTTAGAGTTTGAGAGAATGTCTAGGTAGCACATCCTTAGTGTTCGAGAGAAACTAGGGAGAAAGCACTAAGCAAGGGGTTCTAGATAGTAAATAGGCCTAATCCACCTTAGAGGTAAGGCTAGGATTTCATTCGACTAAAAGGAGTTGTGCATGAATGATAGGTTAGATATTAATGCTGCCGCAAAAAAGTATTGCCGAGATATATCATGTTATCTTGACAAATAATATCACTGCATGGGCTAACACCAACCGGTTTTGCCAAGGTATCTTTAATCTGTCGAGTCCCTTAACTAGAGATAGCATAGGGCACCCTTAGTAAACTTTGTCAGATAATCTGTCGAGTCCCTTAACTAGAGATAGCATAGGGCACCCTTAGTAAACTTTGTCAGGCAGATAAGGCATAGAAGTAAGACCATTGTGAGAAGTAGACTTAAATTTTCCTAAGTGACTCCTATCACTCATTCCCATAGTTTTCGTGTGTGGAAGTCTAAAGTCCTGATAACCAAACTAGTATTTACATTTTGTTTTTCTTTTACATTTTCATTTGATTGCACTAAACACAATTTAATTTGTCACGACATTTATATCCATTTTTCCACAACATCTCCATTTGATGCCACATTACATTATACCATCATTCTATTCCCACCTACATCCATGTCATTTTGTCACAACATTCTCATCTATGAATACCATTAGCTATACTTAGTTACTTTAGAATAGTGTATAAACTTTACTCAAGATCTCTCCAATCCCTGTGGATACGATACTCACTCATCAATGTATTACTTATTCGATTTTGTATACTTGCACATATTTTTGCGATCATATATAGTAGTCACAATAAGTAGACAAGCTTTTGGCGCCGTTGCCGGGGATTAGCAATTGACGATGTTGAGTTTAGTTGTTACACTGTTTTATTTCTTCTCTTTGTACATATTTACTTGTTTTTGTGTTTACCTTTTTCAGGTGTTACGTTGTCGCATGACTTGTAATAAAACCAAAAACTATTTTTATATTTTAAACCTGAGGCTCAGGTTGTTCAAAATCAGGTGAAGGATCCTGCAGTTCTAAATGTCACGACAATTCTAAATGCTGGGAATACTGCTCAACCACGAACTATTAAAGATCACTTAACTCCCACATTGGACGACCTAGAACCTGCTATTGTAGCTCCCAAGATTCATGCAACCCAATTCGAGCTCAAATCGGTTATGTTCGAGATGTTGGACTTGATTTGACAATTTGGTGGTGCTCCTCATGAGGATGCAAGACAACATGTTCGAGCATTTTTAGAGGTCTGTGACTCCTTTTGACGACAAAGTGTGCATGAAGATGTGCTGAAATTGAAGTTATTTCCATATTGTTTGAAAGATCACGCAGGGCATGGCTCAATGGATTACCTTCCGGCTCGATAAGGTCTTGGGCTGACTTGTGTAAATTTTTTTTTGCTACGACATAAGCAACCGAATATGAACAACCATACTAGAAATGCCATAGTATTTGTTTCATCAAGACGATGAAGAGTCTATGTATGAGTGTTGGGATCGATACAAAAGTTTGCTTCGCAAGTGCCCTAATCATGGATTCCACGACTGGACTCAAGTTGTGATGTTCTACAATGGAGTCAATGCACCTATGAGGATGATGCTAGATGCCTCGAAAATGGGACATTGCTCGATAAATCACCTATAGAGGCATTCGACATTCTGGATAGGATTGCCAACAATGATTATCAGTTTTCATCTTCAAGGCTTAGAGTCGGAAAAATTGGATACTACGGATTTTGTGTCCGTCTAACTTTATGACATCACCAATATGTTGAAGAATTTGCAACAATCAAGTGAGATGAAAGAAGTGAATGCAGCCAACTCAGCATGTCTATTATGTTATGGCAATTACCATGAGAGCGAGTGTGTGACCAATCTGGAGTCCATCAACTATGTAGAGAACTAAAATCGAGGTAATAATAACCCTATTCTAATAATCTTGGATGGTGTCAGCGTCCAAACTTCTCTTAGGGATATCAAGGAACAAGTAATGTTAGTCAGGCCGCTAGGCAACAGAACTTCAGTAACTCCTAGGGTTTTCAAACGAATATGTCATGCCATAATTCTAACGAGGGAGTGCCATCTTTATCCAACACAAGTTCTTTGGATACCACAATGCAAGATTTTATAGCAACCACGAACACGATGCTTCCTGAACATAGGACCTCTATAAAAAACCAAGAAGCTTTGCTTCAAAGCCATAGCTCATCTTTGAAGGCCTTGGAGGGTCAGGTTGGTCAAATTGCCACGACATTACAGTCTCGCCCACATGGCAGTCTTCCTAGTGATACTGAAGTCACTAAGGTTTAAGACAGGGATCATTGTGGTATATTCACCTTAAGGAGTGGCATCAAAATCTACAAAGATGCTAAGTTTGGGGGGAGACACTCGAAGAGCTCGATCATGAGAATGCGCACGAAGATTTAAAGATGCAAGAAGATTCACATTCGCTAGAAAATAATGATGAGGGTTCGAAGAGTGTAGCCAATGAATACAAGAAAATTTTTGCCACGGCAAAAGAAAAGTCCCCATCAATAGGAGTTGATGACCAAAAGAAAGTTGCAAAATTTTGCCGCAACAATTTTTTATGCACTGATAATCACTTAAAGCTTGATAAGAAGATGAAGAGGAACTCGAGGATATTGCAAAGGAGATGAGTCAGTCTAGCTCACCTATAGCTAGACCAAGTATGAAATTTGAACCTTTGGATTATATTGAATTTACTCATCCTAAACCCCAAGTAATTACCCATTTGTCTAGGCTATAAATGTTAAAAGAATTAAAGAATGAAATGGATATTAAGGAAAAATTCCCTAATGAGAAATTATTATTTGTCGCGACAATTTTGTCGTATGCTAACATTGCCAATTTTCTCGTTAGTGTTGTTTTGTTGTCTTACTTGAATAGCCTAGGAAAGAATAAGGTCATACATGATGGTGGCTACTGTTATAGGGATGACCCTGACCTTTTCAAAGAATTTGTTGCCCAAATGATTTCAAGTTGCCACAGTAAAAAAGAGCGAAAAGAGAACAAAATGCTAGGGTAAAATATTTTGAAGGTGGAATTGTTATATGTGGGGCATTTTGGTCTATACTGGTTCTCCGATCGAACACGACAAAATTTTCATAACAATTTGAGATATTTCGGAAAGGACAGGCTCACAAATATGTGGAAAAAGACCCAAGAACAAGTGGAAAATCTGACCAGCAACCTGATGACCTTCTTTGCCTATATCAAGCAACGTGATGAGGATGTGGCAACAACCTTCATGGAGCTTCTTCCACACGTAGATCTTGATCTTCTAGTCTTCATTGATACACTTTTACAAACATCTACGAATGCTACGACATCAGCAGATGCTCAACAGCCAGATAATGAAGATGAGTCGAAATATGTTAACTCGATCCACACCGTGCCTACAACCGAGCGTCAAGAGATTGAGTTCTAACTACCAACTCTGACAGAACCACCACAACCCATGAAGCCACACGATGTAGCACAATCTGAATTGCCACAGCAAATCCCTTTGCACAGGAGTCGATATTGTCTGAAGAAGGTGTCGAGACGTAAGGAGCCTCAGCATTCCACAGTCCCAGAAGGACCAAGTACTCCCCCTGCTGTGCCAGCATCAGACTCTGAACACTCCAACCCCACACAAATGTGAAAGCGCACACGTCGCACGACCCGGCGCACCATCACCCGCATAAAAACCTAGGTACCTTGTATTACATTGCATTTCATAGCACATAGTTTAGTTTTACCTTAGTTCTTAGTAAGCATTGAGGATAATGCTTCTCTCAAGTTTGGGGGAGGTAGGGTTCTCAAATCATTACATGATAGTATTAGTAGAATGAATATGCCTTGACATTAGTAAGTATTGGAATAGTTTTCTGGAATAAATTAATGATGCCCAATGATGAGGAACTCTTTATGGCTAGAATTGAATGTACATGACTTTTAAGGATGATAGAACCAACTCTAGGACTTGCTTCTTTGAAACCTTTGAATACACAATTGTATGTTTTCCATGCTTAAGGAACTTAGAAATTTTTTATAAGAGAACTCTTGCATATCATAAATGATGAAAACCCCGTAAAAAATGAATGAAAAAAATAAAAAAAATGAAATTACGAATAAATGCTTCAAAATATCTGTAGAGGGACACTCTGCTATGCCACGGCATTGCCTGGAAACTACATTTAAATAAATGGTAGCAACAACATATGAGTGAATAAAAGAGTCACATGATGACTCTACCTGACTAGCTCGGGGGTAGAAGGTATTTCCCTTTCTCCTAGAGTGTGGGATGGTAGGTGTGATGGGCCGACTCCCCTCTTAACAGTGTAAAAAAAAAAAGAAAAAGAAGAAGAAAACAATGTGGGAGTAAACCTGTAAATGTCGTGGTAAAACAAGAGAGCTCGCTTAGAAATTTTAGGTTAGTTAAGAATGGACTTGATACAATCACATGCACACACTCACACAAAGGATATTACCCTAGGGGACAGTACTTGATTTCTCAAACTAGTCTAGCATGTTGAAGCCAAATGTTCTGAGGGCTGAAATTCTATCCCATATAACTATTATGCTTCTGAACTTGCCATGGTATTTTTATTTTGCTTAATACTATCCATTGCTTGAGAACAAGCAATAAATTAAGTTTGGGGTGTGATAACTCCATAAAAAGGTCATATTTGAGACCTTTTCACTTAAGTTATTGATTGTCTAAGAGCTCATATAGGATCATATAGATTCATTTAGGAGCATATAGTTGCATGTGGTGGAATTCTGTTTGCCGAGACATTTTATTTTGTAATCAGTGATGCTCTATGGGGAAAGTGTTTGTTTGATGATATGCAGGATTTGGGAGCAAGGATAAGAAAAAAGGAATTGCCAACGACATTTCTGGGCAGAAAAGATAAAAGAAGATATTTTTAGTAAGAGCCAATTGTCATTATCTATACGTGATTTCTACAATTAACCACATAGGAGGGGCCTATTATCATCTCTGCACCATCTCTCACATAAAAGGAATGAACTTTAGGGTACTATGATAATTTTAACACAAAACCCTAGGTTATCCCCCCTATAAATAAGAGATAAAGCCACAATGAAAAACGAATTTACACACGCCACTAAGAGCCTAAAAATTCAGAGAAAAAGTTCTCCACCAATCCTATTTGTCGTGGCATTCCTCCGTTGACAAGCTAGAGGGAGTGACGTTCTAGGCATCCGAGAGGAGCTAGTTTGCTGGGACAGTTCGTGGTGGTTGAGGGAAGCTCTGACAGTGCACGTCGAAGGCTTTTCCTCCTTCCCTTTGCTATTTGATTTCATTATTTATCATTTGGGTTGTAAGGAACAGATTTAATTGCTTTGTGATTGATATATTCGAACCCCACCATGAACTAATCTTATTTTGTGGGAGTTCATTTTGGATATTTAAGATTTTCTTTAATGAATGGTTGTTTTTATATGTTATTATTTGTTTTGTTTATGGATCTTAGTGCCATAAGGTTGTAGGAGCTATGAGAGTAGCCATTCCTTAGAAGATTACTTAGTGTTCGAGAGAATGTCTAGGTAGCACATCCTTAGTGTTCGAGAGAAACTAGGAAGGAACCACATAAGCAAGGGGTTCTAGATAGTAACTAGGCCTAATCCACCTTAGAGATAAGGCTATGATTTCATTCGACTAAAAGGAGTTGTGCATGAACGATAGGTTAGATGTTAATGTTGTCGCAAAAAGGTATTGCCGAGACATATCCTATTTTCTAGACCAATAGGATCACTGCAAGGGCTAACACCAACCGGTTTTGCCAAGGCATCTTCAATCTGTCGAGTCCCTTAACTAGATATAGCATAGGGCACTCTAAGTAAACTTTGTCGGGAAGATAAGGCATAGAAGTAAGACCATTCTGAGAAGTAGACTTAAATTTTCCTAAGCGAGTCCTATCATTCATTCCCATTATAGCTTATCGTGTGAGGAAGTCTAAAGTCTTGATAACCAAACTAGTTTTGCTTTTACATTTTCATTTGATTGTACTACAATTTAATTTGTCACGAAATTTATATCCATTTGGCCCAACACATTATATTTGCTGTTATTTAATTCCCACTTATATCCATGTCATTTTGTCACAACATTATCATTTGTGAATACCATTAGCTATACTTAGTTACTTTAGAATAGTGTATAAACTTTACTCAAGATCTCTCCAATCCCTGTGGATACGATACTCACTCATCACTGTATTACTTGTTCGATTGTGTATACTTGCACATATTTTCGTGATCATATATAGTAGTCACAATACGCTGACACCCCTTCTAGAATCGATGACCTCTTTGACCAGCATAAGAGAACATATGTTTTCTCCAAAATAGATTTGAGGTCAGGGTACTACCAGTTGAAGGTTAAAGAAGATGATATAGTAAAGATGGGGTTCAGGATAAGATATGGTCACTATGAGTTCGTTGTAATACTATTTGGACTTATCAACACCCAATGACATTCATGGATCTAATGAACCGATTTTTCATTCATACTTGGACCAGTTTATGGTAGTTTTCATAGACGATATTTGGTATACTCACGATCAGAGGATGAACACAACTGTCATATTTGCATAGTTCTTTAGACTCATCGAGACCGTCAGTTGTTTGATAAGTTTGGGAAGTGTAAGTTTTAGTTATCTAAGGTTTCATTTTTGGGGCATGTTGTAGCAGTGGATGGTATTTGAGTTGATCCTCAAAAGAATCACGTGATACTTAAGTGGGAGCTTCCAAGACCGTAACCAAGGTGCTTAGTTTCTTAGGCCTTATCGACTATTACCATTGATTTGTGAAGGGTTTCTCCATGATAACAACCCCAATAGCTAAGTTACTTCAGAAGAGAGTTTCGTTTGCATGGGGTGAGAAAACCCAGAGTAGTTTTGAACAACAAAGTAGTTTTGAACAGCTGAAAACTCTTTTGACCCAAGCCTCAGTCTTAACCCAACCCGAGTCAGGAAAATATTTCACAGTGTTTAGCGATGCTTCGCTAAACTATTTGGGGTGTATGTTGAAGAAGAGGGAAAAGCGGTAGCTTATGCATCCTGTTAGCTTAAGCCTTATGAGAAAAATTACCCCACCCATGATTTAGAGCTTGCAGTCATATTTTTTTATGCTCAAGATTTGGAGGCACTATCTGTTTAGGGAAAAATATCTTATCTTCACCGACTACAAGAGTTTAAAGTATCTACTTACTCATAAGGAGTTAAACCTGAGACAAAGTAGATGGGTTGAGTTGTTAAAGGACTATGACTTTATTATCAATTACCACCCGGAAAAAGTAAACGTTGTAGATGATGCTCTGAAAAGAAAGTTGATGTCAGAGCTGAGGGCCTTATTAGCATGCTTAAGTTTATCTAGTGATAGGGGAATGTTGGCCAAACTCCGAGTAGGATCAGAGTTAATGAGTAAGGTCAAGAGATTATAAAGTGAAAATAATCGTTTGAGGGTTCGTATAGAGCAAGTCTACTGAGGTAGGGCCCCAGGGTTTGAGTTACGAGATGGTGATATGTTGTTCTTTAGGGGTCAGTTATGTGTACCCGATATCAATAAGTTGCATAATAATATCCTTCACAAGGCTATTGTAGTCCATTTTCAGTTCACCCTGGTATCAACAAGATGCACCAAAAGCTTCGACCTGTGTATTTTTGGCCTGACATGAAGAGAGATGTGTTTGAGTTTGTTGCGAAGCGTTTGGTATGCCAACAAGTCAAGGTGGAACATTAAGTTTCTTTGGGATTTCTACAATTAATTTAGATACCACAGTTGTAGTGGGATATCGTAACAATGGACTTTGTAACCAATTTACTGATAACGAGACTCAAGCATTATACAATTTGGGTGATAGTAGATTGGTTGAGCAAGTATGGTTACTTCTTACCAGTTAGGAATGATTTCACTTTAAAAAGATTAGGGCAGCTCTAAATCCATGAGATAGTGAGGTTGCATGGAGTCCCAACTTCAATCATTTCAGATAGAGACCCTAGGTTCACTTCTCGAATTTGGAAAGCTCTGTGTGAGACCCTAAGACCAAACTCCATTTTAGCATCGCGTTTCATCCTTAAACAGACTGTCAGTTAGAGCCCGTTATTGAGTTTATTGAGGATATACTTAGGTGTATCGTTATTGATCTTAAGGGTAGTTGGGAGGACCACTTCCTTTAGTGGAGTTCGTATATAAAATAGTTATCAGTCGACCATTCAGATGGCCCCGTTCAAAGCTCTATATGGGTGTAAGTAAAGAACTCCTCTTTGTTGGATTGAGCTTAGTGAAGGGAAGAGAGTAGGACTAGATCTAATCAAAGAAACCAAAAAAATGTCAGAATGATTCAAAGTAGACTGATGGAGGTATTAGATAGGCAGAGGTCTTATACGAATTGGAAATACAAGGAAATCGAGTTTGTTGTGACCGACAATGTATTCCTTAAGGTGTCTCCATGGAAGAAAGTGCTTCGATTTGGACACAAAGGGAATTTGACCCCGCATTTCATTGGTCATTATGAGGTGTTTGAGAGAATCAGACTGGTAACCTTTCGTTTAGCCTTACCCCCAAAATTGGAGTACATTCATAATGTGTTTCATATATCCATACTTCAAAGGTATCCTTTCGACCCATCGTATGTCCTATCCTTAGAGCAAGTCGAGTTGAGCTCTGATATGACCTGCGAAGAGAAATTGATCCAAATTCTAGCAAAAGAGGTGAAAGAGTTGAGGAACAAGAAAATTCTTTTAGTAAAGGTGCTTTGGAGGAATCATGGAATCAGGGAAGCTACTTGGGAAACCGAAGAAGACATGCAATTACAGTACCCCATCTCTTTTATCCAGGTAAATTTTGAGGATGAAATTTCTTATTAGAAGAGGAGAGTTGTAACGTCCTGAATCTCGGGTTAGTAGTTCGAGTCAACTCGAGACCCATAAATTGAGCCAAATAACCCATTAGAATAGTTTGGACTTAATTAAGTTGAGAGTGGGACTTGAGTTGGGCCCAACATTTAGTGGTGATTCAAGTTAAAACAGAAAGCAGAGGGACTAAAAGTGTAAATTCCCCTTGTTATTTTGAATGATAAAAAATCCCCTCTCTATTATATGATTTTGATGTAACCACTCCCCCAAAACACTCACCAAACACTCATCTTCTCATTCTCATCATTTTTCTCTTCTTCTTTGTTTCTAAGGTGAAGATTTCAAGCATTTCAAATTTAGTTGGTTAATCAAAGGTGAAAATATTAATCTTCATCCCTCAAGCTTCATTTTAAGCTCCACATCTCAAGTTTTGAGCTTATAAACCAAAAATAGGTTTTTAGGGATGTTTAAGAGAATCAAGTGAGATTTTTGAGGTTAGAAAGGATTAAGAACATGTTTAAAAATATGGTGTGAGTTTTAGATTCAAGTATTGAAGTGAGATTTTATCCGTTGTTTGTGAGTAGTATAAATGGTGCGGATATGTGTACAAGTATACACAATCGAACAAGTAATAAAGTGATGAGTGAGTATCGTTCTCCGCAGGGATTGGGGGAAATCAAATAATTTTGTCACGAAACTTTACTCTGTCACCGAAGTAAAGTTAGAGATGGTATATATACAAATGGTAATGCTGTGGCAAAATGAATAGATGGTATGGAAATGGAACGATGACAATGTGGTAGCAAATGGATATGTTGTGGCAAAAGGAATTGTGTGTACTGTAATCAAATAAAAATGTAAAGGCAAAATAAACTGTAAATATTGGATTTGATTATAAGGACTTTAGACTCCTCACACGACAAGCTACTATGGGAATGAGTGATATGAGTTACTTAGGAAATTTAAGTCTACTTCTCAAAATGGTTTTACTTCTATGATTTATCTGCCCGACAGAGTTTACTAAAGGTGCCCTATGCTATCTCTAGTAAGGGACTCGACAGATTGAAGATGCCTTGGCAAAACCGATTGGCGACCTATTGGGGCATCCTATTGGTCCAGATAACAGGATATGTCTCGGAAATACCTTTTTGCAGCACATTAACATCTAACCTATCACTCATACACAACTCCTTTTAGTCGAATGAAATCCTAGCCTTATCTCTAAGGTGGATTAGGCCTAGTTACTACCTAGAACCCCTTGCTTATGTGGTTTCTCCCTAGTTTCTCTCGAACACTAAGGACGTGCTACCTAGAAATTCTCTCGAACACTAAGTAATCTCCTAAGGAACGGCTACTCTCGTAGCTCCTACAACCTTAAGGCTCTAAGCTTTATAAACAAAATAGAATATAACATAAAAAATAATCATTCATTAAAGCAAAACTTAAATATCAAAAATAAACTCCCACCAAATAGGATTAGTTCATAGTGGGGTTCGAAATAAACAAGCACAAAGTAAGTTAATCCGTTCTTTGCAACCCAAATAATAAATAACGAAAGCAAAGGGCAAAGGGAATGAGGTAAAGCCTTTGACGTGCACTGTTGGAGCTTCCCTTAGCCACCACGAATAGTCCCAACGATCTAGCTCATCTCGGACACCTAGTTCACCACTCCCTATAGTCTGTCAACGGAGGAATGCCACAACAAAAACGATTGACGGAAAAAGAGAGAACTTTTTCTCTGAATTTTTATGCTCTTGGCGGCTGTCTAAAAAACTCTCAGTCTCCTCAAAAAGTCAGGCTTCATCTTCTATTTATATGGGAGAATAAACCTAGGGTTTTGTGTTAAAATTACACTAGCACCCTAAAGTTCATTCCTTTTATGTGAGAGTCGGTGCAAAGATGGTAAGTGACCCCTCCATTATGGCTGATTGCAGAAAGCACTTTTTATGCCATGACTGCTAGCTCTTACTAAAAATATTCTTCTTTCGTTTTGATCGCTCTCGAAATGCCAACTGGTTCGGCATTTGCATTCTGCTCAAAAGTCTCCTTATGTTATGGCATTTCCCTTTTGCTTTTCCTTGCTCCCAAATCTTGCACATCACCAGACAAACACCTTCCCCATAAAGCAGCACTTATTACAAAATAAAATGTCGCGGCAAACATAATTTCACCACATGCAACTATATGCTCCTAAATGCATCTATATGATCCTATATGAGCTCTAAGACAGTCAATAACTTAAGTGAAAAGGTCCCAAATATGACTTTTTACGTAGTTATCACACCCCCAAACTTAAGCTATTGCTTGTCCTCAAGCAATGGATAGTATTAAGCAAAATAAAAATACCATGGCAAGTTCAGAAGCAGAATATTTATATGGGATATAATTTCAGCCCTCAGAACATTTGGCTTCAACATGCTAGACTAGTTTGAGAAATCAAGTACTGTCCCATTGGGCAAGATTCTTTGTGTGGGTGTGTGCGTGTGTGTATCCAGTCCATGCTTAACAAACCTAAAAAATTTCTATGCAAGTTTTCTTGTTTTGCCACAACATTTATAATTTTTACTCCCACATTGTTTTCTTTTCCTTTTTTTCTTTTTTTAACACTGCTACGAGGGGAGTCAGCCCATCACACCTACTATCCCACACTCTAGGTGAAAGGGAGCATACCTTCCACCCCCGAGCTAGTCAGGTAGAGTCATCCCGTGACTACTTTCATTCACTCATACACCATAGCTTCCATTTATTTATTTGTAGTTTCCAGAAAATTCCATGGCATAGTGGAGTGTCCCTCTACAGATATGCCGAAGCATTTATTCACAACTTCAATTTTTTTTTACTAAGTGGGGTTTTCATCGTTTATGCCAAGACATGCAATAATCCTCTTATAAAAATTTAAGTTCCTTAAGCATGAAAAAACATACAATCGTGAATTCAAGGGTTTCAAAGAAGCAAGTCCTAGAGTTGGTTCTATTATCCTCAACAGTCATGTACATTCAATCCTAGCCATCAATAGTTCATCATCATCGGGCATCCTTAATTTTTTCCATAAAACCAATTCAACCATTTACTAATGTCATAGCATATTCATTATACTAATACTATCATGCAATGATTTAAGAACCCTACCTCCCCCAAACTTGAGAGAAACATTATCCTCAATGCTAAATAAAACTAAGGAAAAATCTAAACTACATGCTATGAAATTCAATACAATGCAAGGTACCTTGATCATGCTTGTGGTGGTGCGGAAGTCGTGCGAAGTGTGTGCTTTTGTAATTGTGTGGGGCTGGAATGTTCAGAATATGATGCTAGTACGGTTGAAATCTGGATGGACCCCAACCTTGCAAAGAAAAACAAAATAGTAAAATAAAAGGACACTGAATAAAAATAGTAACAAAATAAACATTTATTTATGCACAAGAGTAAATCTAAAATGTCACGACATCCTTAAGATGTTGGGCCAGTATCAACTTCATGCAAGAAAAATGCAGTCTTGTCACGCAATGGTGGGAATCCTTGGTATGCCTTCAGGCGCTGGCAATTGACTTTAAATATGGACCCATCATCCATGTTCTTGATATCCATAGCGCCATACGGGTAAACATGGTGGACTTCGAATGGTCCCGACCATCGTGACTTCAGTTTGCCAGGGAAGAGTTTGAGACTAGAGTTAAACAGGAGCACTTTCTTTCCAACATGAAAATGTCGTGGCAAAATAATTTTGTCATGTCACTTCTTCATTTTTTCCTTGTAGAGCTTGGCATTTTCATATGTTTGTGCTCGAAACTCTTCCATCTCATTCAGATCGAGTAGTCGTTTCTCCCCAGTTAGTTATACGTCGAAGTTCATCTTCTTGATTGCCTAGTGTGCCTTATGTTCTAGCTCAACTGGCAGGTGAAATGCTTTTCCATATACCATCTTGAAGGGCGACATTCCCAAAGGTGTTTTAAATGTCGTTCGGTATGCCCAGAGTGCTTCATCGAGTTTTGGGGACCAGTCTTTCCTTCGGGAATTCACCACCTTCTCAAGAATCTGCTTAACTTCACGATTGGACACTTTAGCTTACCCATTTATTTGTGGGTGATATGCCGTGGCAATTTTATGTCGCACTCCATATTTCTGTAAAGCCTTGGCAATTAGCTTGTTGTCAAAGTGGGTGCCCTCGTCACTGATAATGGCTCTTGGTGCTCCAAATCGAGTTAAAATGTTCTTGTGAAGGAACTTGAGCACCATCTTCGAGTCATTCCTTGGTGCCGCAATCGCTTAAACCCACTTGGATACGTAGTCCACCGCGAGTAAAATGTATAAGTTTCCAAAAGAAGATGGGAACGGTCCCATAAAATCGATGCCCCAAACATCGAATAGCTCTATCTCCAAAATATTTTGCAGCGACATTTCGTGTCGTCTGAAAATGTTCCCAGTACGCTGGCATCTGTCGCACGCCTTGAAAAATTCGTGGGCATCCTTAAATAGTGATGGCCAGTAGAAGCCTGATTGGAGGACCTTGACAGCAGTCCTCGCACCTCCAAAATGCCATCCACATGGTGTTGTGTGGCAATGGTGTAAGATATCGTGTTGCTCCTCTTCGGGGACACACCGTCGAATCATTTGATTGGCACATTGCTTGAACAAGTACGACTCGTCCCAAAAATAGAACTTGACATCATGCAGAAACATCTTTTTTCCCTGGTTGTTCAATTCATATGAAAAAACACCACTAACAAGAAAATTAACGAGGTCAGCATACCACGAAATTGTTGTGGCATATAAAATTTTCTCGTCAGGGAATTCTTCTTTAATATAAAAAATGTCATGGCATTCAGAAATGTTTTCTAGCCTAGATAAATGGTTTGCAACCTGGTTCTCTATACCTTTCCTATCAACTACCTCTAAGTCGAACTCTTAGCAATAATAACATATTCCAATCTCAATTTTCTCTATACTTGGTTCGAAGAATGCCTTTTGGACTCAAATTATGTTGTTTCAATAATAACATATTCCAATCTCAATTTCCCTCTTAGCAATCCATTTGCTAAGTGTGTTCCCAGGAAGTCGAATGTACTTTCAATAAGCTGATCCTTCCTCCCACACGGTTAATCGCAATAACATCCTAACCAAGGTCAATTTTTGGTTTTGAAAATTGTTTTGATTTTTGAAAATAAGCGCAAGAAATCGAGAGAGATTTCTAAAGTTGTTCAAGTACTTTTTTCAATTGACGCGTTGGAATTGAATCATCGCTTTAGCCCTCGGCTTAAAAGAAAATTAGCTAAGCATGACAAAAGTCATACTTAGCATATTAAAAATAAAGCTTTAAAATAAAAATAAAGAAAATGCGAGTAAGAGAAAAAAAGAAAAAAGTTTTATAAAAACAAAATTAAAGAACTTCAAGATTCGAGTGATGATTGTTTAGGCTCACCCAAGGAAGGCATTTATAACCTTTGGAAACCTTAGAGATGCTAAAAATAATCCTAAGAAAATACAAAAGATAATTCCTAAACTTGAATTTAAAATGCTTGAAATGCTCTAGTCGTCCATCTATCTTCCAGAATCACTGACTGGATCTTCTAGAAGCTGTTGACTCACTGTCATGTAAGCATTTCATGTCCAATGTTCAAGCCTTGATTCTAGAACAAAAAGTGCAATTTTTAGTCCTTTTAAGCACATTTTCAAGAAGTCATAGTCCTACAAAAAATCATGTAAAAACGTCCAAATCAGCAATAAAGATGAACAAACGAGGAGTATTTAATCATAAAATATAACACAAAATAAACATTAGTCACGTATTCTATATAATCAATTTGATTTCATATTTATTATATTTTCCCTTGCAAGTAAAGACAGACGATAATATTACTGATAAAATTTTAAAAATATATATAGAGGTGATTAAAAGGTAATTTCCTTAACAATTAAATCAAAACCTTTATTTCTTCCCTGGAGTATGGTGGAGTAAGCAAAACATAAACAAATAACAAAAAATTTGGAAGCTTAAGCATCATTTATTTAAGCACTTTATGTTAACAACTTTTATAATGAAAACGTGGGCTCTCTCTAACTACAACCTTTGGAACATAAAATATAGTATTTGTCTAAAACAAACAACGAAACCTAAATGCATGGTCCATATTTTACCCCACCTAAAACGTCAACCAAAAGAGTTGTCAACGTTCGTCCCAACAGTGACTTCATTACACGTGTCCGAAACCCATTCCAAGCTCCATCCCACCAATCAATATCTGACACGCGTCGGCCGACATGGTCCAAACCCAAAAACATAAAGTAGTTATAATAATTAATCAAAACAGTCTTGAGATGCCACTTGGACCCACTGCCTTTCCATTATTGACAAATAATGGGACCCACTTACCCATTTCCATCGCCCCGAAAAGCCCGAAATAGAATCGGGTCCCCTCGTGATCTGACCCTCACGTTATTCTGTCGTCATACGGCTTCATAGTTTCACCATACCTATGTTAGCATATAAATGGCCTTTGAGTGTGGAGTTGGGTTGTTTAATTATTAAAAGTTATAAAATAATTTTTTAATTATAAATTTACGTTTTATTGAGTTTTTTAATTATTAAAAATTATAATATAGTCATTAAATATTTATTATATTTTAAATTTATCATTTTTTGTTAAAATATTAACGATAATTTCAATTGAATGTTAATTTGTTGTCTGAGATATGATAGTCGTTTGAGATTCTAGGATCAAATTTATCATATCTTAGACAACAGATTAACATCCAGCTTAGATTGTCGTTAATTTGTAATGGATAATGATGATTTAGAACATAATTAATAGTCGGGTGATCATTTGTACTTTTAATAGTCAGAGAACTCGACAAACTAACATTATATAGTCAGAGGACCAATTTGTAACGTTTGATAGCTGAGGGACTCAAGAAAATAATATCATATAATCGGGCCCATTTGTATACTTTATCCTAGTGAAAATTAAATTAAGTTATATGTTTTATCATTCAATTTAGTTATACTCTTATTTTGATTACTAGATTTAGAAATTTAATGAAAAATTAGGTGTTAGTGATGAAATTATGGATTTTATTAGAAACATATGTTATTTGGTATTAGACGATGTGATGAAATTTGATTGTTAAGATTGAAGTGGTTGATGATGATTTCAAGTAAAATAAACTTTATAGGTGTTACTGATGAAATGTGGCAATGATTAAATTAATTGTTTTTTTAATTCTTCTTTTTTAGTCGTTAATGGATTTTATTCGTATTTTTTTCTTGGACATTTTTGAAGTATATGGACGTTGAGAGATATTGAGGCTGTTTTCTTTTATTATATCTTAACATTTTTCAGTCATTATTACATTTTAGGATAAATTACGTGTTTAATACCTAGTTAATATCAGTTTTAATTCATTTTATTACTTAAACTTTTAATTTTTAAAAAATTATATCTAAAGTTTAGTTTTTATTTTATTTTAGTATCACCGTTCAAAATTTAACGCTAAGTTTTTTAAAAAAATTAAGTATTAAAACGGACCAAAACTGATAATTTAAGTATTAAGATGTGAAGTTTTTTAATGGTGAGTTATTAAAATAAAACAAATATTAAATATTAAATATAGTTTAAAAAAATAAAAATTTAAATATTAAAACACACTAAAATTAATAGTTTAAATATTAAATGTTTACTTCACCATTGCTTTTATGTCGTAAATATTGCTTTTAATGGTTGAAAAGTTAATTGCGAGCAAAAGTTTGAATAGCGGAGATCATATCATTTGGTGAGTTTGAAAATGTGATACAATATAAGTACATTTTTTAAAAAAATATTGGTTATTTAAAATTGGATGAAATTTTTTAAATTTTAAAAGATAATAAATTTATAAAAATTGAAGAAGAATGAAAACAAATTATTAATTTAAAAAATTAAAATTATAAAAATATTTTAATAAAAATATAAACTAATTATTTCTAAATTCAACCCAAATTTTTTAAAACCTTGATCAATATCTATATCTAACTTCTAAAAATCTAACTTAATTATATATAATCGAAACTGATCAATTTTAAAACTTTTTGATAACTCTATTTTATATAATTTTTTTATAATATAATATTTATTCTAAATGCTCTCAAACATTTATTTGACAGGAATATTTAATCATCATAATGCTCAAACCTAAAACTCTACAAATAACAATAATTTCTTTAACCCTCGTGCCTATTTTATATAAGTTAAAAGATAATTTTACTAGTATATTAATTTATAACTTTATAATCTTCTAAAGACTGGATTATAAATTTATTATTTTTAGATTGGATTGCATTTATATAGTATATTACTCAATTTTTTTTCTAATTTTACTCTGATTATAATTTTTATTAATCATTTTAATATACAATGCCAAAAAGAAAAGAAAATCGAAAACCAAATATGCAAAATCTAATACTAAAAGCAAAAATCAGTATACTAAAGATAGAATCCAACATATATCATGTGAAGCAGCTAACTAAAAGCCACACTCTAATAGTGAAAATGGATAAGGCGGTTGTGTACGCGCCTCCACCCATGCCGCCGCCATTTCTCCGAAATAACCCACTTGCCCATTTCTATCACCATACCCAACTACGTTACTCGTCCCCGACGGCGACATCACCATGCCGTTTCCAATCACCGTCGGAGCCACCAGAACCACCGGTAATTGACTCGTTCCCGTGGCGCAACCGTAGTTCATCAGTTGTATATTTTGCGGCCCCAACAATTCCTTCGAATCCTGATCGGGCGACGGCGACGATTGATAACTAGAGGGAAAAAAATCAATTTCCGGAGAAGCGGCGGCTCCCGGGTGACCGTCTTCTTCCTCCTCCGATTTCACGGAATCGTTATTAGAGACGGCGATGCTCGAAGATGGTGAATATGATGAGTTCGGCATCATGGTCAACCGCGGCTTCTTGTTGGCTTTGAGCTGCCGTGTGCGTTGCTTCTCGAGCATCATACGGGGAAGCAAATCGTGGTCTTGGACGACTTTGTGGAGGAACGCCATCATTTGCTCCGGCCGCCTCTCGGTGGCCTCTAAACGCTTGTTCATCCCTTGCAGCTCTTGTTCCAACGACTTCTGCTCCTCCTTTAGCCGCGCTATTTCCATCACTATTTCTTCGTCGTCTAAATCATCGGCTTTCACTTGCACATATGGAATTTTATTATGCTTCCTCCTCACTATGTTCTTCAACAAATGCTTTTGCCCTCTCAAGAACCATTCGCTCGCAAACTCCCACTTATCCGGATCCACCTTCTTGAATCCCTAAACACAAACAATACAAGAATACAAAACCATGAAAACAATCGAACAAATTTCGTAACCGGGACCGCAATTTAATAGAGTACTCTGATACGGACTTACATAAGTATTGAGCTGGCGAACGAAGCTAGAGAAATTGCCGTGCTTGAAGTAAACAGGCAAGATCCTTTGAGAGAAATCCAAAGGGTCGACGACTATGAAACTATTATTAGCTTTACCCCAAGTGATCAAACCATCAGTAATCGGATCATTCACCATCTGATAAGTTTTAGCGACGAATGGCGCTACCATGTCAGTACTACCGTTAGCATCCATTTCACAAAAAACAAACCCTTTTGATTCTCTGCCTCACCTCTTTAGAGAAGAAAAGGTATCTTTCTTTAGAGAAGAAGGCACAGAGACAGAGAGAGAAAAAGAGCTGAGCTGGTCTCCTTTTCTTATTTTTTTCCCCTATGCGCAGAAACGTGATATAAAAAGGATGGCACTCACAGATTTACAGTGACGAAAAAAGGATGGGGTTGACGTGGCTAAAAATCAGGAGGGGTTTGATATTTCCTTTGGGTGACCCACACTGCTCCGGTTCTATCATCTTTTTGGTCCTGATGGGTTTAGATATTTTTAAGTGTCCGGGGTTTTCATTGGTTCTATTATTTAGATTTGGTGACGTGGTTCCCTGTGGGTTTAAACAATGGGTAAATTACGTGTTTAGTATCTAAATTATTAATTTTAATCTTTTTTAATATCAAAACTTTTAATTTTTTTAAAATCATATATAAAATTTAGTTTTTATTTCTTTTTAGTACCCCGTCGTTAAAAACTTTAAGTTTTTATTTCATTTTACTACTCGTTTAAAATTTAACGTTAAGTATTGAAAATATTGAAAGTTTAAGTACTAAACGCGTTAAGTTATAAAAGCGAGGTACTAAAATCAAATGAAAACTAAACGTTAGATATGACTTTGAAAAAATTAAACGTTTAGGTATTACAATGATCAAAATTGATAGTTTAAGTACTAAATGCCTAATTTACCCTTCAAACAATTGCAACTAGAAAGACAAAGGATATATATATATATATATATATATATATAAGAGGCCAAGCGGGAAGCCAAGAAAACAGTGGCTAAAGCAAAGGATAAGGCATACGAGGAAATGTACAAGAGATTAGACACCAAGGAAGGATAAAACGGCATCTTCAGGCTTGCAAAATCCAGAGAAAATAGGAAAAATGATCTAGGTAGCATTAGGTTTATTAAGGATAACAATGGTGTTCTTTTAGTGAAAGATCATGATATTAAGAAGGTTTGGGGTAGTTACTTCTTTGGCTTATTTAATAAAGGTGCCTCTCCTATAGAGATAGTACCGTTGATGGGTCAGCCGACCATCATACTACGGCAGATGACTGCCCTACAAGTAGGATTGGGTTTGAGGAAGTCAAAATGGCTCTGAGAAAGATGGGGAGGGACAAAGCTGTCGGTCCAGATCAAATTCCAATACTGTATGGTTGGCCCTAGGAGAAGAGGGAGTTAAGTGGTTGACAAACATCTTTAATATTATTTTAGAGACTGCCAAGATGCCAGAGGAGTGGAGAGAGTCTACGATGATACCAATCAATAAGAATAAAGGAGATCCCCATCGTTGTGGCAACTACAGAGGTATTAAACTACTTATCCATACCATGAAGCTATAGGAAAAGGTGATAAAGGCTAGGTTGAGACAGGTTATTAGGGTTTTAGAAAACCAATTTGGCTTTATGCCAGGCAGGTCTACTACGGAGGGGATTCATCTACTTCGACGGCTTATGGAGAAATATAGGGAAAAAAATAAAGATCTTCACATGGCGTTCATTGAACTTGAGAAGGCGTATGATAGCGTTCCCCGCAATACGATCTGGAAGACCTTGGAAACAAGACGGATCCCAACTGTTTATATCCGGGCGATTCGTGATATGTATTGTAGATCTACTACATACGTCAGGATTACAGTTGGCGACACCGAGGCAATCTCGGTGGAAATCGGACTCTACCAGGGGTCGGCTCTTAGCCCTTACATCTTCATCTTGATTATGGACGGCATCTATTGCGCGACACCAGACGGTGTTCCATGGTGTATGCTTTTCGTTGATGACATTGTCCTAGTTGCTGAAACAAAAACTGAGCTGAATAGTATACTGGCTACCTGGAAGATTGCTATGGAAGAAAAAGGTCTAAGGATCAATATTGAAAAGACAGAGTATTTATGTTCAAACTTCAGTGGAAACCAAAACGATGAAGATGCAGAAGTATGCATAAAAGGACATGTTCTCCCCTCGAAGGATTGTTTCAAGTACCTATGGTATATGATATATAAAGATGGGGGGTGTAGATGATGACGTTACACACCGTATAAAGGCGGGATGACTAAAGTGGAGGGCTGCTACTGGAGTTTTGTGTGACAAGAATGTGCCTCTAAAACTTAAGGGAAAATATTATAGAATGGCAATAAGACCAGCGTTGTTGTATGGATCAGAATGTTGGACAATCAAGAAGGATCACGTAAGGAGGATGGAGACCACAGAAATGAGAATGCTTCGATGGGCATGTGGTAGGACTCTGTCGGACATGACACCAAACTCTGCCATTAGGATGTCCTTGGGGGTGGTGCATGTATCCGAAAAATTGAGGGAGGGAAGACTACGGTGGTTTGGGCATGTTCTTAGGCGACAACCGTCGGATGCGGTCAGGAGGGTAGAGTCGATTACAGTCGACGGTGTCAGAAGGAGAGGACGACCAATGCGGATGTGGGAAGACTGCTTGAGATATGATTTGAAGGATTTAGCCCTTACCGAGGACATGACCTCTGATAGGAAAGTATGGAGACTTAAGACTAGGGTAGCCGAGTAGTGAGGGTCACAACCATACGGTGTAACATCTCTGTCTTCTGACTTATACTTTTTATACGTTTCTGTCATTGGAATTTATGAAGGCTTAGAAGTAGGGTAGCGGAGTAGTATTGCCTTAGTTTAGGTTTTAACCCATTTGACTTTATTCCTTATCGTAGCTTGCTATCGTTGACTTCTGTGTATCATTCTCTTCAGGTTTCGTCTTTTTAAATTTAGCCGGGTCTTATGTTTCTGTCTATATGCAGAGAATTTTTACGCAGGGATTTATTTGCAGGGATTACTTCCCATTACAGACGCGCATATGAAGACTGTTCAACTATGTATTTACTTATTTATTTATACATTGCATTTTATCTTTATTTTTAATTTTCTGACTGACGGAGGTCTTCCACAGAAGCTGCTCTCAACCTTGCGTTTAGGGTCAGCATACTACCCTACCTCTCTCTTACCCCATTACATATGGGAATAGGGTTTTGTTGTTGTATATATATATATATATATATATATATATATATATAAAAGAGGATTTATGTATTTTTTCCTCAAACACAATGTAGTTAAATGAGCATTTTCTAAACCACAAGTAGTGTTTTTCTTAAAAAGGAGAGAATTAAATTAATTAGTTTCATTAAAGAGGTCATATAATACCTAAAGTCTATCCTTAGTTCATTTATCACGTGTAAGCTAAGAACTTAATCTAAATTTATTGTTTCATAAATATCTTGATGGTTTCTCAAACAAATGGGCACGCGCTGCGAAGAAGGCGAGTGGAATACAAGTCTAAGAGAGAGTGGACAGTGGCTTGGGTTGGCTGAGGAAAGGAATCCGGTTTGCTTTCGGCTCTTTACGAAAGCCAAGGGTGCGTTGGCTTCAAGCCGTATTTTATTACAGGGGTTGCAAGTGTTGATTCCCTATTGGTCCACGCCTCAGGCCTAACATTTTTTTTATTACTTTTGGATCGCTGCTTCTCCATTGGGGAGCACATTTGAATACCCCCAAATCTATGTTTGTCTCCAATTTGCATGTATTTAGTTTTAGTATATGCTTTCCTTTGTCTTTTCCTTTACTTTTATTTATTTATATTTCGGTTTCTACATTATCTTTTTATTCATCTATCTAATCTTTATACATCAAATTTCTATTCTTCTTAAGATTTTACATTTTGTACTGGTTTAGTTGTAATTCAATTTATATCTTTATAAGTTATTGTTTCATACATAGGTAGTGAAAAAACTAATTCAAACATATATTTATTTGAATGTTATATGTCAAATTCATCGAGTTGTCTTGGAAGTAAAAGAAAATTATTGTTCTCCTAAGTATACAAGTTTGGTTAACTGCGTGTGCATGATATGTTATTAATTGAATAAGAAAAATTATGAACATATACTTTTAGATTAAACTAAAGTGATTACAAAGTATTATTTGTTCTAAATACTCTCAATCATTTGACAATGAACGCTCAATCACCCTACTACAGTTGCTGATGCTCGAACCCATGACCTCTAGGAATAACTATTCCTTTAACTATTGAGGTAAGTTGGTTCGTGCAACATATATTACTTTATAATCACTCATGCTTCAAAAAAAATATCAAAATCTATAACTTTAAACTTTACCTATGACACATGACAATATTGGAACACCATTTGTGAAATATTTTTTTCTAACATCGAAATATGAGATAATAATCCATCTTCTTGTATTAAACTCAATGATTCAACATTAGAAGCAATCGAGAACATATTATAATATGCTATGACCATTTTATAACTGTTTAAAAAGTTTAATAATTAATTTATAGTTTTTAAAAGTTTAATGGCCTATAGATATTATTTTAACAGAATTTAATTTATATACTTTATCTTATTTTTTTCTCTATCCAGAACAAAAATTGCAATAGCAGTTCTAGATCAAGCCAAACTTTTACACTTGATTGACGATTATTATTAGTTTAGGTCTATGGAGCTTTTTTTTTCCTTCTAAAGACAACAATATAAATCTTAATGAAACATTTGAAAGTTTTTTTTAGGTTTAATGGTCACTTTGTATATATAATAAACCTATATTAGTTATTTTATTCAAACCTTTTAATTATATCAATTTTGATGTAAATGCATTTAATCACATCAATTTTGTTTATGATCGGTATTGATCATTACGGTGTTAATGTGACAGTCCAATATGTTGATGTGACAGTCTACGTGTGGATGATGAGGTGACAAAGGAGTTTAATTGTGCCCTCTAACTTGACCAAAATATCAATTAAACCTATTTGTCATGCAGTACAGTAAAATTGTTCTACAACGGTGTTTTTAGCGGTGTTTTGGGAGTAAACGCTACTAATTTTAAATATATAGTGGCGTTTGCATACCAAACGCCACAAAATGGTGCGATATAGTAGTATTTTAGTAGCGTTTCTATAAAAACACCGCTAAAGACTCGTACTTTAGTGGTATTTTTATACAAACGCCACTAGAGACTCGTACTTTAGTGGCATTTTTATACAAACGCCGCTATACACTTGTACTTAATGGCATTTTACAGAAACACCGTTATAGACTTGTACTTTAATGGCATTTTTATACAAACGCCGCTATACACTTGTACTTTAGTGGTGTTTGTGTTTAGTTTACAGTTTTTAAGTTCCGCACCCTTTAACCCTTTTCCATTTTTCCCCTTCACCCATTTTTTCAATCCCGCCATTTACCCAAACCCATTTGCGTATGTCCGAGAGTTGCAGCAGCTTTTCCTATCGGTGTTTCTATGGAGAAAGCTGTTCGAGTTTGATGACATCATCCCCGAGATTAATGGCTGCAGGAGGCTTCGATTTTCAGGTGCTGGCGATTGATATGAAGGATGTCGTGATTTGGGACGACGATGACGAGAAACGTGACACATATTTGTCCGGTATTTCCTGTTTCTTCAATTTTTTTGCATTATAATTAGAATAAAATCTTTCAAATGGTTTGTATATTTATGCTCAGATCAATTTTGCTTGTTTCTATTTTTGTTAAATATATATTTTTGCTCAGATCGATTTTGCTTAAATATATTTCAAATGGTTTGTATATCCAAATGATTTGTGTTAAACTGATCTTTACTTGTCTCATCCCAAAATTTCCCAGAAGACCAACTCCATAATGGTCGTTAATAGTTTTCTTTTTTTGCCCTTCATTGTAGCAGGTCTGTTTATCATGTTGTTTCAGATGTTGCAATCTTGAGGTTTATGGTGGAGGTCTGCTGGGGACCCATGCTGGCTGCATTTAGTGTCACACTTGACCAGAGTAATGATAGACTTATTACCTCTCTGTGTATACTGGGCTTTCGATATGCTGTGCATGTAACTGCAGTCATGGGCATGCAGATACAAAGAGATGCTTTTGTCACATCCATGGCGAAGTTTACTTTTCTCCATTGTGCTCCAGATATGAAACAAAAGAACGTTGATGCTGTAAAGGTAAATAATATTTTTTTGCACATAATAAAAAGAATGGGACTGTCCCCTTGGCTTTCTCACGTGTTATGTCACAGGAAGAATTAGAATTGTTTCATCTAAATTCTTGCACTTAATTTTTTATGCCTTTTGATTCCTTTTTATAGCAATTTGCTTTTTTATATATAGTAAAGGTTTCTTACTGTGATGTGTTCTTTATATCTCATTTGTTCAAAAATTTACTTTTATACAGGCAATAATATTGTTGACGAAAACGGGTAAAGAAAACGAAAGAACACGAGAATTTTACGAGGTTCGGCAATGTGCTTACGTCCTCGGTGCCTAGGCGGCGCTAGAAGTTTTATTCAATGATATTTTAGGTCTAGGTTACATCTCTATTTATAATAGAAAACCCTGGTACATAATTACAAAATCAACCCTGTACCGTACCGCGGGGGCTGCGCCCCCACACCCCCAACCCACATAATTCGTAACCCCACAACGAGACTTTTTATGAGCCATACATAACAAATCTCCACCTTGGCGAATATCCTGCCCCTTGGAAACTTCAATGTGGGTTGGGTTACCTTGCTTCTTTAACAACTCGAAACATTCAACAAGTCCAAGCAATGCTTGAACTTGTCTGTCGTAACTGGCTTGGTGAACATATCAGCGGCATTCTCATCAGTATGTACCTTCTGAAACAAAACCTCTCCAGATGCAACCAACTCTCTGATCTTGTGGAACCTTACATCAATATGTTTAGTTCTAGCACGATACACCTGATTCTTAGCCAAGTGAATAGCACTTTGATTATCACAAAGCAACTGAACTCCACCTTGTTGAACACCCAACTCCTTCACTAAACCAGTAAGCCATAAAGCTTCTTTTGCAGCTTCAGCCGCTGCCATGTATTCAGCTTCAGTTGTAGATAGTGCCACGACAGATTGAACAGTAGACTTCCAGCAAATAGGCCCTCCACCAAGAGTAAACACATACCCTGTCGTAGATCTTCTATTATCCAAGTCACCTGCATAATCTGAATCCACATATCCTACAACCAAAGGATTATCCCGCTGACTCCCAAAAACAATTCCATGTCCCACAGTACCCTTTAAGTACCGAAAGATCCACTTGACTGCATCCCAATGTTGCTTACCAGGTTTAGACATGTACTTACAAACTTGACTAACAGCATGAGCTAAATCAGGACGAGTACATACCATCGCATACATCAAGCAGCCAACAGCATTAGAATACGGAACCTTTGCCATATTTTCAGCTTCCTTATCTGTCTTAGGGCACTGTTCTGATGAGAGCTTAAAGTGATTCGCCAATGGAGTGCTAACTGGTTTCGCGCTGCTCATCGCAAACCTTTCTAGCATTTTCTCAACATAACCCCGTTGAGATAGCCGCAGTTTCCTTGAGTCTCTGTCCCTGCAAATTTCCATTCCAAGAATTTTCTTTGAAACACCTAAATCTTTCATATCAAATTCCTGACTCAATAAAGTTTTCAAACCGATAACATCATCCATGTTCTTCGCAGCAATCAACATATCATCAACATACAGTAATAGAAAAATAAAAGAACCATCATCAAGGCTCTTAACATAGACACAACAATCATACTCACATCGGTTGTAGCCAATCTTGATCATATAGGAGTCAAACCGTTTATACCACTGTCTCGGAGACTGTTTTAACCCGTACAAAGATTTCTTCAATCTGCAAACTAAATGCTCGTTTCCAGGTTGAGTGAAACCTTCAGGTTGCCGCATGTAGATCTGCTCCTCTAAATCACCATGCAAAAAAGCAGTTTTAACATCCATCTGCTCTAAATGCAAATCCCAACTAGCCACCAATGCAAGTACTGCTCGGATTGAAGTGTGCCTGACCACAGGAGAAAAGATTTCATCATAATCAACTCCTTTCTGCTGTGAAAAACCCTTCGCTACCAAACGAGCCTTGAACTTCTCCCCCTCTTTTTCTGTTACTGCTGGTTTCTTCTTATACACCCATTTGCAACCAATCGGCTTCTTACCCTCAGGAAGGGGAACTAACTCCATGTGCGATTGTGATTCAAAGACTCCATCTCCTCAACCATGGCTGCCATCCACTTGTCGTTTTCCTGACTAGTAACGGCATCATGAAAAGTAACTGGATCATCACTGCTAACAGTAAGTGCAAAAGATACCAAGTCTTCAAAACCCAATCTGTTCGGAGGCTTTATATTCGTCTGTCTCACCCTGTCTCTGGCGAGACTATAATCCTGCAAATCATCCGTAGTGGAACCACCAGAAGTCGGTTGAGAAGTTTCTGGTTTCTCAACTGGAAACTGCTCGAAATCTACCACTGTCGTGTCTTGCTTCTGCTGCAACATAGACTGTTCATCAAAAACGACATCTCTACTAATCACAACTTTCTTCGCAACTGGATCCCAGAACTTGAATCCTTTGACACCTTTCTTGTAACCCAAAAAAATGCACTCCTTCGATTTTGCATCAAGTTTGGATCTCTCATCAGCAGGTACATGCACATAAGCAGGACAACCAAAAATCCGTAAGTTATCAAAACTAACATCATGACCAGTCCATACCTCTTCTGCAACTTTCCCAGCCAGCGATGCCCTTGGCGATCTGTTGATAAGGTAACACGCCATGTTAACAGCCTCAGCCCAGAAGTGTTTGGGAAGCCCCGCATTCAACCGCAAACATCTGGCTCTTTCATTCAACGACCTGTTCATTCGTTCCGCAACACCATTCTGTTGTGGTGTCTTGCGCACTGTAAAATGCCTCTGAATCCCATGCTCCTTACAGAATTGTAGGAACTGTGAATCTGTGTACTCCGTACCATTATCAGACCGCAAACACTTGATTTTTCGTCCTGTTTGGTTTTCTACCTCAGTTTTCCACAGCTTGAACTTCTCAAAAACTTCAGATTTCTGTTTCAAAAAATACACCCAAACTTTCCGTGAAAAATCATCAATAAAAGTAACATAGTACCTAGATCCACCCAAAGACGATGTCGTGGAAGGCCCCCATACATCAGAATGCACATAATCAAGAATCCCTTGAGTTGTGTGCTTCGCAGTCTTGAAACGGACTTTAGTCTGTTTACCAAGAACACAATACTTGCAAAAATCGAGCTTACAGCTTTTGACACCATGCAACAAGTTTCTCTTGTGTAATTCTGCCATACCACGTTCACTAAGATGAGCAAGGCGCATATGCCACAATTTTGTCGTATCATCACAGGACTCAACAGAGTGAACTCCACCTGCAACGGTACTCCCTAACAATCTGTAGATATTCCCTGCAGTCATCTTGCCTTTCATCACAGTCAATGCTCCTTTAACAATCCGAATGGTTTCCCTATCCTCGTCAGCCTTAGGGATAAAACCATTCTTGTGCAAAGTGCCCAAGGAAATCAAATTCTTCTTCAAGTCTGGGATATGTCGAACACCACTCAACGTCCGAACGGAGCCATCGTGCATCTTAATTCTGACATCACCAATACCAACAATATTACAACATCGATCATCACCCAAATAAACCGAACCAGAATTAACCGGCCTGTATGTCGAAAACCATTCCCTATTTGGCGTGATGTGATAAGAACATCCAGAATCAAGAATCCAAGCATCCGTCAATTGTGTCGTTGAAATAGAAAGCATATCACCCTCACTGCAATCAGAAGTATCATCCTCGACCACGTTCACAGACTTGGATGAGCCATCACGCTTCTCATCGGTCTGCTTTTTCAACTTCGGACAGTCTCGCTTCATATGTCCCGCCTCCTTGCACTTGTAACAGTGAATCGTCTTCTTATCCCTGGATTTGGATCTGGAATTCCGCTTCCCGGACCCTGCCTTCTCTGGCTTCCGTCCACGATCTCGATTACCCTTGACATATAAGCTATCGGCTTGAGAGCTTTCCCCTGCATTCTGCTTCCGCTGGTTGTGAGCCAACAAGGCTGCAGTAATCTCCTCAACGTTGATAGTCTCTTTCCCATATGTAAGAGTAGTCACCATGTGTTCGTAAGAGGAAGGCAACGAACACAACAGAATCATCGCTCTGTCTTCATCCTCAATTTTCACATCAAGCCGAGCCAGATCAGAAACGATTTGATTGAAGACATTCACGTGTTGCGCCAAATCGTGATCGTCCTGCATCTTCAGCCCATACAGCCGCTGCTTCAGATACAGTTTTGTCGTTAAGGATTTGGACATAAACTGACTTTCCAACTTCCTCCAAATTTCGTCTGGAGACGATAGATGCATGACGTGATACATGACCTCGTCCGCCAAGCATAATCGTATGGTTCCTGCCGCTCGCTGCTGCAATTCTTCCCAATCTTCCTCATCCATCGACGCCGGCTTTGTAGGTCGCAAAGCCTTCAAGATCCCTTGCTGCGCCAATAGATCCTTCACCCTCGTTTGCCATAATCCGAAGTTACCCTGACCATCGAATTTCGCGACTTCGAATTTTGCTCCTGACATCTGATACCAATTGTTGACGAAAACGGGTAAAGAAAACGAAAGAACACGAGAATTTTACGAGGTTCGGCAATGTGCTTACGTCCTCGGTGCCTAGGCGGCGCTAGAAGTTTTATTCAATGATATTTTAGGTCTAGGTTACATCTCTATTTATAATAGAAAACCCTGGTACATAATTACAAAATCAACCCTGTACCGTACCGCGGGGGCTGCGCCCCCACACCCCCAACCCACATAATTCGTAACCCCACAACGAGACTTTTTATGAGCCATACATAACAAATATCTATAGCCATTGAAGATGGTAACCATCTTTAGGAAGCCTGGGAGCATATATTGACATGCCTGTCCAGAATTGGGCATTTGCAACTATTGGGAGAAGGTGCAGCGACTGGTGCATTATTTTTATCTGTGTCTAACACTGAAACAGATGAAAAGATGGAAAAATCTGCGGTCTTCAATATCTGATGAAAAAAGGAACTCTCCAGAATCCAGTTGTAATGGCAGTCGTCCGAGGGGGTTTATATGATAGCACCACTGTTGGAGTCAATATTTCAGAACTGGTAACATCAGAACAGATTAACCACTTCATTGCAAACTTGAATTTATTGGACCAGATAGGAAATTTTGAGTTGAACCACGTTTTTGCACATAGCCAAAGGTTAAGCATTGACACAATAATGGCATTTGTGAAAGCCCTTTGCAAAGTTTCTATGTCAGAGTTGCAATCCCCAACGGACCCTCGTGGTTTTAGCCTCATAAAACTAGTTGAAATTACGTAAGATTCTTATCTTTTTTCTTTTAGAAAGTTTCTTGTACTGCGATCTCCAGCAGATCCTCAAGTTTTTAGCCTCATAGATCATTGTCGTCGCTCTCTCCAACGCATCTATCTCCCTCCTTCGTGTTCCTATGGAAAGTACTTATTCGGGAATATTATATTGCAGGCATTACAATATGAACCGCTAGTTTAGTTGCAATATTGATGATCACAGATCATATTGGCTTCCTTTGCTAACAGGTAACCTGCTAGTTTAGTTGCTTGCAAATCCTATAGCCTTGCTGTCAGTGTTTTGCAATATGGATGAATAATTGGCTATTTGTACGGTCAATCCTTAGCAATCGAAGCAAGCTGATTATGTTGTAAATATAAAAAAACTAATTGACGAATGAGAACATGTCCACATCATCTTCTTTTTATTATTTCACTTGCTTTCCACCACATTGTTGTGGATCTCTATCAGCAATGTACTGTGAACCAAGGCGTCGTATGCATTATGGTCATTCCTGATATAAATGTTCTAAATACCAGTTTAGGTTTCGACGCTTATTTTCCATGTTGATTGGGGACATGATTTCTGCTCATATCGATTCTAGGAAATAATTTGGAGAATCTATATTTAACAAGGGTAACATGCTAGTTATTTATGTCTTTGTATATTTTTTCTTGTTATATTGATGTGGAATCCAACTTTGTGGATTTAACTACACCAGTATCTGGATCTGCTTTTAACCAAGGTGCTAAATCTCCTAAACAAATATGTAAATCCAATAATCTTATACCTTCAAGTGCATCATCTTCAATCATCGTGGTGAATTATGATTCTCCAGATATTCGAGGAGTAACTGCTATGTGGGAGTGCAAATCCTGTAAGTGTTTCATGCATCAATATCACTTTGTTTATATATGTTGCTTATAAAGGGATATCATATTGTTTAACATATGCTCAACATGTTTTCTATTGAATTTTATGTGCTGAAACATTTTGGGCATGTTTATTTATAATGTTGACGCCAGACAGAATAGAGATTATCCTGTAGGCTAGCTCCGACAGACGATTCACAAGAGAAAATTCGCCCAAAAACCAGAGAAAAAAGTCTCTAGGGTTTAATAAAATATTATAAAATCAAAACTATCCAAAAGCAGTCCACAAGCCGGACTGTTATAGCAAAAAAATCGTCTTTATTCGAATTTTGCCAAAAATAGCAAAATCCCGAAAATCACTCTAAATTGAAATTCGAAATGAAATAAGCAATCTCCCAAAAATCCGGCCTAAATCGGATTTAAATTAACTTCCTAATTAACAATCGAAATATTACCATAAATAGTAAAAAATAACTAAATCTAGTGATTCAGAGGGGAAAACGGTAGAATTTGAGGTTGAAAAAAAGGCCATATGGAGCGTAGCTCGATGTGGAGAGCGTGCGCGTCGAAAAGAGCTTTCCGGATTGGGGTCTTATGCGCGATTCTGACACCTGTAGCCAAAGTTATGGCCAAAAGACTAAAACATACTCAAAACGACCCCAATGAGGAACATGTCACAATCAATTCCCGCCTTTGCGCTGATCTGCCAACTCATGGTATCTCAGCGCCATCAACGTGCAATCTGACAGCTCAGCATCATCTGTCTCGGATCCCCCTGCATCAAATGTCCATGCTCACATGCTTAGTCTCGCTTGCCAAGCTGGCATTCGACCCAATTATATTATACTTTTCTCTTTGATTGTTCTTAATAATCATGAATTGAAGCTTGTTGAGCAATCTAAATACCCCACAGGCCATGATTTACTTAATGTTGGCATGGACCATGTTTTTCAGTGAGATTCATTGTGTTACTTGTTTACATCTTGAACTGGAGAAATATATGCTTTTTTCCTTCCTTTTTTTTTTGTTTTATTTTCCCTCATATAAAGTTGCTTTGCACATCCTTGATGTTAAAACGTTGCAGTCATTAGCCCCAATATGAGAACTTTGCTTTACTGAAAGGCCTAGAGACATCGGCACCAAGTACAAATTTTCGTCCTGCAAGTTTTGCACCTTGGAAAACCCTGTGAAACTGGATAAATGCAGTGGGAAAGGAATTGAATGGATCCACATAAGGCAATTAATGAAGAACCACCCTGATAAGTGGAAGACTATAGACCTTTTTGCACTAGGTCTGTATGTGTTGATTATCTTTCCGAAGGCATTGGGCTGCATTGACGCAGCCGTGGTAGAATTGTTTGAACAACTTCCGAGACGAGTCAACCCAGCACCGACCATCTTAGCCGAGACCTTTCTGTCTCTTAATCATTATCGAAGATCTGGTAGAGGAAGGTTCGTTGGGTGTGTTCAGCTCCTTCAAGTCTGGATTCACAGCCACTTATGGAAGACTAACGGGGTTGCCTACCGTCGATTTAGCACCACATATTCACCATTAGGAGAGTTCATCACAATGAAATGACATGAAGGTGCTTCAAAGGAATAGTGGATGAAAGTTTTTACACATCTTCAGGATCGGGATATTACCTGGAGAGCCTCCTGGTTGTTCCTCGGTGACGTTCTTTTCCGGTGTGGGGATTCTGATACTATAACTTTACTTGGACTTTGGGGTGCAGTTGGGTATGCTCCGTTGTTGGCACTGAGATAGTATGGGGCACGTCAGTTTGTCCCTGTAACATACGGACTAATTAAATCAGAGTTTGTGTATAGCAGTGACAGTTATAAGAAGATGATCAAGGAAGCGGTCGATTCATGGAAGCAAGTATTTCGGATGGATGTTGTAGCTGCCAGAGACATGCTTACTCTAGACTATGTGGAGTGGCGAAGATTGAGAAAGAATGATAACATCCCGGTGCCAGACTGCGAAGACACCCGAACTATGGAGGAACATCTCAGGTCTGTCCCTTCTGGACTTGAGATAGCCAGGGCAGAGTTTGAAGCTGTGAATAACGAGCTTAAGCAGAAGATTAAGGAACTTGAAGCTGAAAATTATCAATGGAAGCTAGATGCCGACTCTCAGAAAGATAGAGCGGACAAACTGGAAAGAGAACATAAAAGAGTCCGTTTTGAGCTCGAAGATTTGAGAAATGGGTATCAAGATAAAGTCAAAGATAACTCAAAGTTGAAAGTAACCTCTGAATACTGGAAAGACGAAGCTCGCAGTCTAAAAAGAAAGTTCGAGGGACCTGATGAAAGAGCTTGGAAGGAACAACTGAAGACTGCTCAGAGGCGCTTGGCAGACAGTCAACATCAGAACCAACGCTTGAGAATCCGAGTGGCTGACTTAGAGAAACAACATGAAAAGGATGGCAAGACAATAGCTGAGTTAGAAGCTATTGTAGATGGGTTCAAAAGGCAAGCGAACGAGCTTCAGATAGTGCCCTTCCATGGAGGTTTACAATGGCGTTTTCGTTGGGAGCAAGCACAACGAAGGGTAAGGGCTAGAGACACAACTATCCGAGATTTCTTGGAATAAGTACAGAAGGCGGCTCGTCATCTTCACGGCCTGGCCAGGGAAGTAGGAGTGGTTCGACAAGGCATTCAACCAGTGACGGATGAAGACAGAAGACTTGTCAACCTACTAGAAGCTGTTAGGGGTCTAGAGGATTTAGTCTGAATGTACCTTTAATTTGTCTTTATGGCTCTTAAAAGATAAAACATTTTTGTCTAAATAAGGATTATTTATCATAATGGACACTTTTCTGGATCAATGCGTCCAAATTGCATACATCATGCATTGCATTTCTTGCATTTTATATTTCATGTTTGTTTTTATTTTTATATTGTCCATATTTTTACATTCGTATTAACTAACAAAACATGTCTCAGACACCAAGCGTACCATCGCAAGCATTAGATACGCATCACCCTCACAACACTCATGCAAAAAAGAAACAAATGGACTCCAGAATCGAGAAGATTGAGGAGAACATGGCAAGACTGCAGAAATAATTGGAGGACAAAATGGCTCAGAACAGTCAACGTACCATGGAGTCCATTAAGAAAAGCACGGAGTCCTTAGTCGATCAGATCGTGGCTAAGTTATCTGGTTTACAACAACAGACAAGTGCATCCAGAGAAGGTGCTTCTGAGTAGATAACCATACCATCGACCCCACAAGTGGTTGTCTCATTCGGGACCTTACCCGGACTGTAAGGTGATTCATCTGCCGCCAAAGGGAAAGTTGCATCAGTGGCAAATTTATAGACTTCTGCGGTAAAACTTGACAGTCATTCGAACGACTGCCCTATCCCAGATTTTGACGAGGATGATAAGGCAAGGAAGATGGAAGAAAATATCAGGATGTTAGAAGACCAAATGAAGATTGTCCAAGAGACCATGGTTATTATGGTGTGGATGCAATGGAACTAAGTTTGGTTCCCGATTTGGTGCTTCCACCAAAATTTAAGGTTCATGAGTTTGAGAAGTTCGACGGGAACAACTGCCCTTTAGCCCATATCACTATGTTATGTCGGAAGATGACAGGGTACGGGGGAAATTCTTAATCCACTGCTTTCAGGAGAGCCTGTCCGGTTCAACTATCCGGTGGTACAACCAACTCAGCCGAACTCATATCAAGACGTGGAAAGACTTAGCCAAGTTTTTCTTAGAGCAGTACAAACATATCAATGATATGAGACTAGACCGAGTTATGCTGCAGAGCTTAGAAAATAAGTATAACAAAAGTTTCCGACAACACGCACAGAGATGAAGGGATTTATTTGTGCAAGTTCATCAACCCTTGGATTAAAAGGAAATTAGAAAGTTGTTTGTATAAACCCTGAAGGCACCTTACTTTGAGCATTTGGTAGCAATCACGTCGGGAAGTTTCTCAGATTTAGTCATGGCTGGTGAGATGGTTGAACTGGCCATAAAACAAAGAAAGATTGAAGGAGGTGACTCTATTAGAAAGCCTCCCGTGAAGAACAAGGATCGTGAGATCAACAATGTCAACACCTACAAAATTTAAGGTTCCTGAGTTTGAGAAGTTCGACGGGAACAACTACCCTTCAGCCCATATCACTATGTTCTGTTGGAAGATGACAGGGTACGGGGGAAATGACCAACTCTTAATCCACTGCTTTCAGGAGAACTTGCCCGGTTTAGCTATCCGGTGGTACAACCAGCTCAGCCGAACTCATATCAAGATGTGGAAAGACTTAGCCAAGTCTTTGTTAGAGCATTACAAACATATCAATGATATGAGACCAGACCGAGTTATGCTGCAGAGCTTGGAAAAGAAGAATAACGAAAGTTTCCGATAGTACGCACAGAGATGGAGGGATTTATCTATACAAGTTCATCCACCCTTGGATGAAAAGGAAATTAGAAAGTTGTTTGTACAAACCCTGAAGGAACTTTACTTCGGGATTTTGTTGGCAATCACGTCGGGAAGTTTCTCAGATTTAGTCATGGCTGGTGAAATGGTTGAATTGGCCATAAAACAAGGAAAGATTGAAGGAGGTGACTCTAATAGAAATCCTCACATGAAGAACAAGGACCGCGAGATCAACAATGTCAACACCTACAATTCTAGCAAAGGTGTTACGATCTCAAAAACAGCTGCAGTTGTACCATCTGGTACTTCTAACCAATCTCAGAGAGGAACTAAGGAGGGAAAGGGAAAGGGAAAGGGATCAGTTCGATCATATTCCCATGACATATAAAGAGTTATATCAACAACTCTTCGACATTCACGCAGTATCACCATACCCAATGGATCCGATAAAGCCCCAATATCCGAAATGGTTTGACAAGAACGCCCATTGTGAATATCATGGAGGTGTGCAGGGGCATTCAATTGAAAACTGTCTCGCATTTAAGAGACTGGTACAATAAATGCGGAACAAAAATTGGATTCATTTCAACTCCAGAGCACCGAATGTCGCCCAGAATCCCTTGCCTAATCATCAGGAGACAAGAATCAACGCAATCACCACCGAGAATGGCAGGAGAATTAAAACCTGTGTTTCGGAGATTAAAACTCCTTTGGCTTGGATATGGAGCCAAGTGGTAAAAGCAGGGCTTCTTATACCCTATTCACGTGAAACAAGGATTGAAGATGGTAATCATTTTTGTTACCACAACGAAGAGGGGCATAATGTACAAGAGTGCCCAGAATTCAGATCGATAGTCCAGCTCATGATGGACCGGAAAGAGCTGGAGTTTTATGAGGAAATTCAAGATTCTTTGGAAGTAGAGGTTTGCGCTACCGAAGAATCATTAGACAGAAGGTTTGGTAGGGGTAGTCCTTTGATAATTACCCCTAAGGCAAATATGACAATAACAACACCAGCCAAGGTGGTGATCACATCACCTCGGTCTTTTCAATACAAGGACAATCGATAAGTGCCATGGAAGTACGAATGCCAAGTAAGTAATTTTGAAGGATGTGATGGCAAAGTGGGGAAAAGACCACTTGAACCTTTCAAAGAAGATGTACTAGCTGTTAACGAACCTATAAAGGAGGAAGAAGCCAAAGAGTGAGTACAGCACTATAGAATAACTCCATAGCTTACCTACGCGTACTTCAATGTTAGCACTATTTTTTGAACTCAGAGGCACACCGAGAAGCATTGTTGAAGGTCCTTAATCAAATGTTCATGCCACAAGATATACCAGTCAGGAATATGGATCGATTGGTGAACAATATTCAAGCTGATAATCTCATCTCATTTTTAGATGATGAGATTCCATCCGGAGGAAGAGGCCGAACAAAGGCATTACAAATTACTACATATTGCAAGGGGAACGCTTTACCGAGCGTATTGATTGATAACGGCTCAGCCCTGAACGTGATGCCTTTGGTGACATTGAAGAGGCTACCAATAGATACCTCGCATATGAGAGACTGTCAGAATGTGGTCCGAGCATTTGACGAGACCAAACGAGAGGTAGTCGGCAAGATCGAGGTATCTTTGACCATCAGACCAACTACCTATGATATTGAGTTCCCTGTGATGGATATCATGCCGTCCTATAGCTGTCTTTTGGGAAGGCCATGGATTCATCAAGCAGGTGCAGTACCCTCCACGCTGCACCAAAATGTTAAATTTATTATCGATGGGGTCTTGGTAATTATCAACGCTGAAGAAGATATCGTGGCAAGTGTGACCATGGAGGACCCATACATCAAAGTAGATGAGGAAGCATTAGAGTGCTCATTCCGTTCCTTGGAATTTTTGAATGCCACATTCGTGGCAGAGGGAAAGAAGATTCCTAAACCCCAACTCTCCAAATGCACAAAGATGGAGATCAAGAAAACCTTAGGCCGAGGTGCTAAAATCAGAAGAGGGTTTGGGAAACAGCTGCAAGGAATGATTAATCCAGTCCTTCCCATTTCAAAGCTAAATCAGTTTGGGCTCGGTTTTCAGCCCAGTTATTAGGAAAAGAGGAAAGAGCTCCAAAAGAGTCGGGAGAGGAGATTAGCAAGGCTGACTGGAAGTGAACTCCAATGAAAGCCTATGGCATTCTCGCCTCTTTACAAAACATTAAAGTCAGGTGGTTATGTGTTTGAAACCACCATATCCGAGTTAGAAGTGACTCTGGAAGATCTGAACATCAATGTCGTGACCACAGAAGATGTTGACAACGGAGATAGATCCGAGATATGCCCTCTGCCACCTGGGTTCATGCCTAGCAGTTGGTCGGTGGAAGAACTACCTGTGGTTTACAAGAGTCTTTCAGAGTAATACTCAAACTATCCCTATTTGTCTATACCCAGGGAAATAGGTGATCTTTTGTAAGGGTGAATAAATATTTGGTTTAATTTCAATAAGGATGCATTTTTTTTGTCCATGGCAAACAAATTTTCTTTCATTTCTTTCTGAATTCATTTCATTTCAGCACTTCATTTCCATTTCTCTTTTAAATTTAATTCTTGACTGTTTCATGTGAGATATTTCCTCTCATACACACACATATTTTTGTTCCTTCAGGACCCCAGATAACGATAATGTGGGCACCGATGATCTTGATCCGAAAGTGGATTTTGAATCAGTCATTTGCCTCGGGGAATTTGATGAATGCAAAACTGAAGAGGAGTGTAACTTGCCTACCGAATTGTTCAGAATGGTAGAAAGAGAAGAAAAACGAATACTACCACATGAAGAGGCAATCGAAATATTGAATCTGGGCACTGAAGATGACAGAAAAAGGTTAAAATCGGCACAACTCTATCAGCTGAAGCAAGACAAAACCTAATAGTCTTACTTCAGGAGTATAGAGATGTGTTCGCTTGGTCGTATCAGAACATGCCGGGACTAGGCACAGATATGGTAGTTCATAAACTGCCAATTAAGCCAGAATGCAAACCCGTGCAACAGAAACTGAGAAGGATACGACCAGAAATGCTCCTTAAGATCAAAGAAGAAGTCAAGAAGCAATTTGATGCCGGTTTTCTTTAAGTAGCCAAGTATCCGGAGTGGGTGGGCAACATAGTGCCAGTTCCTAAAAAGGACAGGAAAGTTTGCATGTGCGTCGATTACCGTGATCTTAACAAGGCGAGCCCTAAAGACAACTTTCCTCTACCTCACATTGACACGTTGGTAGACAATACAGCCGGGAACGCTTTCTTTTCATTCATGCATGGATTTTCGGGATATAACCAGATCAAGATGCATCCTGAAGACATGGAGAAGACCACGTTCATCACAATGTGGGGAACTTTCTACTACAAGGTGATGCCATTCGAACTAAAGAATGCTGGGGCAACATATCAAAGAGCTAGGATGACCCTGTTCCACGACATAATGCATAAAGAGATAGAAGTTTATGTCGACGACATGATTGTCAAGGCACAAACCGAGAATGAACATGTCGAGAATCTAATGAAGCTCTTCTAGAGATTGAGGAAGTTTCAACTAAGATTGAACCCTAGTAAGTGCACTTTCAGGGTAACATCCGGGAAACTATTAGGCTTCGTAGTCAGCAGGAAAGACATCGTGGTTGATCCTGATAAAGTTAAGGCTATCCAAAATCTGCCTCCCCCACGAACACAGAAGGAGGTTTGAGGTTTTCTAGGTAGACTGAATTACATAGCTCGGTTCATATCTCAGTTAGCCGATAAGTGTGACCCAATCTTCCGTCTTCTCCGAAAGAATATTCCAGGAGCATGGGATAAAAAATGTCAGATTGCATTCGAGAAAGTAAAGGAGTATTTGTCTCACTCTCCTATCCTGATGTCCCCTATTCCGGGAAAACCTTTATTCTTGTATCTCTCCATATTCGAGAACTCCATGGGGTATGTCCTAGGAAAACATGATGAATCCGAGAAGAAGGAAAGAGCCATCTACTATTTAAGCAAGAAGTTCACCGATTGCGAGGTCAGATATCCTCCTATCGAGAAGGTCTGATGTTCTTTAGTCTGGGCTACAAAAAGACTCCAACAATACATGTTGTACCACACTACTTGGCTGATTTCCAAGTTAGATCCCCTGAAGTACATGATGGGTATACCTGCTCTATATGGAAGGTTAGCTCGATGGCAGATGCTCTTGTCGGAATTTAACATTGAGTACGTGAGCCAGAAAGCAATCAAAGGAAGTGCCATATCGGAGTTCTTGGCCAGTAGAACCGATGAGAATTACGAGCCTTTGGAATTTGACTTCCCAGACGAAGACTTGATGGCTATCTCCTTAGAAGAAGCAGGGACTTCAACGGACAGTTCCTGGAGAATGCATTTCGATGGTGCGTCAAATGCATGGCAGAGTATGAAGCATGTGTCTTGGGAATCCGAGCTGCACTGGGGAAAAGCATAAAGACCTTGTGGATATATGTAGATTCAATATTAGTAATCTATCAGCTCCACGGAGAATGGGAAACCAAGGATATAAAGCTGCTAGAATACCGAAGACAAGTACTGAATCTGCTCGAAGAGTTCGACGAAGTCACCTTCCACTATGTGCCAAGAGAAGAAAATCAAATGGCTGAGGCTTTAGCTACCTTGGCAGCAGCATTCAAGGCTGGCGGGGAGGCTGAAATGATGCCAATCGACATGCAGTTGTATGAGTACCCGGCTCATTGTTACCAAATTAAAGAAGTGAAAGACACTAAGCCTTGGTACTACGACATTCTATAGTACATCAAGCATCAGAGTTATCCAGAAGAAGCCACCGAAATCGATAAGAGAAACCTTAGAAGGATGGCAGCTGGATACGTCCTTGACGGAGAGGTTTTATACAAGAAAAGCCATAATCAAGTCATGTTAAGGTGCGTCAATGCTGAAGAGGCAAAAATGATAGTTGAAGAGGTACACGATGGAGTTTGTGGAGCACATGCGAATGAACATATGATGTCAAGACAAATAATGAGATGCATATATTTTTGGTCCACACTGGAAAGTGATTACATCAACTATGCTAGAAGATGTCATAAATGTCAGATTTACGGAGATAAAATCAATGTTCCACCTCATCCACTTCATGTAATGACGTCACCATGACCTTTCTCTGTGTGGGGCATGGACGTTATCGGGCAAATCCATCCGAAGGCTTCGAATGGTCACCGTTTCATTCTCGTAGCAATTGATTACTTCACGAAATGGGTAGAGGCTGCATCATATGCCAGTGTCACTCATTCCACTATTTACAAGTTTATGAAGAAAGAGATTATATGTCGGTATGGTCTACCTGAAAGGATCATTACCGATAATGCTACAAACTTGAACAACAAAATGATGAATGCTGCTTGTGAACAGTTCAACATAAAACATCACAATTTCACTGCTTACAGACCAAAGATGAATGGAGCAATAGAAGCAGTAAACAAAAACATTAAGAAGATAGTGGAAAAAATGACTGAAACTTACAAAGACTGGTATGAGAAGTTGCCTTTCGCTTTGTTCGCCTATCGAACCTCGGTACGAACCTCGACTGGGGCAACTCCATTTTCACTAACTTATGGAATGGAAGCAGTGCTACCCATTGAAGTAGAGATTTCGTCACTCTGGGTCTTGACAGAAGTCAAACTGGATGATGCAGAGTGGGTACAATCCAGATATGATTAGCTTAATGTGATAGATGAAAAGAGACTGCAAGCCATTCATCATGGTCAAATCTATCAGAAACGAATGATCCGAGCACATGACAAAAAGGTGCGCCCGAGAATATTCCACGAGGGAGATATGGTGCTAAAAAGAATTTGGCCAGTCCAGAAAGATTTCCGAGGAAAATGGATGCCAAATTGGGAAGGACCTTATGTCGTGAAAAATGCCTTCTCTGGAGGAGCCCTTGTCCTGGCTGAAATGGACGGACCTGAACTGCCACATCCCATTAACTCGGATACAGTCAAAAAGTACTTCGCTTAGGATGAAAACCTGAGATGACGTCCTAAATTGAAAAACAAAGAAAAAGGAAAAAAATCATTTAGGGTGAAAACCCGAAAGGGCGCCCTAAATTGAAAGAAAAAGAAGAAAAGGAAAAAAGAAAAAAGAGAAAAAAAAAACAAAAGAAAAAGAAAAGAAAATAAGGTGGGTTCAAGATGAAAACCCGCAAAGGGCATCTTGCAATCAAGGATGGGTCCAAGTTGAAAACCCGAAAGGGCGATTTGGATATCAGTTCAAGAAATCCAGACAGTGGAAGCATCCCCGTATCTGAATCCCCAACAAACTCAACAAGTCAGAGAAGGGTTACACTCTCCAGAACGTTGTCGCATTCTCAAAGATCCCTTGGCAAAGGATGTGTTCAAAGTCACTTGACGGATTTTTAGCTCAGAAGTGCCCACATTATCAAGATCTAAGACATTCATATACACACTTCATCATGTATTCATTTTCCAAAATGTTTGTCATGTATTATTTGATCTTTTCTCTCTTATGAATAAAGACAATCTTTCCTCTAAATCAATTCCGCTTGAGCATCTTGAATTGGATTTAAACTTAATGATTTATTTACTTATACAAAAGATAATCACATATTATTATACAAAGATTCATTGAAAAGTACAGGTACCCGAAGCCGATTAAGGCTCATGCACATACTTGAGATAATCGAGAAGCATTTCCCAAATCAAGAAGCAAATAAAATGTGCACATCAGATTGAAACATTTAAAGAATTCAAGATCAAGGATCAAAACTTCAAGATTTCAAAACCAAGAGTCAAGAACAACAGGCAACCGGAGATTGAGATTTCTCTCCAGAGCCCCAAGATAGCATATGTTGCAATATGCATTTTAGGCACACCTAAGAGCATTGCATTCATAGCATCACATATATGCATAACTTTTCCAGGTTGTAGCTAGAGTTAATTTCAACTTCACAGCGGAGGATTTTGAACTCGAAGCGACACAATTTGCTCGAGAGTAGATTTCAACTTCACAATGAAGGATATCTAGCTCGAAGCCAAAATAAATGTGTCATCCACGGTTTCAACTTCATGGCGAAGGGAATCGTGTCCACCCGTAACATACAATACTTGGATTTTAACTTCAAAACGAAGGATATTCAAGTCAAGGCTCAACTTCACGACGAAGGGGCCATCCATGATTTCAACTCCACGACAGAGGATATCGTACCCACACAACCCGCGGTTTCAACTTCACGACGAATGGAATCATCCACACAAGACAACACAAGCTCAACTTCACAGCGAAGGGGCGGCTGACTGTCAACTTTCCAATTTCAGAGCCAATTTCAACTTCACAACGAAGGATATTGGACTCAAGACAGCACAAGCTCAATTTCACAGCGAAGGGGCGACTGACTGTTAACTTCCCAATTGCAGAGCCAATTTCAACTTCACAGCGAAGGATATTGGACTCGAGACAACACAAGTTCAACTTCACAACGAAGGGACGGCTGGTTGTCAACAAATAATTTCCCAGTTTCAGAGCCAATTTCAACTTCACAGCGAAGGATATTGGACTCGCGACAACACAAGTTCAACTTCACATCGAAGGGACGACTAGTTGTCAATAAACAATTTCCCAATTCCATATACAATTCCAACTTCACAAACAGGTTGACCAAACTTCACGATGAAGGAGTCATCTGTAACCCACAACACCAAAGTCTTCAGGTCAAGCTTCACCTTCGCGACAAAGTATCTTGAGCTAGAAGACGATTCAGAGGCCACGTGCCAAAAGTTCTGAGTTCGATTTTAACTTCACGACGAAGGATTTCATGCTCAGAATTTTCCAGTTTAAACTCAACCTCACGACGAGGGAGTCATTTTGTGATTGACAAACCAGTTTCAACATCGAATTTCAACTCTACGACAGAAGATATTTGATAGGGACGAAATCTGTGTCTTTTAATCTTTGCTCTATTTTCGTTACACGATAATGAGCAAAGAGGGGCAGCTGTGAACACACGATTTCGTCCCATTCTCATTTTCATAATATATATATTTATGTTTATTTAATATATATATATGAATACTTATTCATCATTTCATTACACTTGCAGGCTTGATATTTGGCCCAAGTTATAAAATTCAGCAGAAACCCAAACCAGATGAAGCCCAACAGCAACTAGCCCACATACAACAAGTTAGGGTTTCTGGAAACCCTAACCCCATCTCGTTCATCCACGCCGTTTGGTCAACCAGACCCGATCAGAGTTCCCTCGCGCCTCACGCACCTCTACAGTAGGTTTTCTCAACGTCGTGACCACATGAAACACCAAAACAACTCAGCATTAGAGTTCTATTAGGACTCAAAAATGTAATCTAAAATAGGTTTTTTTTTCAGTATAAATAAGATATAATCCCTATTGTATTGAGGGGGAGACAGTTGATACAAAATAAAAGGCAGAAAATTTCGAGCAAAGTTATACCAATATTCAAAGCAATCCAAACAGCTTTATTTAAAATTTCGAAGGCTACAGAGGTAAAAACCTAACCTTTTTCGTTTGATACGCTTGCATGTGGGTGTTGTTCATATTTTACTTTCGTTTTTGCTCGATCTAAACCCCAAAAGAAAAGTTAGCCGATAAACTTGGGAGATTTTCTTGAACTTTCGTTCGTAGATTTGCTCTCCCTGAGGCTCGATCTCGAAAAACTATTTTGATTTTTAGAAACTAAAAGAGAAGAGCTTTTCAAAAACCAAAAAAATTATTTTTCGCCGCCGTACAACGGCGGCCGACGAGGTGGCACAAGGGTCGTTTTCTGGAAAGCATGGTTGTGTTCATCTCTTGGATGAACATTACAGAGAACAAGAGAAATGAGGGATGGCCTCGGCTTGGAGGAGAGAACAAATGAAGTTTAAAATTTTTTTTTAACTTAAATAGGCGACTCGTTAACTCAAACTGGTGACCCGCGCGTAGACCCTGACCCGGGAAGGATCCGCGCATTTCTGCGCATTAGAGGGTAAATCGCATTTTCTTCCCCCTTGTTTTAACTACTTCATTTTTAGTCCCAAATCGGTTTTAGTTCCCTCGGTTATCTTCTAGTTCAGCCATCTAATTTTGTTTTGTTCCATTTTACCCCTTTACATTTATATATATATTTTATCATATTTCGTATTACTATATTTTATTCCTATTTTTGAGATTTTTTTATTTATTTGCGCTATATTATATTATATCTTGATAATTATTATTATATATACATATGTGTTACCCGTTTTTCTATTATTTTATTTCCTTTTTATTACATATATTTCTCTTATGTACATTTTATTATATACATATTTATTTACTATTTTTATTATTATTTCATCATTATTATTTTATTACTATATTTACTATTATAACCGTTTTTACTCATATTTTTTCTCATTTCCATTGTTCTATGTTTATTTTATTATGTATATTTTAATCATTTTTTATTTTTACTTTGTTTTTCCTTTGATGTTTATTTTATTTTATTTTCTTCGTATTTATTTATTCATTGGTTGTATATAAATTTTATTTATTTGTTTATTTTCTTCATTTTACTTTTGTTCCTTTGTAATTTCTTTATCATTTTACGTTTGTGTCATATTCCTGGTTTCCTTTTGTCTTCCTATATCTTATTTATTTATATTTGCTTTTATTTTTATTCCTATTGCTCTCTAACACGTTCCCTGACTTTGTAAAGGTACGTTTTGAAAACTGTTGGAAGTAAGTAATTTGGATCGTTATTTTTACCTTTTAATTTAAGCTTTCAATTTTCTTAATTAAAGACAACTGGAAATTATACAGTACCGAAAGGGCAGTTCAAGGGTGCTAACCCTTCATTGACTGTAACCGACTCCCGAATCTGACACGTCACTGGTGAGGCGTAGACCATGTAAGAGATAGGGTATCCGATCAACCCGTTTTATTTTTAAAATAAATGATCGATGGTGACTCCTAACCCATTTAATCCAAGTCGAAGCCCAATTCCGAGCCTAACCGAAAGACGGTTCCGACACCTATTACGACGTTTGTGCCCAAAAACGCCTCTATATGACGAACCTGTTACGGCGTTTATATACTAAAAATGACGCTATATAACCTGGCCTTTAGTAGCATTTTAGTATACAAACGCCGCTACATAACCTGACTTTTAGCGGCGTTTATTACTAGAAAATGCCACTAACAATTGCGGTGTTTTTTTTGCTTTTTTTACGTCGGTAGCATTTTTAATGACACTTTTAAATGACACTATAGGACAAAAAAGGCCGCTATAGACCAAGTATGCAGTTCTGCTGTAATGATACCATCATTAACACGTAGACTATTACATTAGTATCACGAACCATCATATCAATACTATTAATTATCATCTTTGTATTGTAATGATTAGCGTCGATCAAATGAAGAAGTTGACACAGATGTTTAGAAAAAAATAATAAAATTAAAAGAAAATAACAAAATTACTAACTTGAATTTATTACATAAACAAAACAACACCTACGATGGCTTGTTGTAGAGAGAGATTATCCTCTAACCTCTCTCTTGTTTCTATTTTTTGGGAACATGGTTTGCATTGGTTTTCAAAGGCTTGTATCTTTGATAATGGTTGTTTTTTTGGGTAAGACAAAATCTAGTCATATATTCCCTATCTATCATTGGTATTGTTATGGGTTTCCTTGCATTCTTAACTTCTCCTTCAAAAAAGTACCCCGAATCTCGTTGTAGGGTTTGCATTTCCATTAGAATTGAAATCCATTCCCAAAACCCTAAAAATTTGACTAAATTTAAAATCACCATTATTGATTCAGAGTCAACCATTAATTTAAGGTTTAGGGGCTTTATTCCGAATAATGCTAAGCAATTAACCATCATGCGAACCCCTCGGAAGGAATCAGAAAGAGGTAAGTTTTCTCTCACTCCTAGCATTTTATTGCATTTAAGTTCCAATATTGCTGTGAATTTTCTAGATCTAAGAGTAGATTGGGACTTAGAAGTAGGAAAATTCCAAGAATACATCCTATTAGAAAAATAGGGAAAACCATTGTGGTTAAAATAGGGTTGGGATTCATGAAAATAGTTTGATCCGGGAAGGGGGTAGGATTTCTATTCCTTCGAAACTAAATAAAAAATATATAAGAGAGAACCCTTGTGTTCTTGGACATGAGATTCTCAGGTCATGCTCGACGAGATATCAAAGCTGGGCTAAGGGGAGATTCATCAAGAAACTCGTAGGAAGTAAGTCAACAGCCAATTAAGGGAACTTGGATAATATTGATCGGAAAGAAGAGGCAGAAGATTATTCGGGTGATCATTGTGGACTAATTGGATTCGTGATAGGCACATATAGTTAATTTTTTATTAGGAATAGAAAGTTCCCAATTGTGATAATGGTCAAGCCAAGCTGGAAAAGGTATCTAGGTAACAAGTTAGCTTTTCTATGGGTTCGGGAAGAGGTGTTCTGTAGAATTCAAAACTCAAGCTAAGGTAAAAACCTTATCGGAAAAGAAAGTTTTTAAACCTTCAGAAGGTTCTCTTCCTAATGGTCTTTTAAGATGGTTCTTGGTGGTCCTTCACTTCTAATTTTAAGAAAGCTGCTCTAGGATTTCATACAGATCAAAACTCATTTCGAGTTTATGGTGGGAAAAGAAGTACACACCAAATATGGATGGGTGGTTATCCTTGATGGGATATTCAAGTTCAATCATATTAAGGTTCTACCAAGATATCAGATTGGATCATTCTTGCAAGGCTGCTAACACTGCTAAAGGTCCTATTCAACAACTTTGCTAGGTGTATCTGAGTACAAAGGATCAGAGAAAGAAAATTCCACTATTTTGGAACTCTTGTTTACATATTAGGAAACATGTGAGATGGTGGGGTAGGCAATCACTGAGAAGTAGTTCGTCTAAGGAGGGAGAGAAAGAGATACTCTATCACAAGATCTCTCCTCAAGGTCGGTAATAAGGTTGAATTTCAATCCTTGGTGAGTGTTTTATTTGTGTCAAGAAGTCAAAGACTGCTTTCCTTCTTGGACTCCCACCTAACCACTCCATAGTTGGTAAGGAAAGCAAGCTGGTTGCTATAATTCATCAGAAAAGAAAAACATGGGAAATGATTAATTAAGGAACTAACAAATCTAAAAAAATGAGACAAGTAATCATGATAACTCTCACTAAAAGATATGGCAGTTGCGTGAGGAATTGAGAGCAGATAATTTCAGGAGGTAAGCCTTTAGATAGTGTCCTTCGGGGGGGGGGGGGGGTAAAAAAATAATAAAATATTTTTAGTCCCACATCCCTTCTAAAAGGGATAAGTCCAAATGACGAGGATAGTAAAATAGAACAAAACCTTATTTTGAGGACTGCTGTCAATAATCACTTAGGTAGGATTTCTAGCGTGTGGTTTTGGGAATAAGGGAGAGTTAAATTATCCTCTGGAAAATTTTTGTATAGGTCAAAGGGTCTTTATCGAGCTCAAATAATAATTTTTTGAGGTTATAAAAGATAATCGTTCCCCTCATAACCCTTCACCAAGCATTTCCAACTCTCTCTCGAAAACCCATTATTTCACAGCTTTGCCTATTTTTATTGGATAGAAACTATGTCTGAAGAGGTTCTCCATCTTATGAATCAACTATCTTTTACTCAAGAAGAAGCTATTGCTTTTGAAACCCCTAGCGTTATCAGAGATGAAGACCTTGATGTCATTGACAAATAGATGGTTGGAAAACTTATCTTGTTCAAGCTAGCAAACGGATATACGATTCTCAAAGTCTTACGTTCTGTTTGGGGAGCTAGTAATGTAACACCCCAACCCGTATCCGACCCAGATACGAATCTGAGGTGTCGCATTAACTTTTCAAAACATTTACTTTTAAAAGATAGTTGAAATTTAAACATTCATTTGTATGAAAATGGTAGAACCTTTGATGAAAAATAAATAAACAGAATTCAACTTATTTTGTAAACAAAAACTTAATAATTTACATAAATATAATAGTGTTTTTTACAAAAACAATTAGAGCATATGTGATTCAAAGCTTTAGTTATATGCCAACACATTTAATACAACAAAATACATACTGTGTAAATCATTTCTGATTTGATTTTCTAGTAGAAATATGCTGTCTTGATTGATCCTAACTCTGCTCTTCCTGCTTCTTTGTACCTACGTGTGAAACACTCACACGCTAAGTCTTTGACTTAGTGAGTCATATCATGCATAAATGAAACATTGAAACATGTAATCATAAACTTTCATAATGTACAAAATACATCATATATTTCACAAAACAATAACATGCAACATCCCACACTTTGCCAAACAAGAACATGTAATACTATGTTTTGTTTATTCATGTTATTTCTTTTAATAGACCATGGTACATTCTTGAGAACTTAAAGTGTGTGAGTGCATTGAGGTAATGCACAAATGATGTCACCACAGCTCGTATAAATTGCACCGAAGTGTTGCGTAGAAATTGCACCGAAGCTCCACATAGAAATGTCCCGAAGGACCACATAGTATTGTCCCGAAGGACTGCGTAGAAATGTCCCCAAGGACCACGTAGAATTATCCCGAAGGACCGCATAGAACCCTCGACTCTTGGCATGCCAATTATACTCTTATCTCTCATATCACATACTTATGGACTTTACCTTTTATACCATTTCACATAGTTTATCACATAGACATGTATTCACATAAATCCTGGTCACATAGCTTATATCTTATTCTAATATATCCACATAGATCATAGTCACATAGGATAACATGTAACACATAGCTCATGTATAACAATGCATATAACACGTAGACATATGCTTGTATTCATGTACACATAGAAACCATGTAAACAATATGCTTGTATTCATCGAATCATGCAATCAAAACATTGGAAATAGACTAATCACAAGTCTCATTTCCATAAACACCATATACATATTAGCATGCACTCACCTTGGCCTCACTAGTCAAAGTAAAACACTTATAACTCTTGAACACTCTTATAGCTTTGAATTATCCTGTACTTGCTTTCGATCGTAATCTACACAATAATAAGTTTGGCATAAATATCGGAATTCATATCACTATAATTAATCCTTAATAACATAAGCTAAACGAAACACTTAATTTAAAATTTCATTATGAATAGTATCAATACCCCAGGTACAATACCGATACTTCCTTATTGTGGTATCGATACCTTTTCTACATTCTGGAATTCAGCTTTAAAAATGGTACCGATACTTAAACATTGGTATCGATACCCCTGGTACCAATACTACTACTTTGGATTCGATACTCTTTGAAGGATTCATCAATTTTTAACTTATGGTATCGATATTGTTCATCTAGTATCGATATCCAAACCCAAAAATACCTATTTTTGCTTTGGAGTATCGGTATTGTTCATCCAGTATCGATACCCCTTACCCATAACTTACTCATTTAAACCGAAAATTTTCCAAAGCTTTGTTAATTTCCTCACTTTACTCTTCTTTAAAGCCTTTAAACTCAACTATTCTTATTCAAATAAATTTATATCACTTTATTTTATCGTAACATCCAATATCTAACTAGAACACTTGAAACTAAAAATCTTACCAAATTTTGAACTTAGTTATTAATCATCTCTAACCTCTTAAATCTCTTATTCTGACTGATGACAAATCAAATATATCTTCAAATCCATTTACAAACTCTCTCTCAACAATTCACTTAAAAAACCCTTATATTCAGTCTGTCATAACTTGTAAATCTTTTAATTTTTACTTCTCTTTAAACTTCCTTAAGCTTTCCTAACACTTTAAGAATCAAAACCAACTTAAAAATGAAAGGAAATATTAACTTGAGACCAACTTACCTTACCAATAGAGTCACGGGAAGAGAAGAAGAAGATAACTACCAAATCTCCAGATTTTTCTTTTATTTCCCCTCATTCTCCACGTGTATATAATACCTCCACTAATGAATTTTTAATTCATCACTTGTCTAATGACCATTATACCCTTCCATCTTTCAATATTTATTTACCAATCATACACAAGGAAAATTTCCAATTAAGTCCCTAAACTTTTCTATTTATCTAATTGGATCATGAAATTTTAAAATTTTGCAATTTGGTCACTAAACCGGTGTTTGGGATGTTACAAGTAATCTCATGGAAGGGTCATGTCTGGGCCCTAACATGTTTCTATTTAAGTTTAATACTTTTGAAGATAAATAAGAGGTGATGAGAAAAACTCCTTGGAGTTTTGATGGAGAGCTACTGGCTGTGTGTGACTTTGATCCAACGCTCAGTGTGGATGAGTTTAACTTTGATTCCCTTCCTATTTGGGTGAGGATGATAGGGCTCCCCCTATGAACCAAACATCGGGAGTAAAGATATGCAACACTATTAGCAGGTTGGTCACAATGGATCTGAGGAATGAAGATGGTCGTCTTGGTGAATTTTTAAGGATCAAAGTGGAAATAGATATAAAAAAACCTCATAGAAGGTGCTTAAATATGGGAACGAGAACGTATGAAAACACCTAACAGTGCCTTCTAAAGTACAAGAGACTCCATGCTTTTTTCCATGGGTGCGGATTACTAGGGCATATCATTGTGGAATGCTCAATGTTCATAGTGAACAACTCCAACCTCCTCCAATATGGTGATTGGCTTAGAGCCAGACCAACTTGGTACCAAGCTAGTGCTTCGAGGGTTCGAAGATGAGGATTCATTTAAGTGGAATAAGATTACATCTCCACTGAACAAGATTTTTATTTGGAAAGCTTTCTCCGATCTTTTAGGATACGTCATACTCTTCCAGAGGGAGGTATTCGAGGAGCACACCTTATTTCTGATAATAGGGTTCTAAAGCTATTATGGTATTGGATGAAACTGATTTAGTGGAAGAGCATGGTGAAAATAATTAGTTTTCTACACATACTACTTCGAATAAAAAATAAGCTATTGAGATGGCCTCTTCAAAAACTAGAAAAAGGAAAAGCGGTAACAAACATGGAGGAAAAAAATGAAACAAAAATGAAAATGGACGAAGCGAGATGTAAGTGGCGGTAAATTCCACAAATCTTGCAGTAGAGAGGAAGCATTGTGATGGAATAACTGGGCCATCCCTTAAAAGTGGAATTAATGTTGATCAAACGACAGATGCTAGTGGATAACCCTGCTGAGCGCCATGAGTCTCGTCTGTTAGAATTGTCGCGGGCTTAGGAACCCGACGAAAACTCAAGAGCTTAAAAGAATCATATCTAGGAAGTCTGTTGAGTTAATCGATCGACAGAATAGGCCAAAAAGGGGTGAATTGGCAATAAAAATTTTGGTGGAAGCTTTTGATGAAAATTGAAAATTTTTGCACTGCGATTTAGAGTGGTTCGACTTTCTCAACCAAAGTCTACGTCCACTACCTTAGCTATTCACACTAAGGATTTTCCACAAATTCACTAATTTGCCTTTCTTTTGAGGACAAAAAGTAACCTTACAAATCCCTCAAGAATTATACAATTGAGCACAATAAGTTTTTTGAAAGCAAAACTGAATATTGAATGAAATAGGCTTGAAAATGCTCAAACTTGATGTTTGATGCTTTCTCTTTGATTCTTGATAATTGTTGTTTCTTCTAATTGATCAATGGCTCCTAAGCTTGTTTAAATACTCCTTGAATCACTTTTGAACATTGGGGATCATTAGTAGAGTCAATAGAACTATTAGTGTGTGAAAACAATTAATAAAATAGTTGGGAGTGTATGGTCCATCGATGCATAGGGATAGTGCATCGGTACACTATGTGTAAAATTCAAATATTTCGACCATTGGAAGATTGAGTGCATCAGTACACTAGGAGTGCATCGGTACACTAGGAGTGCATCGGTACACTAGGAGTGCATCGATGCATAAAACACATTCGATGTTTTAAACAAGCCTGGAGTGCATCGATGCAGGGTCTGTGCATCGGTACACTAAATGCATTCGATGTTCAAAATATTAAGGAGTGCACCGATGCATGCCTTGTGCATCGGTACACAAAATGCATTCGAAATTCAATTTATTCAAGGGTGCATCGATGCATCAATGTAGTGCATCGGTACATCACTTTGTAAAATTGATTTTTGGCTTATTTTTTGTTCGAAATATTTTGTGAAAATTGTTTCAAAAATATTTTAAGTATAAAACACAATTTTACACTTTAGTAAGGATTGAAGTTGAACTTTGAAAGACTTGGAGTAATATTTTGATATTCGAATAATTGTATCGAATATACTTAGAAAATCATTTGTAAAATCTTAAAATTCATTTAGTTTGTTATATTGAAACATCTAAAATGTTTTTAACAATCTCCCCTTTTTGATATAACAACATTTGAGTAATTTTAAGATTTTATATGAAAATAATTTTTGAAATATCAATGTTGAAATTACTCCCTCTTACTATATATATTCTCCCCTTTTTGTTAAATAAAAAAAAACTCTAAAAACGTTTTTAAACAAGGTTTCTGTAAAAGACAAACCAATTAATTTTTATAGATATAGCTTAAGCTACTAAGAACACAATCAAGAGAAAGGTTAGCCATTAGTTTCATAATTCAATATTCATAAATAATGTGAAAATGGAAAAAATTGGTCTTATGCAACTAATATGTAAATGATGCACAAAATAATAACATTAAGGTAAAAAATAAAAATTCAAACAGACCAAAATATATATATTAAGTTCAAACATCCAATCATCCATCCAAAAAAAAATCAATCCATGAACATCAAAATGTTTACAATTCAAAGTTCTGAGTTCGAGGTTCAATTCAAGCAGTCTAAAGCAAGGTAGGTATAGTCGTCCATAGGAGGATCGGGAGGAGGAGGATAATGTGCTATCACTTCAAGTGTGAGAGCATCCATACGATCACGCATCTCTCGTTGAAACTCAGTCAGTTGAGACTCCATGGAAGCAAACCTTAGATCAAATGACTCCATAAATGTTCGAAAATATGGAGGCATTTGTTCGTCTTGCTGTGCCGGTTTCGGTGCCAGAGAATCATCGTCGGGACATGATCGTCTATATGTTGAAAAAGCTTGAAGTTCGGGATCATCGTCTGCTGTGGGTGATGGTGGAGGTAGAGCTCGTGAAGAGCTAGCTCCCGGGGTTTTGCTCTAGGGGTCAATAAACCCATTGACCCGTTTCTTATCTTGTTTCCATCCCGATTTCTTTAAATAAGTGAGATTTAGTTGGTTCTAGAGAGGGATTGAAATATCAAGATTGACCCTAAGACGAGTTTGATAAACAAGTTACTGAGAAGACAATCGTAAACTATGGTTTTTATATTCTTAGAAGGGACATTGTTTACGGTATCTACTAACTCACTAAAAATGATCTTCCTATGGTTGTGGATCAACGCTCGTTTTGGAAACATACCACATTAGAAAGAGATGTAGACTAATGATGATGAATAATAGGTTTGAGTTAAAGAGATTATCAAACTTCCAGGATTTAAGAGTAGGAAGATATTGAAAATTCATATCTTCCATAGCTTGGATCGAAGGGATACGCTCTTCCCGGATTTTGTATGACTCAAAACAAGTATGGTACCTATGGTAGAGATCTGGTATACGACCAGGTATGTTGAAACATGAGTTCAGAATGGTCATTTGGGTATTTGGATTTGGATTAGGTGGGAGGTATAGGGTCGGTTTTGGCTTGAGCGACTAGATGATGTCCTAGGTCGTTTGGGATTAGACATGGTTTAAGAATCGAAAATGGAATAGGTAACCTGCAAATTTAAGAACATGTATGCAACATAATAATCCCAAAACTCAATTGAGTTTGCAATAGTCAAGGTTCTCTAAACCGAATCCTAATGGGCAAAGTTTTTGATAACTATTTGAAAAATAATGTTTAAAGATTATAATGTATAGTTTTTATGAAACAACATAATTTAAACAAATTTTTTTTATTTCAAAATTCAAAGAAAGTTTGAAATAATTATGTGTTTTTGATGAAATGGTTGTAAAATCTAGTTTCTAAAACATTAAACAATCAATGCCCGATAATTTGTTCATCCTAGAACTAATTAAAACTAGCCCTAAGTTCAAAAATCAATAAAACAGAGATTTTTGAAATATTACCTTGAAAATTTGAAATTGTGAGAATGAGATGTTGTTTGCACGATTTTAATGATAGAGGCATGATTAGAGTTGAAGAACATTGGATTTGGACCTTAGAATGTTGATTTTGAAGCAATTTGAGATTAGGGTGAGAGAGGGTCGAACGTCGCTGAGGTTGAGAGGTTTTGAAGGAATGAAGAAATATAGCATTTTAAACCCAAAAACCCGACTGGTGTATCGATGCACAGCAGAGTGCACGATGCACATTCAAGGCATGCATCGGTGTACCTTCATGGTAAATCGATGCACATTCAAGGGATGCATCGATGCACTAACTAGTGTATCGATGCATTAAGCACAAAAATGTCAAAAATCCGTTTTTTAAACACTCAAAATGCTAAATTAATTTGCTCTAGTGGTATTGGAAAAACTCATATATTAAAAATTAACTATGTCAACCAATCAAATCAAATCCTTAAACTACATTTGAACTATAATTAATTCTCACTAAGAATCATAAACTCCCCCTAACTAATAGAAAGAATGCAATCAAAAGTGTTATTTTTATAAGCATTTTCCAAAACTAATTAAAAGTGCTAAACTTATTTTAAACAATAAGGCAAGGTAGGTTGGTCAAACCTAATTCTCTCCTAAGTGTCCAAAAATGTTATTTATCTAAAGGGTTTGTAAAGATATCCGCTAATTGGTGTAAAGCATCAACATATTCTAGAACTATATATTCTTTAGCGACATGATCTCTAATGAAATGATGTCTAATTTCAATGTGCTTAGTTCTAGAGTGTTGGATGCGATTTGTAGTGAGACAAATAGCACTAGTATTGTCACACTTGATAGGTATGGTACCTACTTCAATTTCATAATCAAAAAGTTGTTTCATCCATAAAACTTGTGCACAATAACTATCGGCTGAAATGTATTCTGCTTCAGTGGTAGATAATGCAACACAAATTTGTTTCTTTGAAAACCAAGAAATTAACATATTTCCTAGGAATTGGCAAGTACCGGAGGTGTTTTTCTTATCTATTTTGCATCTTCCATAATCCGCATCAGAGAAAGCATGCAAGCTAAAGCTAAAGTCTCTAGGATACCAAAGTCCTAAACTAGAAGTGTCCTTAAGGTATCTAAAGATCCTCTTAACGGCTAGTAAATGTGATTCCTTAGGGCATGATTGAAATCTAGCACATAAGCAAACACTAAACATAATGTCTGGTCTACTTGCGGTTAGATAGAGCAAAGAGCCAATCATTGACCTATATAATTTGATATCCAAACATTTACCTCCTTCATCTTTGTCAAGCTTTGTTGATGAGCTCATTGGAGTGGCATGAGGCTTCCCATTTTCCAATTCAAACTTTTTGAGCATATCCTTGACGTACTTAGCTTGATTGATGAAGATGCCATCTTCTTTTTGCTTGATTTGGAGTCCCAAGAAAAATGAGAGCTCCCCCATCATGCTCATCTCGAATTCACTTTGCATTAGCTTAGAAAATTCTTGGCAAAAAGCATTATTAGTATAATCAAATATTATATCATCAATATAAATTTGAAATACTAATAAATTTTTACCTTTATGCTTTAAAAACATTATAGTGTCAACCTTCCCTTTTGAAAAACTTTTTTTTAATTATAAAGTTGACAGTCTTTCATACCAAGCTCTTGGAGCTTGTTTGAAATCATAAAGTGCTTTTGTCAATTTGAAAACATGATATGGAAATTTTGAATCTTCAAAACTTGGAGGTTGTTCCACACACACTTATTCTTTTATAAAACCATTTAAAAATGCACTTTTAACATCCATTTGATACAATTTAAATTCATTGAAACATGCAAATGCTAATACCATTCTAATTACTTTCATCCTAGTTACGGGAGCATATGTTTCATCATAATCTATGCATTGTTCTTGAGTATAGCCTTGAGCAACAAGTCTAGCCTTGTTTCTCACAATATTACCTCTTTCATCAAGCTTATTCCTAATATCCATCTACCTACAGTAGATTTATTACTAGGCCTTTCAACTAATGTCCATACTCTACTTCTCTCAAATTGATTTAACTCTTCTTACATAGCCATAATCCAATGTTCACCATTTTAATGTTTCTTTAATATTCTTAGGCTCTATGCATGAGATAAATGCAACATAATTACAAATATTTCTAAGAGAAGATCGAGTTGTTACCCCTTTGGATGGATCACCTATTATCTCACCATCATTGACATAGTTGTACTCTCTTGGGGTAAGAGACTTCCCTTTCTTCAATGGTTGGATTCTTGAGAACATCATGAGTTTCCTCATCTTTCGTTTCTTTCTTTGATGATGGTTCTCCAACGTCATGTTTAACGTCATTTGCTTTTATAATACCTACATCATCATTTACACAAGAATCCTTCCTCGGAAAGGGATTATCATCGAAAACATGTATAGACTATTCTACAACTAAAGTTCTTTTATTAAAAACTCGATAAGCCTTAGAATTTAAGGAATAACCCAGAATAATTCCTTCATCACTTTTAGCATCAAATTTGTCAAGACTTTCTTTACCGTTATTTAAAACAAAACATTTATATCTAAAAGGATGAAAATAGCTAATGTTAGGCTTTTTATTTTTGAAAAGTCATATGGAATTTTCTTCAAAATATGCCTAATCATTACTCGATTAATAACATAACAAACGGTATTTATGGCTTCCGCCCAAAAATATTTTGGCAAATTGTTTTCACAAAGCATGGTTCTAGCCATTTCTTCTAAAGTTTGATTTTTCCTCTCAACAAATCTATTTTGTTGAGGGGATCTAGGTGCTGAAAAATTATGGCTAATACCATTAGAGTTACAAAACTCAGTAAATCCAAGATTTTCAAATTCAGTTCTATGATCACTCCTAACACTAGTTATAGAATAACTTTTTTCATTTTGGATTACTTTTGAAAATGTGATGAAGTTTTCTAATGCTTCATCTTTAGTACTTAAGAATAGAACCCAAGTATATCTAGAATAGTCATCTACCAATACAAATGCATATTGTTTTCCACCCAAGCTAGTAGTCATAGATGACCCAAAAAGATTTATATGGATCAATTGTAATACTCTACTAGTTGATACATCATTAATGGACTTAAAGGAAGCTTTTCTATGTTTTCCTTTAACACAAACATCACAGATTTTATCATTATCAAAATTTAGCTTAGGCAACCCTCGAACTAAATCTCTTTGAATGAGTCATTGTAGAACACTCATGCTAGCATGTCATAGTCTTATATGCCATAACCAACTATCATGCTCATCCTTAGCAAACTAGGCATAAGTTAGTCATATCTATAGAATCTAAATGCACCATGTATATGTTTCCTATTCTATGACCAACAAACATAATCCGATTAGATGCAATGTCAATGACTTTACAACCATTAGTTTCAAACATGACATTGAATCCCTTATCGTATAATTGACTAATATTCAATAGATTATGCTTTAATCCATTCACATATAAAATATTTTTAATTTGTATAGAAGAGGTATTACTTATAGTGCCTATACCTTCGATGTGACCTTTTGAATTATAACTAAAAGTCACCTCTCCATTTTTAACGTTAAGCTCTATGAATCGGCTTTTGTCTTCGGTCATGTGTCTTGACCATCCGCTATTAAGGTACCATGAGTTTGAATTTGTTTCTCGTGCCTTGTAGCAATGCTCATTTTCCTACAAACATAGATTAATTTTTGATTTTTGGTACCCAAGTTCTTTTTGGTCCATATTCATTAGTCTCCAAAATTCTAGTCCCTTTAGGTATTCGTTTATGTAGGATATTCATGTCTTTAGTAGTAATGAGTTCTTTAGGAACCCATATACTCCTAACGATTTTACCATTTAAGGTTCGTTGAGGACCTCTAAGATTGTAGTTTTTAAAACTTTTTCTAACAAAGTTGGATTTTGAACTTTCTCCTTTTTCAAAGCGTTTTGTTCCAACTTTATCAAAAGAAGCTTGAAGATCATCAATTTTTCTTTGATGATCATCGTTTACTCTTGTAAGTAAATTATGCAAATAAGTGTTTTTCTTTTCAAACTCATCAAGTTTGATTTGCAAATCTTTAATCTTACTTTCAAGATCATTGTTGGTTTTGGACATAAGACTATTCTCATTTTTCCATTTTGAAATATCATTTTTATATTTTGAAAATAAAGTCTTATAATCCGAAGCCAACCCATTATAATCCTCTAATAACTCATCATAAGATAAATCATATAAATCAAATGGGTTAGAGATTACTTGAGAGTTTTCCCCGATTGCCATCAAGTACAAGTTTACTACTTCTTGTTCCTCTTCATCGAAACCTTCTTCATCGCTCCATGTAGCCACGTGAGCTTTGTGCTTATTCTTTGATTGACCATTCTTCTTCAATTGTGGGAAATCATATTTGACATGCCCTAGCTTTTTGCATTTATAGCAAATGATCGTGTCCTTCTCATTCGGTTCGTTTTTGAAGCATTCATTTCGTTTGAATTTTCTTCCTCGGTTGGGCCTCATTAATTTTCTGAACCGTTTGGCAAATAATGCCATCTCCTAGTCATCGTCATCTTCATCCGAATCACTCTCATCTCTTGTGGATTTGAGAGCAACTCCCACGTTCTTCTTCTTTTCCGTTTTTTTCTTTATCTCATCCGTCTTTTCGAGGTCTACCTCATCTTGAAGCATCATTTCATGCGTGAGGAGAGAATCAATTAGCTCATCGATGGTCAAGGATTTTAAGTTCTTAGCCTCGATGATCGCCGTCTTTTTTGATTGCCAAGATTTTGGAAGAGAGTAAACTAACTTCCTCACAAGCTTCTCATTTGGAATAATCTCCAATGATTTGAGACCATTGACAATCGTGGAAAATATATCCGTCATAGCTTTGATATCTTCATCTGGTTTCATCCTGAAATTTTCATAGCTATAAGTTAGAAGACTAATTTTAGATTCTTTTACCTCGTTTGTGCCTTCATGAGTGACTTGTAGTTTATCCCATATATCCTTGGAGGTTATACAAGATGAAACTCCCATATTCATCCGGTCCAAGAGCACAAAAATTAATATGGATAGCTTTGGAGTTGAGCTGGAACATTCTTGTCTCTCCTTTACTCTATAATCTTGGATGAGTGGAAGGTTTGATATATCCGTCTTCTATGATATTCCATGCTCCCATGTCACTTGCTTGAATGAAATACATCATTTTATTCTTTCAATAAGCATAATTAGCTCCATTGAAGAAATGAGGCTTGTTGACGGGCAATGAAACAAGACCGAAGTCAGAGTTTGAAGTAGAGGCCATTGATGACTTGATTATCGATGTAACTCTTCCTGAATCGACTCAAGATGCGATTAAACCTTCAAATGAGTGAGGCTCTGATACCAATTGTTGAGTTTATCGATCGACAGAATAGACCAAGAGGGGAGTGAATTGACAATAAAAATTTCGGTGGAAGCTTTTGCAGAAAATTAAAAATATTTGCACAGCGATTTAGAGTAGTTCGACTTTCTCAAACAAAGTCTACGTCCACTACCTTAGCTATCCACACTAAGGATTTTTCACAAATTCACAAATTTGTCTTTCTTTTGAGGACAAAGAGTAACCTTATAAATCCCTCAAGAATTATACCACAAATTATTGAGATCACTCTCTCCCAAAGAGAACAATACAAATTTTACAAACTTACAAGAAAATCCTCACAAGGCAAGATGTTTGCACAATTCTAGAACAAAGAAAGAACATTCAACAATAATACAATTGAGCACAATAAGTGTTATTGAAAGCAAAAATGAATATTGAATGAAATAGGCTTGAAAATGCTCAAACTTGAGGTTTGATGCTTTCTCTTTGATTCTCTCTTGATTCTTGATAACTGTTGTTTCTTCTAATTGATCAATGGCTCCTAAGCTTGTTTAAATACTCATTGGATCACTTCTGAATATTAGGGATCATTAGTGGAGTCAATAGAACCGTTAGTGTGTGAAAACAATTAATAAAACAGTTGGGAGCTTATGGTGCATCGATGCATAGGGATAGTGCATCGGTACAGTATGTGTAAAATTCAAATATTTCGACATTTGGAAGATTGAGTGCATCGGTACACTAGGGGTACATCGATGCATAAAACACATTCGATGTTTTAAACAAGCCTGGAGTGCATCGATGCATGATCTGTGCATCGGTACACTAAATGCATTCGATGTTCAAAATATTAAGGAGTGCACCGATGCATGCCTTATGCATCGGTACACAAAATGCATTCAAAATTCAATTTATTCAAGGGTGCATCGATGCATCAATGTAGTGCATCGGTACATCACTTTGTAAAATTGATTTTTGGCTCATTTTTTGTTTGAAATACTTTGTGAAAACTGTTTCAAAAATATTTTAAGTATAAAACACAATTTTACACTTTAGTAAGGATTGAAATTGAACTTTGAAAGACTTGAAGTAATATTTTGATATTCGAATAATTGTATCGAATATACTTAGAAATCATTTGTAAAATCTTAAAATTCATTTAGTTTGTTATATCAAAACATCTAAAATGTTTTCAACAAAGTTTCTCTTGCTGTTATTATTTCAGAAAGTAAGCTTAGAAAGAATAAAGTCGAGCGTGTTCAGATTAGGGTCGGGATGAAAAATTGTTTTGTTATAGAGAGGTCTGAGGGATGTACTGGACTTTTCCTTTTGTGGAATGAAAATATCAATGCGACCCTTCTTGGCTACTCGTCTTTGCATATTGATGTTGATGTTGGAATAATTTTCATTTTCATTTTACTGATTTTACAGTGATAGTGTTATTACTAGGAAAATAGATAATTATGAGCTCATCAAACTTGGCATCAAATTCTACATCACCTTGGATTGTTGGTGGAGATTTCAACGAAATTATGCATCATAATGAAAAAGGTGGAAGACAAAGGTCTAACGTTTGCATCACGGATTTTCAAGAAGGGCTTCGTGATTCCATTCTTTGGGACCTCAAACCAAAGGTTGGGTGGTTTACTTGGAGTGTCGATCATAGAGCTTCTACCCATATTTGGGAACATTTGGATAGATAGATTTGTTGCTACCCCCAATTAGATTCAATGTTTTGATCATTTTGTGATCAAGACTGAAAGTACAATTACTTCAGATCATGCTGTGATTTTTCCTGATCTTGAAGGGGAAGCTAATACTAACTCCCATTTTATAAGAAGAAATTACTTCAAGTTTAAGCCTAGTTGGGCTTCTAAGGAGTAATGCATAAATCTTATTAAGGATACCTGGGGGCAACCTGTTGGTTCCATGATAAATAAAATGTAGGAGCTGGGTTTACGTCTGGGAACTTGGCAAAACAAAAGAAGATCCAAGGCTAAGAAGGAGAAAGCTCGCATAAGAGAGAAAATTTAAAAGCTAGAGTTAGAACCCATCTCTGAAAATTCTATTGCAAACCTGTGTGCCCTTAAGGGGGAGCTAAAGCAACTTATTGACAAAGAATAAATTTATTGGAGTCAAAGAGCCCGGGTTGCTTGGCTTAAAGAGGGGGGATAAAAACACTGCTTTCTTTCATGCAAGAGTAAGTGGAAGAAAGAAGAAAATTAGATTGAAACCCTGAAGGATGAGAATGGCCACCAAGTTGATCAATTAGAGGATATATTCAGAGTTGCCACCAACTTCTTTACCTTATTCTTCCACTCTACAGGGACATAAATTTCTCAGTCAATTCAGCAAGCTATTAATAGAAGTGTTTCAAATAAGGAAAATATGAACTTTTATCGTGATTTTACTTATGAGGAGGTTCTGGTTGCTTTTAGACAAATCCACCATAATAAAGCCCCTATAATTGATGGTCTCTCTGGGCCCTTTTTTTTGTTCTTTTTGGGATACGATAGGTGAAGATATTGTCAAGTTATGTATAAATCTCCTTAATGGTACCACTAACATGAGTGAGGTAAACAAAATGATTATTGCTCTCATTCCCAAAATCAATAATCCTGAATCAATGAAAAACTTCAGACCCATTAGTCTTTGTAATGTCATCCATAAAATTATGTCCAAAGTCGTTGTTAATTGTCTGAAGCCAATCATGCCTAAATGTATTGCCCAAAACCAGTGTGCTTTTGTCTTAGGTAGGAGAATATCATACAACTTCCTTGTCACCCATGAACTTTTTCACTACTTGAAAAGAGCAAAAAATGGTCCAAACAAAGGGGTTGCTCTGAAACTTGATATGGAAAAAGCTTATGACAGAGTGGAATGGAACTGTATTACAAAATATGACTCAAATGAGATTTCATGAGGACTTTGTTAATCTCATTCATAGGTGCATTAGTACTATCCCATTTAAGATCATAATCAATGGACAACTTTCAGATTACTTCTCCCCAAAAAGAGGTTTATGTCAATGTGACCCTCTTTCCTTGTATTTGTTTCTTTTTTGTGCTCTTAAAAGCTCAACATGAGGGGCTCATCAAATTTGTCAAATCCAGAGCTCGTGGTCTTAGAATCACTCACCTTTTCTAAGCAGATGACAGTCTGTTGTTCTTCAAAAATTCCATAGGGGAAGCTCAACAAATTAAAGATATTCTTCATACGTATGAGTTCTCTTTGGGACAAAAGATTAACTTTGACAAATCTAATATATATTCAGCAAAACTCAAGCCTGCTCCATAGAAATGATATCATAAATTTTTTTGAAGTGGACGAAGCTGATGAACCTGGTTTATATTTGGGTCTCCCCCTTGTTGAAAAAGGAAAATTCAAACCTTTAACTTTCTTAATGATAACACGTCCAAGCGAATCCAGGGATAGACAAAGAATCTGTTGTCGTTTGGAGAAAGAGATTTTTTTTGAAATCTGTGATCCAAGCTCTCCCTAAATATGTTATGTCCTGCTATCTTCTTCCGAAATGAGTTATTGATGCTATTACGAAAAAAATTAGATCCTTCTGGTGGTCTGGTAAACATAAAAAAGAGGATGAACTATGGGCGTGGGAAAAAGTCTGCAGAGCCAAACGTTTGGGGGGAATGGGTTTCAGAGACCTTAAGTTATTCAATTTGTCCCTCATAGGCAATCAAATATAGAAATTCATGCAGTATCAGACCTCGTTGGCCTTCCAGGTTTTCAAGGCTAAATACTTTGCTAACTCCAAATTCCTTAACACTAAATTGGGAGACATACTGTCTTTTGCTTGAACGAGTATCTTTAAGGGGGGGAAAAACCTTGAAAGAAGGTTTCTTCTGAAGAATTAGCCTAGAAGGGGAAACCATAACCTTTTTTTGACAAATGGTGGGATTCCTTCCCCATCTCGTAGACGAGACATTATTCAGACAATTGCGAAAACCCTTTCAGATGCACTGACTTTATGATCCCCAATGTTGCTAAATAAGACTGGAATAAAGTGACTTCTGTGCTTCAGCCAGAAGATGCCAATAAAGTTATCTCGACCCTCATTTCCCCAACTTATGAAGACAAGATGATTTGGAGCCATCATAACAACAAATGCTACTCTGCCATATCGGGGTATAATTGGTTGTTGCTAAGATTGAATATCTCGACGGATCAAGGGAAAATTTGAAAATTCCTTAGCAAACTTCCGATCCTTACAAAAATACGAATTTTCAGTTTGAGAGTTTTCCATAATGTTATTCCTATCGGTGAAAAATTGAAACAAGCCAACTTATTCGAAGCGATATGTCATTTATGCTGTGAGGAGATCGAATCAATTGTGTATGCCCTTAAAAGACTGTCCCAAATCAAAGCGGGTTCTGCAAATCTTTGGCCTATCTGAGGATGCTATTAATTGGTAGAGAATCGCGTGTAAGGATTGGCTGGAATGGATAACTGCTAAGATGGACATTGAGGGATTCTCCAAACTTCTGATCCTCTTGTGGAATATCTGGAGTAGGAGGAATAAATGGGTTCATGACAATGAGATGCAAAACGACAACGATGTAGTTATGGCAGCATGGACTTTGAGCGCTTGAGCTAACAAGAGCTAATATAAATGGTAGATCGTTCTCATCTCAAACGCGACAAGTCTGTCATTAGTGGCAAAAGGCTCTCGAAAACTGCATCAAGATTAATGTAGATGAGGCTTTTTCATCTTTATCGAATAAGGTTGTTATTGGGATTGTAGCTAGGGATCATCATGGCATGGTTTTAGGGGGAATGTGCAGATGGATTGAACCTCCATTCACAATAGAGTCAACCGAGGTAGTTGTTTTCACAATTGGAATCCAATTTGCAGTTGAAAAGGTTGGGGAAATGCTATCATTGAAGGTGATGCAATTAATATTGTTAACTGACTAGTTAATCACATAAAGGATGTTTCAACCATTGGATTGCTACTCAATGAAGCCCAAGCGATGCTGAACGAGTTCAAAGATATAAAAGTTTTCTATATTAATAGAGCGGCAAATCGCATAGCTCATACTCTTGCACAATGGCTTTTTCGAATCCCAATCCGTATTGGTTTTATAATGATGAACAAGATTCTATTAAGTCTGTAATCATTCTTGATTTCATTGGAATATAATTCAAATCAATTTTCTAAAAAAATAATAGCGGTAGCAAGGGGCGTTCAAATTAGGTGATGTTTAAAGATTACAGGCACGTTTAAATTACAAAATAAAATATTATTTGCTCCTTTTTGTCAACAATTTATAGGTTTTAACGTAATATGTGCACCCTAATTAGGTAGGTTTAGGTCCACAAATCACAATATATCAAACTTTATTACTAAAATTTATAAAATTTTACAATCCACCTCTTTCCTTATTAGTCTCATAATAAATTATTTGTGTTAATAAGTTATTCTTAGCGATAGTTTTAAGTTCAAATTCAAATTAATAAGAGAGGAAATCTAAATTAAACATTAAGAGAAATCAAATTACAAAATAAAAGTACATTTTTTATTTATATTTATATTAATCATTACATTATCCTATAGGTCATTTGCCTTTGCTTTTCACATCCTTTAAGCACCAATGTGATCCATTTGAGATGTTTTGAAGCTAATTTGTGCATATTTAAGATTCGTATTAATTTATTATTAGCATATCTTACTCATGATCTTGCGTTTTTTTCTTCTTTTAGTAAGCAAAGGTCCTTTTCTTGCCTAAATTTGGACTTCATGGGACCATGGACCAACTCCCTCACTTACCATAATTAGAAATGACAATATATTATATAAATTGTGTAAACAAATTAGATATGCATGTCTTGGAGTATAAGGGAAGATTAGAATACTGCATTTAATAGTAAGGATAAGAACTTATATATATATAATTATCTAAAAGGTTTTGATTTAATAGTAAGGATAATAACTAAAAATTTCATTGAATTCAATTATTTGATTTGAGTTTTATAATGTATGATTTTTAGAACGACACTAAGAGTTATCAGGGATCATGTTTCATTGATTTTTTAATATGTGAGTTGTATTTAGATTTATTTTGATTCAAGTCGTATCGTATGCCAACACCATTTACATTTATTTTGATTTGAATTTATGTAAATTCTAATTATCAATATGACCATACAAAATAATATTTGATTTTGATTGTAATTATAATTTAATCGGAATAAATCGTTTTATTAACACTAAGATTCACTAACATTTCTTAAAACCATGTTAATGAAAAGATTTATACCTAATGAATCCCCCTTTAATCAAGCATGTTCTATCTAATATTAACACCCCTATTAATTAAGATTATGAATTTGTTCTTTGTCTCAGTATCAAAACCTAGAAAGAACCTTTGAACTAATATGGGGAACCTAGATTTGGATTCTTGCTCATTTTTTTTCTTAGGGTCTAAGTTTGATGAACCACTCAAAACAAATGCTTTACTTGCTATTGGATTAGACATGTAATTAATTGTCACACTCTTTTACCGCTCAAAACAATGTTTGTCAAACACTGAAGTTTAGATCTAATATAGAATATGCTATTAAACTTTAAATTGATTCAGTTGTAGTATTACGTGACAAATATGGTAACGATGTGTGCTAAAATGGAAGGTGGAAAATTATTTTCTTATATTTTTAATTGTCGTCAGAAACCACCATATTTGGTATCTTTTACTAGTACCCTAGACATTGATGAACTGCCTCATCCTCCTCTACTACTTTGTCGGTTTATATTTTCCTCAACCTATTTAAAACCCATGAAATTAAAAAAAAAATTTTGTAGGTATAGGTGTTTCAGGTGTTATGATGTAACACAAAACTACACTCTTCAATGGAATATAGATAGCCTTATTGATGTCCTGATCTAGGAGTGACAAAAGTAATGCCTTGAATTATAAGTATGACTGCAATAAAGAAGATAATAAATAGTATTAGTAATGATATAAAGAAATTGATAAGTAAATAAGTAATGAAATAAGGATAAGAAAGAGTTGGATGCGGAATTGAAGATGATGATGTTGGTGGTAGATGGTGTTGAAGTTGAATGGTTGATGGTGATGATAGTGTATCTCAAACACGCCAAAGAAAAAGCTAAAGTTGAATGGTTGATGGTGATGATAGTGTATCTCAAACACGCAAAGAAAAAGCTATGCTAGAGAGAACAACCCCGATCTTCACAAACTTGCTTGAGAGATGATAATGAGTCTTTAACCAATAGATATGAGATCTAGGAATTATAAGAATCAAGGTGAAAGGTATGATGCCGCAAGTATAAAAATATACTTGTTTAATCGATAAAGTTCTCAAAGAACTTAGAAGAGAGATTATCTCATAAAAGTTGTTTTAATAATATGAATGAGGGTAAGTACATAATTCTTAATGAAAGTACATAATGATTTAATTGAAAGAAGAAGTCCCTTGGCATGGTGATGGTTCGGCTATCTCTTCAAAGGAGTCATGTTGGTCTGGCTAGGATGAAGATACATCTCCCTTGGCCGAATGGTGATATGCTTGTTCATCTTAGCGCCAAAGTTATCTCCTAGGCTGAATGATGATGTTGGTTCATCTTGCACCAAATTTCATGTGCAAGGCATATGTGTGGTGGCCGAATAGGCATGGTGCTTGCTCATATCTCTTCACGATCTAAGCCTCCATTTGATGAAAACTCTTCACCAATGTGCACCTTGATGAAAGGGCATCTTCATGGACAGAAACATTCATGAAAACTCACAATTGTTGGAAGATAACCTTTCATGTTTGAGCTAGTTCTAAGGTGAATGAGCTGTAGGTGAGCTGGCTATAGGTGAGTTGCAACATGATGAACGTTATGGAAGCTCCTTGTGAAAAGACACTTCCTAGAATGGCAACTACTTGTGAAAATGTACGATTTCATAAAATTTAATTTATGACTTATTTGAAGTGTCCTGAGTGGTGATGATGATGGTGCAACTCCCAGTTGATTTGAAGTCATCTTCTAACTCAAATCTTCAAGTCAACCTAACTATGAGCTCACTGGTCTCCGAATAACTTTTCACCAAATGTCCTTATGCTCTCCTAAGTATCCCCATATAAGTTTCCTTGTTGTTGCTTTCACCATTTAGCTCAAAATAACTCCCATAGTTGTGGCCGAATGTACCTATATCAAAATAAAAAACTAAGTTAAGTATGTGAATTAAAAAGTAATAAGGATGTGTATATGATAAGATGTGGCTATAGGTTATGCACGAATATTATATAATATGCAAATGAATGATATCATTTGATAATTCAAGCATACCCTAATATGCATAAGCTTGTTTTGAATAATACATAATGTAAACAAGTAAATATAAGACAAAATATAACTCTCTTAGGCTGAATTTGCTGGATCTTTAATGGTGTGAACATGTTATGAAGAAAGTTGATGCTAGAAATTATAACATCATCCCCCCTTCTTTAGGCGATTTGTCCTCAAATCGAGAGGGTTCTTCATTGAAAATTTATGTGTTGTTGTGTAATCAAATCCTCATGCTTGGATGATGAAACAACTTCATGAAATGCCCTTTGAAGTTGATGCCTCCTAAAGAGTCTTATTTGAAAAGAGTTTCTAAAGGTCTCTCTTTGGATGGACATTACCGACAAGTTCTTTTTGGAAACATATTCTTTAAGAGACCTCATTTAAATAGTTGCCAACTCGTTCATCCTGTAAAATTAAAGAAAGAAATTGTTGAGACCTTGGTTAGCAAAGGGTATGTTAATCATAGATAACTTTAAATGATACTTCCCATTCATTTCTTTATGTGAAAAGACATCTATCAATTTGACTTCTTCTGGTGTTCATTTGAAGCATCACGTTTATTAGATTATGAGTATGTCAAAACATCACGTTCTTTGGAAAAGGTATGTAACTCTTTATCTCCACTCCTTAAATCATATGATGGTTTGTGAAGAGTCTTGACCTTTGTTATCCTTCAAGTAGGTAGAAGATTTCAATTCCTTAAGCTTCGTACCTTTCCAAATGATGGCTTTTGAGTAGGTGGATAATGCTCGCTTCATCTACTCAAATCGATCATCACAAGTGAAAATAACTCCATAAATATATATTTTGTTGCAAAATAAACCAAAATTAGAAAATGAATAAGCAAGATGATGGAAATAGCAACCACGGAGGATGTTTAATGGGTGTTGGTTGTTGATGATGGAAAACTCCATGGTTGTTGAATCTCTTCAATATTTGCAATGCACTTGGAGTCTCAGTGATCACAACTCTTGGTACTTCAAGTGACACTTCGTTTGGAACTTAAAGTGCATAATTGTTGAAATATTAAGAGACACGTTTTGTGGATCACCAAAAGTGACTATTAGTTCTTCAAAAGTCACATCTTTATATCTCCAATAGAAATGATTCTTGAATCATCTACTTGAAAAGATAGTCTCTTGAATCCCCTGCAAATCAAAAGGAAAATTTGTTGAGACCTCATTTAAAGTCACATTTTTTATTTCCTTTTTGAACTTTTTTTTTTGTTGCATGCCAATGGAACTTTTGTGTCAATCCAACTATGCTTTGAATACCACTTGATATAAGACGAATCTACACTCTTTAAGGAAGTGAATAGATAGCCTTATTGATGTCCCAATCTAGGAGTGACAAAGTAACGCCTTGAATTATAAGTATGGCTGCAAAAAAGAAGATAAATAGATAGTATTAGTAATGATATAAGATTGATAAGTAAATAAGTAATGAAATAAGGATAAGAAAGAGTTGGATGCAGAATTGAAGATGATGATGTTGGTGGTAGATGGTGTTAAAGTTGAATGGTTGATGGTGATGAGTGTATCTCAAACACACCAAAGAAGAAGCTATGTTAGAGCACAACCCCGGACTTCACAAACTTGCTTGAGGATGGTAATGATGTCTTTAACCCACTATTTATGAGATCTAGGAATTATAAGAATCAAGGTGAAAGGTATGACGCCACAAGTATAGAAATATACTTGCTTAATCGATAAAGTTCTCAAAGAACTTGGAAGAGAGATTAACTCACAAAACATTGTTTTAATAATATGAATGAGATGATTACAAATGAAAACAATCCTCTCAATTATAGGAAATGAGACGGCTTGGCCGAATAGGCACCTAGTGAATCGGTAAGTACATAATTCTTAATGAAAGTACATAATGATTTATTGAAAGAATGAGTCCCTTGGCATGGTGATGGTTCGACTATCTCTTCAAAGGAGTCATGGGTTCGGCTAGGATAAAGATACATCTCCCTTGGTCGAATGGTGATATACTGGTTCATCTTGGTACCAAAGTTATTTCCTTGGCCGAATGATAATGTGTTGGTTCATCTTGGCGCCAAATTGTTCATACAAGGCATGTATGTGGTGGCCGAGTAGGCATCGTTCTTGCATCATATCTCTTCACGATTTAAGCCTCCATTTGATGAGAACTCTTCACCAACGTGCCCCTTGTTAAAAGGGCATCTTCATGGACAGTAACATTCATGAAAGGTCATAATTGTTGGAAGGTAACCTTCCTGTTGAGCTAGTTCTAAGGTGAATGAGCTGGAGGTGAGATGGCCATAGATGAGTGCAACATGATGAACGTGATGGCAGCTCCTTGTGAAAATAACCTCTTGGAATGGCAAATAATTCGTGAAAAGAACGATTTCACAAAATTGACTTAGGACTTATTTGAAGTGTCCTGAGTGGTGATGATGATGGTGTAACTCCCCAGCTAATTTGAAGTCATCTTCTAACTCAATCTTCAGGTCAACCCAACTATGAGCTCATTAGTCTCTGGATAACTTTTCACCAAATGTTCCTTATGCTCTCCTAAGCGTCCCATATAAGTTTCCTTGCTGTTGCTTTCACCAAGCTCAAATAGCTCCCCATGTGGCCGAATGTACCTATATTCAAAACATAAACTAAGTTAAGTATATGAACTTTAAAGTAATAAGGATGTGTAATGATAAAGATGTGGGCTATAAGTTATGCATGAATATTATATAATATGTAATGAATGATAGCATTTGATAATTCAAATATCCTATGCATAAGCATGTTTAGAATAATACACAATGCATAAACAAGTAAATATAAGACAAAAGGTAAACTCCCTTAGATTGAATTTGGTGGATCTTTAACGATGTGAACATGTTATGAAGGAAGTGATGCTAGATATGATCACATCAGTTTGTTTGACATTTCAATTATGAGAAGCATTTTTTTAAGAACAACATACCTCAAAATTAGCTTCATCGTTAGCGGTGCTTATCGAGCAAGTTGGTCGTGAGTTAGGCAGTGCTCTACTCGTACTCGTTAAAAAATTTTGTTGCTTGGCTTGACTCGATGCTCGTTAAAATTTTGCTCGACTCGTGCTCGTTAGAACTTGTTGCTCGACTTGTGCTCGTAAGCTTGTTACTTGCCTCATTGCTTGTCTCGTTGCTCGTTAACTACCAAAATTTTTATCTTAATTTTTAAACTATAGGTAAAACCTACTAATACTACATAAAGAGTAATATAAATGTAAATTGATAAATTTAACCAAAAAATTATCAAAGAGTGTATGAAAAAAATTCAAAGTCTAAACTGCAAAATAAAAATCCACAAATAATTTAAAAATAACTATATTTTAATTTTTGGGTGTAGTAAAATAATAATCATTAATTAATGATTTAGTATTTAATTAGAAAATTAATAGATTATTCATTTATCATCTATTAGTAAATTAGTAATTTTTTAATGAAATATATTTTAAGATAATTAGTAAAAAAATTAAAAATAATGAGCTGCTCACGAACTTATTGAGTCGAGTTAGACTTTGCTCGACTCAACTCGTTAAGGTCTCGAGTAGAGCTCGAGTTCAAGTAGAGTAAACCCTAGCGACCTTTTCGAGTTTTGACCGAGTCAAGTTCGAGCTGCTCACTCATTAAGCACTCTTATTCATCGTATAGATGTAGAAGGAGATTGAGTATTAGAACGGCAAACCTTTAGATAGATTTTTGTTAATTTTGAGTGTGTTTCATGAAAAAAAACCAATTTGAAAGAAAGAAAAGTGAAACTTAACGTTTTTTTTATTGATGTTTGCCATGAACGACAACCAGTGATGTGTGACGATTGATCAACTGTGAAAGTCAAGTGAGTTGACGATTGTCAACAGGGACCAAAACGGTACACAAAGTAAAGTTTACAAGAAAAAAAACTATCACATCGTCACGTTATTAATGATTTAATGACTCAATATTTACATTAAAACCAAAACCAAAATCCAATACTAAAATTAAAATAATTTAAAGTTCAATGATTTTTTTTGACACAAATCTTAAAACTTAGGTACGTTTGAAGTAGTTTGACCTAACCAATTTTATGTAAATTGATTTCACCATAATTCATTAAAATAAAACAGCCGACTTAGAAATGTAACAATAAATTTAAAAAATGTCAAGATCAAACACTCGTTGTATGGTGGGTAATTGCGATTTACTTAGATTTGTGGGCCACACTTAAATCTATACCTTCCTACATTGAATGTGTGTTTAAGGTGAAGATAAACGTACGGGTGCCAAATGACAAAGTGGTACTAAATCCTTTGGGAAAAAAATTTGACCAATTTTATTTAAATTTTTTTAAATGATTTCTACAATAACCTTTGTGTTCACTAAAGGTATTAATTCACCTATTAGATAAAAGATATTAAATAATTTTTAATAACACATGATATAAGATATCTTCAAAAAATCATTTCATTTTCATTCCAATAAACAGACTGCTATATAAATATTTATTTCTCTTTCCTTCAGGAGAAAAGAGGTCATTCTCCTGTCCAAACTCTCAGGAATAAGAAAATATAGGATAAACTACACATTTAGTACCAAAGCTATAAGTTTTGATCCGTTTTAGTACCTAAACTTTCAAGTTTTTCAAACTCGTGCCTAACATTTAGTTTTTGTTTCATTTTAGTACCATTCATTTAAAACTTAACGCGTTTATTACCTAAACTATCATTTTTGGTTTGTTTTAGTATCTAAACTTTAGGTATGATTTTAAAAAATTGAAAGTTTAGGTACTAAAATGGATCAAAAATGATTGTTTAGGTACTAAACGCAAAATTTACAAAAAAAAAAAATTTAAATTTGAGGTATTTTTATTAATTATTTGATAAAAGCTCTTAAATATCTTATAGTCTTTTAGTGCTTGAATTTGAAATCTTTAAAAATAGTAACTATCTTTTTAACAATTAAATCGTTTGGTTCGTGTAGTTTTTTCTTTCTACAATATTTAAATTTATCGAATAATTAATAAGAAATACAGAGAGCCTGTGTAGTGTCACTTTGGGGGTGTTCTTCACACGAATACCTCCAAGCAAAATTAGGACAATAACGTGACAATTAACGTGAACAAGCAAAATAGTGAACAAGGACAGGTTCGGTCGACGGTAAGTTTGTCCTACTATGTCCCAATTAACGTGACAATAAACACATCCATCACTCTGTTGTTTCCTTTTGGTTGGATTTGGACACATCATACAAACATTTCCAATTTCCATCTGGACCTCTTGGGTTTCGCCGCTTTGCATTTCTATAAAACGCATCCCAAATAAGATGATAATTTAGCCCCAAATTGAAAAATTCTGATTCAATTAAATGTAATATGGTCAATTTTTAAAAAAATAAATTCAGATTCAGATTAGCTCAAGTCATAATTTTTTTTAAGGGAATGAGGTTGGATCAAATTCAGATGAAGGGTGAAAAACTTTGACCTGAACTAACCTGGGAATAATAATATATTCTTTTAAAAATATATTATTTTTCAATTAAGTCATTTTTTATACCAGATCGGGTCAGATTTATACTCTAAAACAAATCAGATCGGGTCGAATCGAATCGAGTGGAGGATAAATAAGTTTTGAATTTGGTTGGGTTCAATTGGGTGATACACATTTTTCGGGTTGGGTAAGATTGACTAAAAACCCAATCTGACATGTTGTCATCCATAATCCCAAATTAGTACTTTGATTTCCAGATTTTGAATGAAAGCAAATATGCATATATCAACAATTAAAATCAGTAGCTGTAAAGGTTAAATGATAAAGGAAAGGCTAAAAATAAACATTGGAAGGACTTGGTTTGTGTGGAATACATTGATAAAACTCCTCTATTGTTCCAATTGATTTTGAAACAAATTTTGTCACCCATGTGGTTGATGTTACTTTGAAGAAGTCCATTCAAATCTTGTATGAAATAGTCTAAAAATTATTGGGATTATATTCAGAATAAACCATTATATATACGATTGAAATTTAATTAAAATGTATCCGAAATGAACCATAGTGAGTAAATCAATATCAGGTTGGACTAAAATTTAAACACGACGGATCTTACCCTTTGAACAATCAAAACTACTATAAAGTCTAGTCTTCATTAACAGGTTTGAACTTGTTAATATGTCATTGAATAATATTTAAACATACGAGTTAATAAAGAATTGTGTTAAAAAGTTGTTGAAAGGTTCATAAAAATGGGTGTTTTCTGATTTGTCAATTGAGAAATGTCTTGAGATTTGGACACATTTAATTGGGTGAGGTGGACATTTTACTATTGCCACGTTGTCCAATTCGAAATGGGAATTACCAAGGCTTGGGTCCACTTCATAATGACTGCTCTTTTCCAAATGTGAACTTGAAAGGAAATTGAGAAAAGAAGCAAAAGCAAAGACATGATTTTGATGTTGATTCATGGGGAATTGGAGGTTGGGAATTGGATGGATTTCTTTATCTTTCTCTCATTTTGTTTAATGGATGACACTTGGAGATATGATGGGCAATGCACTCCATTAATATATCACAGATCAAATAAGTTGTGGATTGAATATTAGATCAGAGCCTATTTGTTTTACTTTAATTAGTTTTTTTTTTGAAAAATAAATTCTAGAAGACGAATTATAATTTTTAGAAAATAAATTTTAGAAAGTGTTTTTTAGTATTTGAATGAAAATGTGTAATTTATTTTCCATTATTTAGTAACTTTTTACTTAAAATATTTTTAAAAAATGTGTTTTTAATGAAATAAACACATATGTTATTTTAATCATTTATTTTTATGCAATTATTTTATTATAATAAAATTATTTTTTAAAATGTATATATAAATATGATAATATTTTTTAAGTACATCAATTAAAATTTGATATCACTTATTCTTTTATAAAATGTAGATAATATGAGTAACTTTTGTCGATTTTAGTATAAATAAATTATTTTAGGATTTAATAACATTTTCAACATTATCTTTATATTTTAACTTTTAAATAGTTTTTTATACTTGAGGTTCAATTGGTCTAATCTTAAAATTTTATTAAAAATGTGTTTCTTTCATTCATACATCGAAAAAAATAAATGTGGATATTAAATAATGTTATTCCAATTGTATAATTAGTACTACACTATAATAAACAATGTCTTTCCTATACTTTTATTTTTAGCTAAGGAAAATAGCATTTCTAATGAACAATCAGAAGTTCAGAACTTACAAATAGACTAGTGAAGCGAAGAATACAAAGATATATGTCTTGATTCATCTTGGTTCAACTTGTTTCTGGGGTCCTACTTGCAACTGTTGATGTTGGGATTATGCTCATTGCCCTTGCTCTTCAATTGCATTCCCTGTCTCTGTCATAGACTATTTGTTAGTATAACATATGCAACAAAATAAGATACAAAGTAATCAATAATAAATTTAAAGTTACTTATAATCCTTTTTATCATTCCCCAATTAAAAGTGATCTAGAGTGCAAAATGTTTTCTTACTGAACTATTTTTGTGTCTTATCACTCAATTTATATCAATACCCTTTTCAAGTACTAAGTTAATCTAATGAAATCCATCAACATTTTTGAAGTATTAAAATAATTTTTGGATAAAACTAGAACTTTTTCTTTCTCTGAATTTCAGAAACAATGAAAAGTCTGTCAGTCCAAATAGGTTACACCAAGGTAGAAGAAGGATTAAGATGTACTTTGGGAACCTTAACTATTAAGATGACAATCTCGATGATCTATATCTCTAATAAACATGTCAACCCTTGAAGGAGTAAGAAGTTATACGAATTCATACTATGAAGTTAGACCTAAATATTAGAAAATATGAAGCCTTTAAAAATTAAATCACTCCAAAATTTAGGAAATAATATATGTAACACCCTAAACCCGATTGGGCCTTAAGTGTCACATTGGGCTACCGTGGTAACCCACGATTTTTAAAACCTGATCATTATCATTTCAAAACATACTACGTGGTACCAAAATAAATATATACGAAAATTATAAAAAAAACCTTTTATAAATCCGGAGCTTCGTGACACATAATCTAAAATCAATGTAGTACAAACTCAAAGTTTGATAAACCAAATACATGAGTAAGGTTTTATGAATACATATGTCCACTAAAGTTACAATACAAGACTCTAACAGAGATGCTGGAAGTCCTGGTATGACAATAGGTCCAAGCTAAAAGCCTACGAACAGAAACATCTAAATGTTGAGCTTACAAAGCCCAATAGTATAATTGCTAATATAGAACATCATTTATGAGTCTCATAAACACAAGCATGCTATAGACATGGTTCTAAGCGGTAGGTACATACATGATCTTAATAAAGTGCTACCTACTTAAGGTTTAACAATTCTATGACTACAATAGGAGTCTCATGCTTCTCTTAATCCTCCGCTAATAGCATCACCATGAGTATACCTCTATAAGGTCTCTAACCACACTGATTATAATTGTTGTACATTATCTAAATGCAACACTGACACTGCTGTGCATTATATGAATGCAATACTGACTCTGCTGTGCATTATATGAATGCAATACTGACTATGTTGTGCATTATTTGAATGCAACCTTGACTAGTATCTGATCTCACATAGCCATCAAACAATAGTTAATTGAGGGAACTTGGTGTCACATAGCATAAGTACATTTCTCTGGTCCCACATAGCTATCAGGTAGATCATGGAAGGGGAATCGAGTGTCACATATCATCGGTACAATTCCCACTCAACTGAAGCATTAGCTCGGTTTCACACAACCGTCAAGCCAAGCTCCAAGGATATTTGTTGTACTGGACTGATGCAACTATACATATATAATTGAAGGCCCTAAACCCGCATAATACTAATAATGCCCCACTAGGGCAACTAAGGTACCCTGACTACACCTTAGCATAATTGAACACACTAAAATGAGGTCATCACTAGCTATTATCTAGCTCGCTCTCTTATCTAGAACATTATGCAAGTGTTTATTAGTCTATTACTGTTGTTAGACATTTCTCTGGTCCCACATAGCTATCAGGTAGATCATGGAAGGGGAATCGAGTGTCACATATCATCGGTACAATTCCCAACTCAACTGAAGCATTAGCTCGGTTTCACACAACGTCAAGCCAAGCTCCAAGGATATTTGTTGTACTGGACTGATGCAAATATACATATATAATTGAAGGCCCTAAACCCGCCATAATACTAATAATGCCCACTAGGGCAAACTAAGGTACCCTGACTACACCTTAGCATAATTGAACACACTAAAATGAGGTCATCACTAGCTATTATCTAGCTCGCTCTCTTATCTAGAACATATGCAAGTGTTTTAGTCTATTACTGTGTTAGTGTTAGAGTATGCCCAAAGACCAATCATATGATGATGTATTGTCATAGATTATTATTTATTTATTGATAAATATTACGTTATTTTCTTTTATTTATTTATGTACATTAGATAATCTAAAAGATAATAATGTCCATAAAATATGGTATTATTAAAAGATCCTTAGTCAAGTATTATGGGCATGGACAATAATAATACGCTTAAGACTAACTTGTTATGATTGATGACAACGAGTGTCATTGACATAGAGATTTCAGAATTGATACAGGAATTTATTGTTAGAGAATAATGTATTGGATTGACTGCCATGAGCATATGTCTTGGGATTATGTGATGGTCATGATATTGTCATGGTGACAACTATATGTATGATCCTTAGACTTGAGATCATTACTATCTCAACATATATTATTGTATGTTTTGATATAGTTAAACATGCCTCGTAACTGTTGCACTACAAAGATTGTTATGAATATACCTCATAAATGTAGTGGGAAGTGAATGATTAAGATAGGATTTGTCCTTCCTATATAATAGGAAATATCACAGGCACTTGATGAGTGGGACTAGAAATGCATGGTCATGCCGAATAAGTTGATATGAGATATCACAAATTATTCATTAATTAGAGTATACTATAGATATCAAGAAATAATAGATGTTCTATACAAGTGTGAATATTCCAAATTGTGCTGCTCTAATATAAAAGACAAAATGTGTAATACAAAAGAGTTAATAACGAAGATGATATGTCGAATCATGTTTCTTGTACTTTAGGTGACAATGATTATAGTTAGATATCACTCATTTTGTAATAGTAGAATGGTTCTAATAATTACTACTAATGTTACAAGAACCTACAGGGTCACACCCTAGGGTTGAAATGAGCAATATGTACAATTTGTTGTACGTTATTAAAATATATATCTAGAGTTAATATATGTATTTGATATATATATATATATATATATATATATATATATATATGATTTTAATTATCCTGAATAGTAAGTAAACATTAAAAGAATGAAATTATTACAACTCTTTTAATGGATATTTAATCCAAAATAATTAAATAAGGATAAATTAACATCAAAGAATGTAATTCGAATTATAAATTTGTTAATGGATATTTAATTTGAATTATTGATTAAGAATTTAATTAATTCAAAATAACTAAACCCTAAAGGTTATGTAACTCAGGTATTTAAAGATAAGTAAGGTCTAGCAGTCAGCTTGTTATTTAGCCAATTTTCTCAAAACCTTTTTGGGAAAAGTTAAAATTTTGCTCTCAACTGGGTGAATTGAGTGAGGTCGAGGCATTTCGTGAAGGCTTGTAATTCGAATCGTTATGATCACCATTAGTCGCTGTTGTCTTTACTATTTTTTAAGGAACCCAATGTAAGTAATCACATCCCTTCATCTTGATTTCAGATAAACATACATTGATTGTTGGTGATTCCATCGTGTTTGTTTCACTGGGCCATGGGGTGCGTCGATGGTCTCAAAATTAGTTATTAAGTTGTTCTATTCTAGTCATTCGTTACTTAAGGGTGTTTTAGTCACTTCTATCTCTAAGAGATCTCTATGTGTTTCATGACTTAACAACAATTATTTGTTTGTTGTTAACTGACTGTAACACTAGGTAGCCCGATACCTGACTAAGGTTCATTACTAGGTAGCGAAACTAATTGTTTTATCGCACATTTATTTAGTTCATCAACGTTATCATATATATGATTTCTCTATTACGTGATTGATTTGTTTATCATACTGCTTGTCGGTAGATCTATACAATATTCATTTATTCTTAATTCCTTAATATATGATCGACTAAGGATACTTGGACGTATCACGCCTAACATGGTACTTCGATCGTAACTCACTCCTGAGAGTTTCTAGGCATCTTTTCTATTAATGTTCCATGTAATGATCATTCATTCGTAATCATTCGTTACGTGGACCTTTAGGGGTACTTTAAAGTTTTTTCATTAAGGGTATTTTGGTAATTTAGCCCACATAGAGGGTAGTTCAGTCATTTCATAAATTAGAATCATTTTCAAGCTTATTTGTACATTTTATAGAAACCTCTAGACATTCGGAAGTAATGAACGATGATTTAGATCTTTTGATATTGATGGTATTGGTACTGCAATCACAATATTGTTACTCATAGTATAGGTACTTTTACCCTAGTATCGATATTCTCTGCTGGAACTGTCTATAATTTATTAGAGTTCATCCAATATAAATATTGTTTATCCAATATCAACTCTCGAACCCATAAATGTTTGTTTAAGCTCGAGAAACACCCAAAATTCATCCCAAAAGTCTTAGTTTTGTTTCTAATCATTTGTTAAAGCTTTAAGGAGAGATTTAGGATCTTAAAGTGGCATAAAAACACATTTTTTATCTAAAATATCATTTAATTATGAAATCAAGTATAAAACATAAAATGTTTAAATACAAAAATCTTAGCAATTCTTTATATTTTTGAAAGTCTTAAACTCCAAATGATTAGAAATACACTACCTTAGTTAAAGAATCTTGGAATGAAGCTCTTTTAGCTAGCATTCATCTCCACCAAGACTTGGTTGATAAAATCCCACTTTTATGCAAACAAAGAACTCAAGGCTTTAAATCATTAAAACGATATTGCTAGAGGGATCATGAACGAAATTGAAGTATGTAAGATTCCCAATAACTTACCTTTGAGCTGTGGTGCTTGGAGTAAAAATGGAGAAGAAAGATGGAGAAATAAGATAAGAAAATATGGAAGAACCCACAAATAAAACCTAAGGTATAATAATTTCTTCTTTAATAGTCTAATTATTCTATTAGTCATTCCTTTTGTGCTTTATAAACAAAAATCCTTTTTATGACTAATTAGGCCCAAATCTAACCAGTTAGGCCTAGCTTAATCTAACGACCTTATATTGGAAGTTCACTCGGTCAACGTATCTTTCGGGTATGTAGTGTCTATTTACCTGAAAGGTAAATGGACCCGTAGATCTCATTATTTATGTTTTAGGGCTTAATTGGGTTGGATTTGGGCCTAAATAGCCTTAAAAGGGGACTTTAAATAATAGATAAAGGCCAAGGACTAAAAGTATAATTTAACCATTAAAAATAAAAAAAAATGACTTTGGTAGTTTCAATGGTATTGGGTGTAGGTTTCATTCTCCCAACCTTTGTTATTCTTTTCTATTTGTTCCTCCACCTCCTTTCTCCATAGTTGGAAAATTCATCCTTAATCCTCCTCATTTCAAGCCTATGCTAAGAATCATTGTCTTCTTTTTGGTTTAAGGAAAAGAGTGAAAATAAAAGAAGTTTTAAAAAGAATGTGCTTGATACCTAAAGAAGCTTTATTTTGGGTTTCTAATATTAAGGTAGGTATTTCTAATCCTTTGGACTATTAAGATTTAATAAATCATAAAAATGGCTAAGATTGTATAGTTGAGCACTTGGGGTTTTAAATTTTTATTCATGCTGTAAATCATGAATTTGATGTTTAGTATGTGTTCTATGACTCTTTAAGAACCTAAAAAACTACCGTAACATGGGTACATGATTTATAATCAAATTATGACCTTTAAGGTGAATTTTCAATTTTTTTTAGCCTAAAAATTAGTTCTAGGGTTTAAATAACCATATTGGAATGAACAATATCTATATTGGTTAAATTTAGGGAAATTTAGGGATTTTGGGCTAGAGTATCGATACTGCAGGGTAACAGTATTGAACTAGGGCCCCAATTTCATACTTGACCCTAGGTATCGACACTGCAAGTAGAATATCAATACTATTTACTTTGGATGATCAAATTGACCGTTTAAGGTTCTCGTAAGAGCTAAGGATGATCATAATAGTAGACTTAGCCCGTGAGGGACACAAATAACCAAGTATACCTAAAAACACTCGTAAGAGCGGGTTACATCAGATGTAACCATATTAAGCAGAATATGTCAATTTATCTTCAATCGAGGACGTATACGGATAATCAGGACTGAGGATCGTTAAAGGAGATATATGCTAAGCGGTATGATGAATATGTCAGATTCAGTGGTAGAGAAAAGAATGAGCTTCGAGAATGTCAGTAAACCCAAGAAAAGTAAGCCATCCTTTTCATTTCAAGAGGTTCTAAAGGGAAGCACAATAAGATCGATAAAGTATCGCTACTAAAAATAAACCCGAGCCGGATATCAGGCTAGCCAGTTCCTCATATAACAAGTAAGCCTTCGCATACGTTCTAGATGAGAGAACGAGAGAGATAATAACTAGTGTGACATTGACTTCACCTTAGTGAGCCTAGTTACGTTAAGGTATACCCAGGTTACCTTAGTTGCCCTAGTGGGGCATTACCAGTGCTTGAGGCACTTCAAGGGCTAACTAGGGTGTAAGTCCGAACACTCGCGAGGAGTGGGTTTGCGATGTCAGTGTTATATAGCCTGTGAGCCTTAGATATACATGGTTAGTTATGCCAGTTCAGTAAAATCATGTTAGATTCCGATGCAAGTAAATTTTGATTTTTACCTTTAGGTTATTCCGTACTTAAGATAGGTACCAGTGTTGTTTTGAGATGTACGTAAATTCATTCGACCACACCACCAGGCCTACCTCATATTTGTTTGTGTCAGCCATGCATGTATAGTCCAATCAACTCCGTATGTTAGATATGTTAAAGCTTGGCTTGAAGTTATGTGAGACCGAACCAATGCTTCAGTTTGTGCGATAATTTTACCAATGCTACGTGACATCGGGTTCCCCTTAGTGATCTACCTGATGGCTATACTTATACCAGAAGATCATTTAATATGTGCATGGGAATTACGTCGATGCTATGACATTAGGGTTCCCTCAGTAACTAGTGTCTGAGAGCTATGTGAGACCAGATACTATTCAGGTTTGCTTTCATATAATGCATAATATGTCAAGTTTGCATTCAAATAATGCATAGGAGTATCATGTCGTATTTATAATGCGTAGCATGTTCAGTCATTAGGGTTAGAGACCCTTTAGAGGTGTATTCAAGGCGATGCCCTTATCAAATGATTAAGGGAAGTATGATTCTATGTCATGTATGTGCCTACTTTTTAGTATCATGTATTCCGCATGCTTGTGTTTATGAAATTCTTATGTTGCTCTAGATTAGTGATTATACTGTTGGGCTTTATAAGCTCAACCTTCAGATGTTTTCTGTTGGCAGGTCAGTAGCTTAGGTAGTTTGTGGAGCACCATCACAACAGGTCTTCCAGCATCTCCGATAGAGTACTGTACTATAGCTTTAGTGGGCATGTATTCATAAAACCTTATTATGCATTTGAGTTGTAAACTTCAAGTTATATTATTTGTTTTGAATTATGTGTCACAAAGCTCAAATTTGTAAAATGATTTATATAAGTTATTTATGTTTTATTATGATAACATTCAGTATGCTTGAAAAGGAAAAGAATAAGTTTTAAAAATCAAGGGTTGTCTCGACAGCTCAGTGTGGCACTTAAGACCCAATTCGGTTTAGGGTGTTATATTTAGTGGTATCGAAGCATCAGGTTGAGTCAGTCCTAGGACCCAATGGTTGGTTTTAGTTAGGTCAGTGAATACGTGCCCCTAGGTATTTAAAGTTCTTATTTAAGTCTGGAATCTTGATGGTGATTCCTTTATTAATTTATGTTGTAGAGCGTTGCGATGATCGATATTTATGAGCATAGTTTTGAGGATAGAATGGAGACCGTGACTCTCATTCAACCAGTGTCAGTGAGGAGTTTCTGCCTAGGGCAGAAGATTAGGGGATTCCATTAGGCGCAGGAGTCGTAGAGGTGAACTTCTTTAGAGGTTTAGAATTCATTCTTAGGAAGATAGTGGACGTCATTCCTAGAGCGTAGACTGTTCACGAGCCACCCAGAATGCGTTAGCGCTGTTAAAGACCCAATAGAGAGACTAAGGAGGTAAAAGATAGTCAAATTTTATGGTTCAGGCGATGATGATATGATTTCAGTTGATTAGTAGTTGAAAGAGACTATTAGGACTTTGAGGCAACTTTATCTTACCCTAAAGGGTAAGTTAGAGTTCATCATTGCTTTGATTAAGGGTGATGCTATTGATTTGTTGGAGACTATAGAGATGGATTTATATCTAGATATGCCTACGTGGAATCAGTTCTTAGATGAGTTCATAGGTAATTGTATCGACGAGGTGCATATAGATGGTTTGAGGATGCAGTTCTCTCAGTTGGTTCTAGGGGATCGCTTAGTATTCGTGTATGAGAGAGATTTTCTCTAATTGAGTCATTCTCCCCAGTGTTAGTTGCAATTGATTCTTTGAGGTGCAAGAGGTTCCTTGAGGGACTACATATATACATCGATGAGTAGTTGGCGACAGACCCGCCTAAGGTATTTTAAAGTTAACACGGTAGGCTAAGGCCGTGGAGAGGGTGCAAGCTATGAGGAAGAGTTTGTTGGGAAAATAAGATAGCCCAAGTATGAGGACTTATGTGCCAGTAGATCGATCTCAGTCAGTAGCGTAGAGGACTAGAGTTCTTCGTGAGTGAGAAGAATGACGCCAGCTTTGTCACTCTGATCGAGTTAGAGTCAGAGTTAGATGTAGGATCTCGTAGGAGACAGCCATCTTCCCCATCTATGGCGAGATTTAGAGGTTTTGATAGAGTTTTGAGGTATCCAGAATGCGAGAATTGTGTCAAAAATCATCGAGGAATATGTTTCAAGCTTTCTAGGAAGTACCATGGATATAGATCCTTGGCACATATGGTGAAGGATTATCCTAGTTAAGTTGGCACTGGTTCTATGCTCAGATAGAAGGGTAGAGAAACGGTTCGACCTATTCCTGGTTTGACGATATTTGATCTTACTTGTCAGATAGTAGAGGAGCACGGTCAGGATATAGATGACACAACTGAGATGCCAAGTATGTTTTCAGACGTCTCAGCTTTTCATGTTGCTTTAGTAGGCATGATTACATGCATTCTTTTGTGTTGTTAAGTGAAGTAGACAATGAGAACTTTTGTGTGAGGATCTAATTGTCGAGTTGGTAGACCATAGTAAAATAAGTAAAGTTATTTTAGATATTATTCAAGGGTTAGTGTGATCGATCCGCAAAAAATTTTGAAATCCCAAGTTCAATGTTGAGGATGAGGATCCCAATGAGTGTGCTAAGAATACCAAAGTCACCTAGTCAGTATATCGATCGCTCTGTTTGCCATAAATGTCAGGATGTACCTTAGTCAGTGCCCTGACACTTCAATTACTAACTGAGTGCAGGTTCTTCGAGTGCTCTCAATGAGTAAGTTAGCATGATATATGTTCTGATACAACAGTTTCGAAACCCCACCCTATGTACTGAGAGTACTAAAGGTCAAGTAGTGAGTGTTGAGTCTCGAAGTGTAGAGATTCCTTTGATTTTGTCAGTGTGTATTCATGTGAATAGTAAGTGAGTTAGTTAAGTACGCCAAGCCTCATCAGTAGTGTCTCGTGTGGTATGATCACGAGCTATATAACAACTATATATCTCATGATTTAAGTTGTTGGTTTAATTGGGATAGATTTGTGCCTAATTAGCCTTAAAATAGGGATTTTTAAATAAGGGACAAAAGGCAATGGCTAAAAATATTTTGACCATTTAGGAAAATGGAAGTGATTAAGAAAAATGGGGTTTTTAATGGTGTTGGGCGTGGGTTTTATTCTCCTAATCTTTGTTCTTCTTTTCTCATTTGTTTCTCCATCCGCCTTCTCCAAAGCTTGCCCAAAATTCAAGATAAGTGTTTGAGATTCTTATATCCTCCTCTAAGCTTCAAAATTCATCCATAATCCTCCTCATACAAGCTTATGCTAAGAATCATCGTCTTCTTTTTAGCTTAAGGAAAAAGTGTGGAAAATAAAAAAATTCAAAAAGGAAGGTGCTTGATAACTGAAGGAGCTTCATTTCGAGTTTCTAAAATGAAGGTAGTGTCTTTCTAGTCCTTTAGAGTATTAAGATTTCGTAAATCATAAGAAATGGCTAAGATTTGTGTAGTTGAGCACTTAAGGTTTCATTTTTTATTCATGCCATATTTAGTATGTGTTCTATGACTCCTTAAGACTCTAAACAACTCCCGATAACATCGTTACATGATTTAGAATCAAACTATGGCATTTAGGGTGAATTTTGATTGTTTCCCGAACCTAAAATACCAATTCCAGGGTGTGATGAATAGTATCGATACTTGTTAAATTAGGTAAAAAAATTAGGGATTTTAGGCTGGAGTATTGATACTGCCAATGAGAATATCGATACTGTCCATGTAGTATCGATACTCCGGGTGATAGTATCGATAATGGGCCCAATTTCATAATAGGTTGCATTTTTTGTATGATACTTGTAGGGGTATCGATACTTGACCCTAGGGTATTGATACTACAAGTAGAGTATCGATACTACTCACTTTGGATGGTTAGATTTAACCCATTTAAGGTCCGTAAGAGCTAAGGACGATTCATAATAGTAAGACTTAGTCCATAAGGGACATAAATAACTAAGCATACCTAAAAACACTCGTAAGATTGGGTTACATCAGGTGTAACCATATTAAGTTTAATACGTTGAGTTATGTTCAATCGAGGACATATACGGATAGTCGAGACCAAGGATCGTTAAAGAAGACATCCATTAAGCGGTACGATGAATATGCCAAATTCAGTGGTAGAGAAAAAGTATGAGCTTCGAGAATGTCAGTCAACCTAGGAAAAGTAAACCTTCCTTTTTAGTTCAAGAGGTTCTAAAGGGAAGTACGATAAGATCAAATAGAGTACCACTGCTAAGAAATGAATCCGATCCAGATATAGGGTTAACCAGTTCCTCAGATAATAAGTAAGTCTTTAGATAACGTTCTAGATGAGAGAACGAGTGAGATAACAACTAGTGTGACGTTGACTTCACCTTAGTGAGTTCAGCTATGTTAAGGTATACCCAAGTTACCTTAGTTTCCCTAGTGAGGCATTACAAGTGCACAAAGAACTTCAGGGGCTAATTAGGGTGTGAGGCCCAAATACTCGCGAGGACTGGGTTAGTGATGTCAGTGTTGTGTGGCCCATGAGCCTTAGTTATGCATGGTTAGTTATGTCAGTTCAGTACAGTCGTGTAAGTTTCTGATGCACATAAATTCTTTTCTTACCTCTAGGCTATTCCGTACTCAAGATAATTTGGGATGTCATTCCGATATACATGTAAATTCTTCCGTCTGCACCATCATACCTACCTCATGTTTTCTTGTTTCAGTCATGCATATATAGTCCCATCAGTTCAGTATGTCAGATATGTTAAAGCTTGGCTTGAAGACTATGTGAGACCGAGTCAATGCTTTAGTTTGTGAGGGAATTGTTCCGATGATATGTGACACCTGGTTCCCCTTAGTGATCTATCTAATGGCTATGTGAAGACTAAGAGATCATTTAGTATGTTCATGGGAATTTCACCGATGCTATGTGACACCAGGGTTCCCTCAGTAACTAGTGTCTTAGATCTATGTAAGACCATATACTATGTAGGTTTGCATTCAGATAATGCACAATATGTCAAGTTTGCACTTAGATAATGCACGGGAGTATCAATGTCGCATTTAGATAATGTGTAGCATGTTTAGTCATTAGGGTTAGAGACCTTTTATAGGTGTACTCATGGCGAGGCCCTTATCAGATGATTAAGGGAAACATGAGACTCCTACTTCAGTGATATAGCAATAAAACCTTAAGTAGGTAGCACCTGATATAGGTCATACATGTACCTACTTCTTAGTACTATGTCTTTAGCATGTTTGTATTTATGAAATTCTAGATTAGTGATTATACTATTGGACTTTATAAGCTCAGCCTTCAGATTTTTTCGTAGTTCAGTCGATTTTGTAGTTCATGGAGCACTGTCGCAACAAGACTTCCACCATCTCTGACAGAGTATTGTACTGTAGCTTTAGTGTGCATGTTTATTCATAGAACCTTACAATGTATTTGAGTTGTAAACATCAAGTTGTATTATTGTTTTTTGAATTATGTATCACAAAGCTTTGATTTTGTAAAATGTTTTTACATATGTTATTTATATTTCATTATGATACGATTCAGTATGTTTGAAAAGGAAAAGAACAAGTTTTGAAATCAGGGGTTGCCTCGGTAGCCTAGTGTGGCACTTTAGTCCCAATCGGGTTTAGAGTGTTACAGAGTAAACTTAAAACTATTAACCCAAAATTTAGGGTGTTACAACTCTCCTTTCCTTCAAAGAAATTTCATTCTAAATATTTACTTGGATCGATTAGTGACCTATGCTTTTTCACACACTTAGGAGCCTCAAAGCATATAAACTTTTATTAAGTCTGAACTTAAGGGAATAAGCTCCTACAACATGATATGCTACTCGGAAACTCACAATCAATCTATGACTATTTTTCTTATAGGGTACTACCTGCGTCGAACCTTAAGCGGAAACCTTCGAGAAGCACAAACCTAAGAATCACGTTCTTGCTATCTAACATTGAAAGTTTACAGTGTTCACAAGGAAAACGATACTCCATGATTCAACTGCCATTGCTAAATCCTTCATTGGTTAGTTCTACTTAATCGAGTTAACATACTACACCTTTTTATAAATCTCTTTTACTTACTGAACTTAGGTAACTCGCCATGCTACATGTACACTTGTCAACACGGTCTCGATACGACTACTGAAGATATGATAACAATTCATGGTTTTCTATATATCGATTACACTTCCACTGCACAACTCTAATTCAATACTCATCCACATTTAAAATATGGGAAGTTGAAACTCAGATGATTGTTTTTTCTTGAAGGTCAAAAAATATGGGAAAAGGTCAGAAGATGATCAATTTTGATTGACTAACAAAGGCTTAAAAAATAAAATAAATAAATGAAAACTTAAAAGCTTAAAAGGTTGAGAGAATGAACGATAATTAATAAAAGGATGCTTGTGTTGAATGAATGAGTAAGAGTGAAAACCAAGCCTCCTTTATATTGGTTTCATATAGGGGTAAAATTGAAAGAAAAAGAATAAAAATCCCAATATTCTTTCTAAAATTCTTACCAACCTCACGGTTATTTCTCCAACAAATTATATTTTAACAATCAACTTTGAAAAGTAAAAGTATAATTTGTTTACATATTTGCATTATTCATAATCCCCCACAAATGCAAATAAATATAGTTTGTCTGAAAAATGTTTGAAGTAAGTAAAAAGTAATGCAAAATTATTCCCTTAAGTATTAGTGAACGCATTTGGAACTAATATATAGTGGAACGAGCAATTCTTCTCTCTAACAAGTGAATGAATCTGAAACTTGTTAAGATAAGAGTAAACTTTTAGCACACGAATAATTTCTTCACCAATTGAGTTCCATGATAGACCAACAATATAGCCAGTATACCTCAGGATGTTGGTAAGTGCTCTAGGAAAAAAAACCCTAACGTTTTCATAGAAGATGGCTAGTGCTTAACACTTACGTAGGTGATTTCATCAAGTTTATCTCAATATATGCCACCCAAATAAGGGATATGAAATCATTAAGAGCATTTAGTACTCAACCTCGCAATTAAGATTTGGTGAATTCATCAAGTCCGTCTCACAAGGACCACCCAAGTCATGGGCTATGAACACATTAAGAACATAAACTCGTTTTACATTGGTGGATTCATCAAGTCCTTCTCATTAGGACCATTCAAAATCTGGGCTATGAATCCATTAAGAATTCAAAAACTCGACCTCAATTGTACACAGTACATCATAGGGACAACAAAGAGTGTACTATATTCAATCAATGGGCTTAAGATACATCCCCCTCGATGTATCAAGGATCATTTTCCTACATAACCCTTTGGTTAGTTCATTAGCTTGGTTCTTTTCTGATTTCACGTACTCCATAGAGAGTACATTATTCCATATTAAGTTTCTCACATATTCACGTCTTATCTAGATATGCCTTTTCTTACCATTTTAGGCTTATTTTGAGCAACACTTATTGATGCTTGTGAGTCACATAGTAAGGAAATTGGAGGCGAATGCCCTCCTCACAAAAGAATCTTTGTAAGTATATTCCTAAACAACTCAGCTTCTTTTCCAGCTAAACCAATAGCTAGAAACTTTAATTCCATGGTGAAACGAGCAATACACATTTGTTTAGCATACTTCCACGAAATTGCTCCTCCTCCCAATGTGAAAACATAGTAACGGGTAGAACTAACCTCATTATTGTCATTTACCCAGTTAGCATTACAATATCCCTCGAGGACCGCCAGATAACCAACAAATTGCAAACCCCAAGTAATAATACCTTTAAGATACTTAATAAATGTTTAAGAGTATTCCAATTTTCGCTACTTGGGTTATAAGTATATATACTAAGTCTATTGACATCATAAACAATATTTGGCCGAGTGTAGTTCGTTAAGAACATAAGACTTTTAATAATCTCGGCATACTCACTTTAAGATACACAATTCTCTTTCTTTTTTAAAAATATGCTAGAATTATATGAGTTTGATAACTCCATAGAAGGGCTATATTTAGTGCATTTTCATTTAAGTTATTGGCTATCTTAAAGCATATTTAGGTTCATGTAGATGCATTTAGGAGCATATATTGCATTTGATGGTATAGATTTGTTGTGGCATATTAATTTGTAAATGATGATATTTTATGGGGAAGGTTGTGCTTTGCTGATGATGTGCAAGTTGATGAAGCAAAGGGTGCCCAAGTAGAATTGTCGTAACATTTCTAGATGGTGAGCAAAGGAGAATTGCCAAGGCAATTTAGGATGATTAAGAATGAGGAAAATGTCGCGATGGCTACGATGACATTTCTAAACACATAAAAAGAAAAAAGAGCTAAAGATATCTTCATCAAAGTGCTAGTTATCCAGCACTAGCGTGATTTCTACTGCTAACCACCTAGGAGTGGACCACTACACCTTTGTACCCATTTTCATGTGAGGGGAATGTACCCTAGGGTACTATGGAAATTATTTTCACTAAAACCTAGGACATTCCCCTAGTATAAATAGAAAATGTGGCCATAAAAATAGGGAGATTCTTTTTTAGAGGAAATAGTGAGCTAAACAAGAGTGAAGGGGCGACTAAAGCTTCCATATTACCTTTCCCTTTCATCATTTTAAAAGGTTTCCTCCATAGCCAAGCTCAAGAGAGTGGCAAGCAAATTGTTCAAGAGAAGCTAGCATCAATAAGGTGGTTGTGGTTATCCAAGGAGCAACCGACAACACGCATTGGGAGTTTCCTCCACAGTTATGTTTATTTTCATTTGATTTATTGGGTTTTATGGAATGAATTACTTTTATGGACGATTCGAACCCCACCATGAACTAAACCTTATTTGGTGTGGGTTATTATGGATGATTAAGTGTTTGCTTTATTGAATGATTTATGTTTTTATGTTTTATCTATTTCTTTTCTTATTGTACTTAATTACTTAAGATTGTAAGAGCTATGAGAATAGCCTTGTCTTAGGTTTAAATCTTAGTGTTCGAGAGAAACTAAGTGAAAGATCCTTAGTGTTCGAGAGTAACTAAGGTAGGATCAACGTGAGCAATGGGTTTTAGCTGCTAACTAAGACCTAATCCACCTTAGAGATTAGGATAGGATTTCAACAACTAAAAGGAGTAGTTCTTATTTGATAGGTTTTATGTTATTGTTCATGCCGAGAGGTATTGTCATGGCATTTTTATCTGTCAGGTTACATGACTAGAGATATCATAGGGACACTCTTAATAAGCTCTGTCGAGCAAATAAACATAGAAGCTTGAATTATTCTGAAAGGTAAGGCTTAGGATTCCTTAGTATCCCCACCATTAATTCCCATTGTAGCTTGTTTGTGTGAGGAATATTAAGTCTGCTTATTTATTTTCGAATTCTCAACTCACTTTGCCTTGACATTTTTAGTTGTTTACATTTCAAACACATCTTCAATTACCATGACATTTCCATTTGCTACACTTCCACATTGCCATCATATCTTAATTTTCCAAAACATTTCCACGCTACCATTGAACCCCCATCTGCATACATTCCATTTTGCCACAACATTTTCACTTGTGCATATTACCATACTAACTATACTTAGATAATTTAGTATTCGTGCTTTAACTTAACTTGCAATTTCTTTTAATTTCTGTTGAGATGATACTCATTCACCCTATATTTCTTGTTCAATTCTGTATACTTGCACATATTTTGTGTCTAATTTATAGTACTTACAACACGCAACAAGGTTCTTATGGGGTTTTCATCAAAACTATAAAATATCTTTAATAATTTTTTTTATATAGTGAGACTGATTTATAGAAAACACCCTATCATATTTATTAACTGTTACCCCTAAAATTACATCTACCTTTCCCAAATTAGTCATTTTAAATCTGGAAGATAATTTTTTTAGTTTTCATAATGGCTTCGATGTGTGTGTTAAAAAGCAATAAGTCATGAACATGAAGACTAATAATATCATAGTTTGATTCAAGCATTTTAGTATACACACATGCATCAACATCATTAATTACAAAACCATAACTAAGAATTGCTTTGTAAAAGTTTTGTACCAGTGTTTTAGAGCTTGTTTGAGACCATACAAGGATTTTTTGAGTATGCAAACCTTATCCTCCTTTCCAAAGACCATCAATCTTAGAGGTTGTTCCATATAGATCTCTTCATCTAAATCTCCATTTAAAAACGTTGTCTTGACATCCATCCAATGCACCTATAGATTATGAATGGAAGCTAAGGCAAATAATACATGAAAGTAGAGATCTTACTAACAGGAGAATATGTATAAAAAAATCAACTCCAAGTTTTTTAGTGAACCCCTTTACAACTATTCTTGCCTTATACCTTTGTGTTGAGCATTTGGTCTTAGTTTCTTTCTAAATACCCATTTATTACTAATGGTTTTAAAACTCTTAGGCAAGTCCACTAATTCCCAAGTGTGATTAAACAAGATAGATTCAAGCTCATCATTAATTTCTTTTCTCCAAAAACTAGCATCAATAGAATTAATAGCTTTATCATACGTTTTTGAATCATCATCTATTAAAAACATTGAATCTATAGAATCATTAATCTAATATAAGTCATCAAGTTCAACAATAAATCTGGACCAAAACTAGATGCAATTTTGTGTCTTTTACTCCTCTTATGTTCATTAACAAGATCAATATCTCTAGCATGTTTATGTGACGATGATGGAGTATGATTATCATGCACTGAAATATTTTTTTTCAAAGGATTTTTGCATGCAGACAAAATCAATAAGTTGCAACATTCAAGACATAACTAAGAAAACAACATCAAATGTTTTAGAACAAATAGAACTCTTTTTGAAAGAAGACAAGCCTACTTTAGCTAAACACCCCCACACTTTCAAATAATTCAGATTAGGGGCATAACCTTTCCATAGTCCATAAGGGGTATATTCTAGTTTTTATGAGATTCTATTAAGAATACGATTTGTACAAAGAACGACCTCACCCCACATATATTCGACAAGCTCAAATTTAATAAAAGAATATTAATATTTCTTTTGTGTTCTGTTTTTCCATTCAACTATATCATTTTGTTGTGGGAAGTAGAGAATAGAGAACTCATGAATATCATCTTTTTCTTATACTTCTTTAAGAAAGTTAGAACCATGTTCACCACCTCTATTAGATCTTACTCGTTTTTATCATTTTATGATGTAATACCCCAAATTTTGGCTAGTGACCAAAATGTATGTTTTGAAAGTTTGTTCAAAAGTATAACCTTTGTAAAAGTTTAAGGACCAAAATTTAATTTTAAAAAGTTATATATTTTAGCCTACAAATGAACAGTTTGGCCTAAAACAAGAATTTTTGTATAAATCAGATTTTCGGTACGATATTTGTATTAAGAGCTATAAAGCGATAAAGTTCAGAAGAAAAATCGGATAATATGGTCGAACTAGAATTTCATGAAAATTTGAAGGATGCTAGATAAAGGTGTGAAATATCATTTCCATATTTTAGATCATTGAAATTTAGTATGGATAAGTGGAATTGAAGTCAATTTGTCAGATTTGGCCAAACAGTGGATATTTAGTGACTAAAATGCAATTTTTGAAAATTGCATAGTGAAAGTAGAAAGTCAAAGCTAAATTGGTTCATCATTGACAAAGGAATATTTTAATGGATGATAAGGGAATGACATTTGGTAATTATAAAGGTTCGATAATGGTAAAAAAGAAATTTCTCATTAATCGAATTTTAAATTCAAGTATATTATTTTCAATCCAAATGTATAATTAAATCATACTAGAATATTCAAGAAAAGAAAAAATTTCAGCTTCTACTCTCTATTGGCCGAAACGCCCAAGCTTGCTAAGGTATGGTATTTAATTTGTTTTTTAAGCTTACATGATTAATTTTTGAATTAAGTAGTAAAATAGAAATTTATCTACTTCAAATTCTCTATCATTTTGTATAAGAAATTCATGCTAAATATGCTTAGATGTTGAGATTTGGTGATTAGGGTTTATGGAGAATTTGTTGAGTTTGATGACTTAAAGGTTGAATTTTATGTTATGATGTTGTAGGTTAATTTCCAAGCATGTGTAATGATCAAAGTTCTTTAGAATTGCATAAGAACCATTTGGCCATACCTAGGGTTTGTGGGAATTGATTAAATTTGAGTTGAATTTGATGTTATGATGTTTGGAATTCATGAATTTGATCATAAGAGGTTAAATTCATGCTTGAAATTGAATGAAATCCTTTTCCTATTGCACTGGGTAGGTTCGACCATAGGGGGAAATTGGGGGGAAATATTGAAATATTTCCTATGGTCTAGAATTCATATTAGATGTGTTCTATGTGATTTGGAGATTTATTTGGATCAATTTGAAAACACGAGATACTAAAAGGTTTGTTTTCCAAGTTTTGAGAATTGTGGGATATTAATGCATAATTGTATAAATTGGAGTATTTAATGCTGATTTCAAATGTAGAATGCTGGAATTTTAAGTTAGAAAAATGATTTGGGAGCAAAGTGCAATTTTGGTAAGTTGCAAAGTGTAATTCGAAAGGTCTTGATGCTTTAGGGACTTTATTGCAAATTTATTAAATGTTAAAGTGTTGGTTTGAATATTTTATTAAGGTGCTGGAAATTTTGATAATTAATGTGACATGATCATAATGGTAAAGCGCCATTATGAAATAAATGGAAAGGTTGATATTGATTCTAAAAAGAATTCATAATTAGTGGCTTGATTGTGAAGTTGATAAATGTTGAAGGGTTGATGATGGCAAATAAATAGTTATGGATTCAAATGATTATTTTGGGAAGTTTGAAATTGTGATGGGAATATGATTTGGTTTAATATCGATTTTATTTTATAGACTTTTATATTGTTAAAGTTAGCCTATGTTAGTATTATACTAACATATAGTTGAATATTTTGTGTTATTATTACGATGTTGTTAGATCAAGATGAACTTAACGATTCTAGTGACGCGAAACAAAAAGACAAAGCTCGTGAGTAAAGGAGTGTTTTATAAAGGTTCGGTAGTGAGGCAAAGGTGAGTGCAGCTTATTTATTTAATTATTCTGATAGAGGGAAAATTGCGATAAGTCGACCTCATATTAATATTAAATTATGATTTCTAATTACTTATGGATTATTTCCATAATGTTTATTTAAAAGTGTTGAATTATGTTTCGATATAACAAATTTAAGGCAAAATGTTTTTTTTGGACTTGAATTGAATTTATTCAAAGTTTTAAAAAGGTTTCAAAAATAATTCAAAGTCCATTAAATTCAAATTTGAGCAAAAATGGCAAATGTGTATCGATACCCCTATGAGTGTATCCATACACTGATGTACCGATACCCCCTGCAGGTGTATCCATACACCTATGACTGCTCAAACACCGAATGCAAAAAGGGTACCGATACCCCTATGAGTGTATCCATACACTGGTGTACCTATACCTATGTAGTGTATCTATACACTGGCTGCAATAACTAGTTATGACTAGTTTAATTTGAATTTAATGAAGGTGTACTGATACCCTATGAAGGGGTACCGATACCCTATGAAGGGGTACCGATACCCCTTATTATGGGAAACCTATTTTATAGAAAATCATCCCCAAACGGCTGCAAAACATCCCAACAGCTAGATACGACTTCAAACACATTCCAAGCTATAAATACAAGCTGAGGACACTTGAAGAAGTAAGAGAACAACTATCCAAACAATCAAACACAAGAGAATAGTTTTTCATTCTTATTTGATCATTCTCTTGTAAATATTTCTGTTCTTGTGAGCTTGTCGATTCGAGCTTCTGAAAAATCCTAACAAAAAGTTAAATGAATTGTTTAGGGTATGAACTGCCCAAGTTTATGTTTTTAAGATGATGAATTAAAAATAAATTTGATATTGAACTGTTGATTATAACACGATTGTAATATTATTTTAAAATCCCATTGTATGTTGCATTGAGAGTCGTAGGTACATGTGTTGAGTAATATTGATTCTAAACTGGTACATTCATTACACTATGAATGGCACCATTGGTGCAAACGATATGATTGCACTTGGAGTGCATATTCTGATTCTGATGATAGCACCGTGAAGTGCTAAGCGCGCATGATATGTATGACTCACGTATCTCGCATTCTCTTAAATATACTTTGGGTTATGAATTGAAATGAGAAAGTTTATTAAATGTGCCTGAATGGAAAGAAATATAAAATGATTATTATATATGATAAAGTTTATCATGATTTTTTATAAAATCATGAGTTGATATTGATTTCCAGGTTTTCGGATGAAGAAAATTGGCTCTAATAGTCGGTTTGAAATTATAAAACATTTATTGAATTTATTTTTTTTACATATTTTGTTTTAATTTATGCTACGTTAAAATTGTTTTATCTCACCTTGAGTTATTAATGCCCCACTAAGTTATACTTAGCGCGTGATGATTTGCATGCGTAGGTTCTGACAGAGAAAAGCACGTGCAGTGTAGAGCCACCGAGCATCGTTTTGGATATCATATCTACCACATGTATCAGTAAGACATCTATGATGTTATTTTTAACTGTTACTGGCATGTATATTTATATTTGTTAGATGTTTTATCGGATTTATTTTATATGGTTTGTAGTAGTTAATCGGGACTATTTTGTTTTGGTTGACTTTAGTATATCAGAATATTATGTAAATAATATGTACATATAGATTATGTTTTTAAATGGTTTTCAAATTAAACAGTATTTAGGTAGTTTAAAATAGTATGTGAAACAACACTAAACTGCCTAATTGCTGCCTAAAATCAGATTCTTTTTAAAAGATTAAATTTTGTTATATGATTTTATGTGATTAATGAAATAGTTTTTAAGTTGAGAAAGCAATGTTTTTTTTAAAATTGAGTAGTTTTGTTCAACGAATATCTGTAGTATTGATGTGACTTCTTTAACTCATATTTCTAGATGTATACGTGTTATGAGTGTTACATTTATTGGTATCAGAACTATATGCTTAACTGATTCTCGACCTAAACTGAGTTTATGTCATGTTGGAAATCTAGACATACTACTAGGATGTCGAAATTACTGATTTGGTATGGTTTTATGATTTTATTTGTGATGTTGCTCCTTGTTAACGTATGGATAATTGTGATTGTTTAGATGCTAAATTCGAAGGGCTCAAGATAGGTTATCAAACATGATGTTCTCGAGACAACTGATAGTGGTAGTAGTAATGAGGTCTAGCATGTACCTCATGACTAGTAGGAGGACAATCACATCAGGGAGTGCCAGCTCTAGATCAGGGAATTTTTTGCAAGCATTAGAGACTATATTGGCTCGATATAACCCAATAGACACCTCCCCCCTGCCGCCTCCACCTCCTCTTCCTGCTCCTCTTACCCTGAGGGTGCATATTTTGAAAGAATTGAAAAGTTTAGGGGTGTCAGAATTTAAAGGTGAAGCGAATGAAGACCTGGTTGTGGGGATATGTGGTTGAATGATGTGAAGACTATGTTGAATAGTCTTCACTGTTCAGAAGAGGAAGGACCGGAGGGAATAGTTTCATTACTCTAAGGTCATGCTTGATTTGGTGGACAAATATGACGACACGTGTTCCTCCAGATCAGATTACTTGATAGTTCTTTCAGGATGCTTTTTAGAGGAAATATATCGGGGAGTAATTTATTACTAAGTTGAAGCAAGACTTTTTTAATCTAATTTAGGGTAACAAATCTATTTACGAGTATAAATGTGTGTTTAATAAGCTTGCTCGATATGCTTCAGAGAGTGTCCCTACATAGAAAGATGTATGTCAGAAATTTATTGGAGACCTTTGCCCCAGACTAAAAGAACTCCTGCTGATTGCAAATTTGACCACTTTTCAAGAAGTAGTAAATAAAGATAAGGAATTGGAAATGGCCCAAGATGAAAAATTATGATTGACTAGAGACAACAATCAAATAGATCAGGAGCATCCAGTCTAAAATAGGTCGAGGTTCAGGTTATCAATACCAGAATAAATCAGAAGATGGTGCTTATGGTCAGAAAGGATATGAAGCAAAAAAAGGTCGTCAAACTCAAACGATAGCTAATGGAGCTAGTATATCAGCTCAATTACAGGGTTTGTTCTCATCATGCCAGCATTGTGGTAACACTCATCCTGGAGTATATAGAATAGTTTTGTGAGCTTGTTTCCATTGTGGAGATACGATTCATTTTATCAGAGACATCCCGTTAGTAGGTGAGAGGTTTGTATAGATAGAGAGAACTATAGTGGTGTCTTAGTGAGGAGGCCGAGGAAGAGGTAGATGGAGGGGATATTCTGAGACAACTTCCCAATCTAATATATGTGTTTCAGCTAAGAATAGAGAGGACCGAGATGATCCTGAGATTATAGAAGGTAATTTCTATCATTATGATGAGCATGTATTTGTTTTGATTGATCTGGGTTCTACGTATTCCTATGATAGTTAAAAACTAGTTAGAGATAAAAGTATTCCGTTAGAACCCATTGAAAGCGATATGATAGCTACAAATCCACTGGGTCCTAGTGTCAGAGTAAAACAGATCAGTAGAAATTGTCCGATAAAGATTCAAGGGGTTGTATTCCCGATAAATCTTATGGAATTGCCATTTGACGAGTTCGAGATCATATTGGGCATGGATTGGTTATCTCCGCATTATGGCTGGGCAGATTACCGCATGAAAAGTGGTTATTTTTTAAATATGCGGAGGGTTCCGAAATAATAGTTATCGAACAAAAAACGAAAAATTGGCCAATGTGATATATGCAGTGACAACAATGAAATTGATGGAAAAAGGTTGCTCAACTTCTCTGAGAAACGTGATTGACACTCGAACATCTGAAGTTAGATTAGAGGATTGTAGCACCCCTTTCCCATATGGTCTCGAACATGAGTCAAAGATGTCACATACTTTTTAAAACATTTACCGTACTCATAAACAATAAAATTTTATTCTTAAATAACACGACTTAATAATAAAATATACTTCTATTATAAAATGTGTCAAAATCCATATTAAAGTAAAATAAACTTTTTTTACACATATACATGCCAACTAGAAATTTTAAACAACAGTAGGGTGTCATTATTGAAACTGGTAAGTAGTCTACGATGATTGATGCCAAGTCCAACTCCTTACCCCACTCGCTTCTTTCATCTACGCATGAAAATCATCACACGCTAACTATACACTTAGTGAGGCAAATTTATATCTATATTAAAAAAATTAAGTCATATCAAAATATGAAACATCATAATAATCAAAGAACTGTAGATATCATATAAAATATATATGACATGCAATCAGACTTTTCAAAGTCATTTCCATCAACACATAACCTACACATTTCACATATTCCAATCATATCCCAATGTATATCAAGTGAGAATTCATGAGACAAGATTCAGGAAAGTGTACACAAAATCTATTCAAACTACCACATAGGTAATATGCACTTTAAGTGATAAACATGAGAACAAGCACTGTAGAACACAATGTCACTATACTAATATTCAGAATGAAAGTTCACATGTCAAAACACATTAACACCATAATTTCACATATAGTGCTAGGAGTACATGAATGTACTAATCAGGAGTGAACAAATACACTAATTCTTGGAGTACAAAGTTGCACTAACACAGAAGTGCATACTAGCACTAATACATGAGTGCTCAATGGCACTGATTCAGGAGTGCACGGATGCACTAATGCAGGAGTACCCAAAAGTAATAATACAAGAGTGCACGTATGCACTTATACAGGAGTGCACAAATGCACTATAACTGGAGTGCATCAAGGCACTAAAACAGGAGTGCAACAAATGCACTAATACTAGAGTGCACGAATGCACTAAACATGATTGATATATAAACACTAAACAAGATCGATCAATAAAAACTCTACTTTATGACATGCCAATTGTACCAAAGACTCTCAATGCACATACAATTAGATTTTACATCAAATTTGTATACCATTAATTTATCAAGAGTATCCATAGATACTAACATATCAAATATCATATAAACATTCATTGGGTAGTTCATACCCTAAACCTTTCATTTCCACATAACATCAGTATATCATGGAATCATCATTTATAACTTTCATTTTTGACATATGAACATCATATTTCATCATATGATAAATATCATAATTATCATGCCAAGATATTAGATTTGGAATATTTCAAACATTTAAGATAACATATAACATAAGAGAAGCATAAAAAGCATAATTTATGACAAACTTCACATGTTGGTTGTTCGCGCTCCCTCAAAGAAATATTGTTATGTATTAATTTACATACTTAAAAATTTTTATGTTTATACCACTGGAAACTAAACTCTATTATGAATATAACCATATAAGGAACGCCTTCTAACTCCATTTGTACAATTTATAGTGAATTTTCAAAGCTGACTTACAGAAGTTGTTTTGAGCAAAATCTGTTGTCCTGTTTTCTTACCTATCATGGATTAAAAATTCATATCTTTTTTTATACTTCTCAAAATCAGTAGCCGTTTACTTTACACAAAACTAAACTAACATAAAAATACAAATGTATAATTTATGGTGATTTTCTAAACTTATTATCCATAACATAAATTCTAGGCATATTTCTCCAATTTGTATTTCAGCTTATTCACTAATTTCTTTAGCTCACCAAATGCACATATAAGCATGAATCATCAAGTCATACAACATTAGGAGTCACTTTTTACTAGAGCAACTACATCACTGGCTCATCACAAGCCAATCTTTGCTCAATACCATAAATAAAAATTAAATATGCACTCACCTAGTGTCCTTAGCTTGCAAACCTTCCTTAGAAATTCAAATTCACCCTTAATTCTAATGTTGCTTGATTTGGACTTCAATCATAATCTAAATGAACATCATTATAATACATATACATTTCAAACCACATGTTATAATCTCACTAACATAGGCACACAATAGAAAATCAATTCCTAAAAACATTTCGATGCACATTCGATACAAATTCCATATCACAACATAAATGTTGACTTTAACACTTCAAATTGACCATTCAAGTTCCTTTTTATCCAATTGATCCAAACTTCACATAATATTTTCACTTAAGTTCCCAACTTTTTTATATTTATGATTTGATCCTCAACTTTTACCAACTTCCAAAATGACCCAATTTCACATTCTATCATCAATTTCAACATTCCAACATTAATTTCTAACATACTAAAACAACTATTAAACAATTACACCTTAACTCCATAACTTTTCATAATTGATGAATAAGTCCCCCAATTTTTATAAAATTACAAATTGGTTCAAATAATTTTCTAAAGTTTGTAGAACCTTCCAAATATCATTTCTAAGCTTAAAGAAATTTTTCACAATTTTCCCCAAAATAAAACCCTAAGGTCGAATAGTATAGAGGCTAGAATTCCATAATTTTCACGTGATTTGAGCATGAAATCAACCTTTATTCATCATTTCAAAATGTATACAATCAAACCCTCTAACTTAATTTCATCAACACAAATTTCCCCTAACTTCAGGTTTAGGTTGAATTTAAAAGAAACATTTTTAGGTGATTTTAATCATCAATCAAGCTTGAAAATGATTCTACAACATTAATAATCTCAAAATCCATCATCATTTCATAAAACCCTAATATGTTCATAAACCCTAAAATTTTGGATCTTAGCATTCAAGCAAGATTAGCATAAAATAATGGTACCAAATGATAGAGCTCTTTGAATAGAACAATTTTCTATTTTACGTTTTAATCCAAAAACCAAAAGAAATTGCTTAAAATGAGAAATAAAATTTCTCTTACCTTATGCTAGGGTACATAGCCATGGAGAAAATATGAGCAAATTTTTCATCAAATTTCTAGTTAATTTCATGTTAATTTGTCATTTATTTAAGCTTAAATGAATTTAAAATTCATTTAATAGGAAATGACAAATTTGCCCTTAATGAAACTTGATACTTACATTCATACCAAGCCACATGTTACTTATCATATTTCAAAAGTCAAAGATGCACAAAATAATTTACCCTTTACAACTTTACCCATGCACTTTCCCAAAAACTTCAATCTTGTCATATTTATCCAACGATCCAAATTGAACATGGAAATAATTCTCAAATCCATTGATTCATATTATTTTCCATCATCTTAAAAATATATAAATAAAATTTCTAAGCTTAATTTAACATCCTTCAAATTTTCCCGAAATTTCTATTCGATCCGATTTACCGAATATTTTTATTGGACTTTAACACTTTATAGATTTTAACACAAATTCCAGATCAATCAAATGATTCCCACTAAAACATCGTTATTAGGGGTGAACTATTCATTTACGGGGTCAGAATACCTAACTTTTAGAAATTACCTTTTCAGTCCCTAAACTTTCTAACTTTATACTTTGGCTACTAAACTTTTAAAATTGTATTTTGGTCACTAACCAAAATTTGGGGTATTACAAGGATATTTTGATAGTTCGGGAGTTTCTAGGTGTATTTCTCAATGAGTTACCTGGATTACCTCCTGATAGAGAAGTGAAGTTTAAGATTGATATTTTTTTGGTATTGGGCCTATTTCAATGGACCCATATCGAATGGCTCCGACCGAACTCAGAGACCTAAAGGCACAAGTTCAGGAGCTTCTAGATCAAGGTTTTATTAGACTGAGTGTGTCTACATGGGGTGCACCAGTACTGTTTGTTAAAAATAAAGATAAATCGATGTGATTATGTATAGATTATTGTCAGTTGCTTAAAGTAATGGTGAAAAATAAATATCCTCTTCCGAGGATCGAGGATCTATTTGATTAGCTCAAAGGTTCTTCAGTATTTTCAAATATTGATCTTCGGGCTGGGTTTCATCAATTAAAGATTAAAGAGGAAGATGTTTCGAAAACGGTTTTCAGAAATCGATATTGCCACTATGAGTTTGTAGTGATGCCATTTGGACTGACTAATGCTCTAGTAACATTTATGGATTTGATGAATTGGGTGTTTCAGACGAACTTGGATCAGTTTATAGTTGTGTTTATTATTGATATTTTGGTTTATTCTAAGACTAAAGAGGGACATGAAACACATCTTCGAATTCTACTCCAGATATTGAGGGATAAAAAGTTATATGCCAAGTTGTCAAAATGTAAATTCTGGTTGCCAGAAGTTTCTTTTCTTAGCCATGTGATTTCAGCAGAAGGAATCATAGTAGATCCCAAGAAAGTACAAGTATTAGCTGAGAGGAAAACTCTAAAGAATGTTTATAAAGTTTAAAGTTTCTTGGGATTAGTTGGCTATTATCAGAGATCCGTGAAGAATTTTTCAATGATTGCGTCCCAACTTACTAAGCTGCTTAAAAAAGATGTGTCGTTTGTTTGAACTGAGAACTGACAAGAAAGTTTTGATATAGTTAAAAACATTATGAAAGAAGTGTCAATTTTAATGCATCCAGAATCAGATAAAAATTATATGATTTACACTAATAAGTCCCATAATGGTTTGGGGTGGGTTTTAATGAAAGAAGGAAAAGTGGTAGCCTATGATTCAATACAGTTAAATAAACATGAAAGAAATTATCTGACGCATGATTTGGAGTTAGTAGTTATATGTTTTACTCTAAAAATATGATGCCACTACCTGTACGGTGAGTGGTGTTATATATATACATATCACAAAAATCTAAAGTATTTGCTAACTTAGAAAGAATTGAACCTGAGACAAAGAAGATGGATCAAGATTCTAAAGGACTATGATGTGATTATTTACTATCATCCTGGGAAGGCTAATGTGATAGCAGACACACTTAGTCGAAAGACATTTTGTAGTTTGAGAACTTTAGATGCTCGATTGTCAATAAAAAGTGTTGGTGCACTTGTTGCAGAAATGAGATTGAGACCTGCATTATTAGATTGAATCAAAGATCTTCAAAGAAAATATAAAAAATGTTTAGAAAAAATTGAGCAAGTGAAGAAGGGTGAAAAGAAAGACTTTGAAGTTAAGTCTGATGGATGTTTATATTATCATGATCGAATTTGCATACTCGATGATAAAGAATTAGAGAATGATATTCTTTTTTAAGATCATTATAGTCCTTTTACTATGCACCCAGGAGGGAACAAAATTTATCAAGATTTAAAGAGCCAATATTGGTGGGTATAAATGAAAAGGGCTATAACTGAGTTTGTACCCAAATGCTTAACCAGTCACCAGGTAAAAGCAGAGCATCAGGTGCCATCTGGTTTGCTGAATCCTATTTTTATACCCCAGTGGAAATAGGAAATGGTTATTATAGACTTCTTGCTATGTTTGCCTTTGACGCCCAGTAAGAAATACTCGATTTGGGTGATTGTGGATAGATTGACCAAGACAACACACTTTATCCCAATTCGAGCGGATTACTCGGTAGATAAGTATGTTAAATTGTATATCAGGGAGATTGTACGACTACATGGAGTACTTGTCTCTATAGTTTCCTACAGATATCCAAGATTTACTTCAAGGTTTTGAAAGTCTTTGCATGCAGCTTTGGGAACTCGACTGAATTTCAACACTTCTTTCAAACAGATGGTCAGTCTAAGTGAACTACTCAAATACTTGAAGACATGCTAAGGGTGTGTGTTATTGATTTCAAAGAATCATGGGAAAATTACTTGCCTTCAGCAGAGTTTTCTTATAATAACAATTATCAGTCGAATATCAAGATGGCTCATTTTAAAGCATTATATGGAAAAAAAATGTCGGACACCTTTGAACTAGTTTGAGTTAACAGATCGAGATATAATTGGTCTAGATTTGATCAAAGAAATGGAGGAAAAAGTAAAGGTTATTAAAGACAATCTCAAGATAGCTCCTAACAAACAAAAATTGTATTCTGATTTGAAGGGAAATGAGATCAAGTTTGAAGAGGGTGATAAAGTATTTCTTAAAGTTTCACCTTGGAAAAAGGTTATGAGATTCGAGCGTAAAGGAAAGTTGAGTATGAGATTCATTGACATGTATGAAATTATAAACAGAGTTGGTACGGTAGTGTATCAACTAGCATTACCTACAAAGATGGACAAAATTCATAATGTTTTTCATGTATCGATGCTTTGGAAGTATCAGTCGGATCCTTCACATGTGATTACACCGGAGGAAATCAAGATCCAGTTAGATTCATGATAAATGCATCACACGCCCTAAAGCTAAGTATGATGAATTTAATATACCACTTGGCCCTAAATCACAGTTCAAGCATTCATCTGCAAGGGTCTAATAGCATCATATTTACAACAACTTTTTGAAGGGGATACAGTTGTTATCCGGTCGACATGTCTACTGGAGATACAACCATATGTCTTATCTTTCCAACGGTTCTTGAATCGCATCAATCCAATATCGGGAACTCAAGATACATTCATTTTACTGAAGACAACACAAGCAGAAATTCCTATACGAGATTAATACGTGATTTTATAAATATTACGAATTTTCAATATTTATATTGATTATTTGTAATATAATTTAATATAGGATGATGCATTATCTATTAGGATTAGATTTATTATTTATTAGGGATTAAGTTGAGTTAAACATTATTTTTAGTTATTATTATTTATTAGGAATTAAAGTTAAGAGAGGTTTAGTTTGTTATTATTTTATTCATTAGTTATTTAGGATCTTTAGAACTCACCCCCTATATAAAGGAGGCTTCACTCAACTTTTTAAATCAGATTTCTTTATTAGTAATACAACAAGAGTTTATTTTGCAAGTGTTGATTGCTTTGTGCCTTCGAAGCTTCTTCTCCTGGAGTTCTTTCAAGTTCTAGTGAGGGAGATTAATCTTCACACTCTAATTTTCCTTTTTATCATGACTAGGAGGGTTGGTTAGAGTCATACTATCGAGTTTGCCTTTTCATTGTGACTAGGAGGGTTCAATATGACACTTAGAGCCATATTATCGAGTTTGCCTTTTCATTACGACTAGGAGGGTTCGATAGGACACTTATCCATATACTTTCCACAAATCCATCCTCACCATCATCAACTTTACCAGTCACCTTCATAAGGGAGCCACCTTTCACTATTCATCATCTTTTGTTCTTCATCGGGTCTAGAGCTTTCTAGGGTTGATTCTTCAATAATAGCAACATTCATTAATCCGCCACCACTTTCCTATCAATTGGTATCAAATTTGAACCGGTTCTTGGAAAGAAGTAAGCAATCTTGCTTGTTCTTGCACACAAAACCGTCCAAGTACCCTAACAGAGCTAGTTCACAAAAGATTCATCGTTTCAGGTTTTTTTTATTTAATTTTAATTTAGATTCAAATCCTTCTTGTTAGTTTACTGTTTAAAAAAACAAAAAAAGGGCCGAAAAAGCCAAAATTTCAAAAAAAAAATGCAAACAAAGGAATTTAGGGCTTATTTTCTCCAGATCTCATATTTATCTTAAGATTAATCTCTGGGCCAAAATTAACCCAAATCTGAGTTCATTGGAGCCTTCAAATACATCATTCAAGTTTCATCAGCAGATTCGGTCTAGAATCTTGTCTAATTTCTTGAAAATTGCAAAGGGGGAATTTCATGGTGAAAATTTCAATATTGAAAATAATTCACACAAAAAATCAGAATTTTTGGAGATCAAGAATAGCTTCGAACAAAGAGATGACAAAAAACATATTGTTTAAGGACTCACAGTTCAATAGAGTCTATTGGATACTACTGAAGGTATTTGGTTATGAAATTTTACAGCTGGTTTCTTGACGCATCGAAAGACATTGAAAATTTTTTCCAAAATTTTTGGACACTGATAATCCCCTAAAAAACGTTGCTCAAGTTGATTCAGCGTTTTCTAGGTTTCTGGTTTGGTTCTTTTTTTTCTTTGACTCTTAGTGATTTAGGTTCTTTTGTTTTTCCTTTTTATTGTTCTTTTGCATTATCTAACACATTATCTTTCTTGTGTTAGTAGGACTAAAGAGTTTGCATACTTCTTCCTTCTTTGCATTCTCGTTCTCTTAGAGTCTAACCCTTGTTTGGCCTCTTAGAGCTTTTAGGTTTTCTTATCACCTTTGCTAGTAATCAAACTCCGATACGAACTGTGGAAGACTACTTGGTAAAGTGAGTTTTAAAAAGTACTTGCCTCTCGCTGTGTTACTTTCTTGCAGTGACTTGTGAGGTTTCTTGCTTTGTTCAATTTACTTTCTTTTATTTTTATTCTACTTTAAAATCTTTTTTGAGTGTTATAATTGCAGGATGGGCGACAATAACAATGAGACACTTACGGGTGTCTTAGCCGCACTTGAGCGACTCATAACTTCATTTGATCAACTTAACAATGCCATGAGATAATGAAAAGAACTACAACTGGATCCACCAAACCAGAATCCAAGGCCAAACAATGTTGAACTTTTAGCCCCCAGGTGAGCACAACCACGTTTTCAAGCACCCAAACTTTTTGCAAAACCAAAGTTCACGATCTCATCTTTTAAAGTAGACTACGATATGGACACATCGATTGGGATGGAAAAGTTGATCTCATGTTCGCATACTATGACTGCCCCCAAGCTGAACAAGTTCCCCTCATCACCTTGGAATTTGAAGGATATGATCACACGTGGTGGATGCAAACAAGGAAAAAGATTGACAACTTCCAAATTCAACCAATCACTTCTTGGACCGAACTCAAACACGCCATGTAGAACTGATTCCTACTGACACATTATACAGGAGAAGTTAAACAACGACTACACCAACTTCGACAAGGTAGAAGTTCAGTTGAAGATTACTACAAGGAGATGTAGTCCTTACTCAATAGGGCTAACATAACCGAAGAAGAAGAGGACACCATGTCAAGATTAGTCTTCGTCTTAAACTCAAACATCACTGATCTTCTTGATCTCTATGGGTACAAAAACCTTGAAGATACACTAAAGAAAGCAATGACAATCGAAGCACAAATCCAAAGGAGATTCCGATTCAGAGAACATTACAAAGGTACTTCATTCTCTCACCAAGGTAATCCTTCAAATCCTTTCTCATCTTCTACTCCATTTTCTCAAAAAAAGTCGAGAGATGACAAACCCGACAAGGAGAAACAACGACCAGCAAAGAATGAAACATTTCCAATCCCTAAAGATGACATCAGAACAAGAGACATCAAGTGTTTTAAATTCTTAGGAAGAGGCCATATCAGCCGTAATTGTCCAAACACGAGGACCTTAACAATACTAGGTGATGGATCTTACAATTCTGACTCCGATGAGGACGTCCCCGACATTCCAGCACATGTCGAAGCCAAAGAAGATAGTGATGACTATGGAAGCAATGAGTACAATGGCACAATCTTGGTGATCCGTCATACCTTGAACATCCAAGCATCCGACGAGTCTGACATACAATGTTCCAACATCTTCCACACACGTTGCCTAATCAAGGAACAACCATTCTCCATCATCATTGACAATGGTAGTTGTGTCAACGTCATTAGCTCCAACGTTGTTGAATCACTTAAACTTCCTTGCCAACGACATCCGAAACCTTATTGCTTACAATGGCTTTATGAGAGTGTTGAGATGAAGGTGGTTAAATAATTCCTCGTTAATATCAAGATGGGAAAGTATTGTGATGACGTATGGTGTGATGTAATTCCGATGCAAGGATCCCACGTCCTCTTAGGACGTCCTTGGCAATACGATAATGATGTCACATATTATGGCCAAAAAAACACTTACACAATTCCAATAAAAGGTAAATCGTTCCTACTTAAGCTTCTACCCCCCTCCCCAAATAGATTCTCATAGATCAACAATGAATTCTCAAGGAGACAGGGAACTTAAAACAAAAGACAAAAGAGGTCACAACCAATGAAAGCCAAACAAATGACCCACAGTTGGTGAGTGACCATCAATGTGAAAATAAAAAGAGTGTCTCAACTATCACTAACATCACAAATTTGCCTAGTGTATTTTCTTCTCTACTGCAAGATTTTTAAGATGTCTTAAGCAACCCACCGGATGGTTTACCACCTACAAGAGGAATCAAGCATCAAATTAACTTAATCCCTGGATCGGCCATACCAAACCACTCTGTTTAGCAATACAATCATGAGGAAACAAAGGAATTGGAATGACAAATAGATTCATTATTAAAAAAAGGACACATCCGTGAGAGTCTTAGTCCTTGTACGGTTCCCGTCATCCTAGTTCCAAAGAAAGATGACATATTTCGAATGTGTGTAGATTGACGACCTATCAATAGGATAACAATCAAGTATAAGCATCATATTCCACGCCTAGATGATATGTTGGATGAACTACATGGTGCAAGTATCTTCACCAAAATTGACTTGAAGAGTGGTTACCATCAAATTCGAATGAAAGAATATGGCGAATGGAAAACAACATTCAAGACAAAGTTTGGCTTTATGAATGGCTTGTTATGCCCTTTGAAGTCACAAATGCTCCAAGCACCTTCATGAGATTGATAAATCACGTTCTTAAGGAGTTTATGGTAAATTTGTTTTCGTTTACTTTGATGACATTGTTATATACTCGTATTCTCTTGACTCTCATGTCATTCACGTTAGAATGGTTCTCGAAGTTCTTCGACGATAACATTTATATGCTAACATGGATAAGTGTGTGTTTTGGAATGATAAGCTTATGTTTTTAGGCTTTATAGTTAGTGTACATGGTATCCATGTAGATAAAGAGAAGGTCAAGGCAATTCAAGAATAGCCCACCGCCTACTTTCATCATCGAGGTAAGATCCTTATATGGTTTGGCAAGTTTCTACCGTCACTTTGTCAAATATTTCTCAACCGTTGCTGCACCATTAATTGAGATCATCAAAAAGTCAATTGAATTCAAATGGGGACCACTACAACAAAAAGCTTTTGAACTTCTTAAAGATAAGTTATGTTCTGCGCCTATTCTTCTTATTCCCAATTTTTCTAACACCTTTGAGCTAGAATGTGATGCTTCATGAATAGGTATTGGCGCCGTCCTCATGCAAGAACGACAACCTATCGCTTACTTTAGTGAAAAGTTAAAAGGTGCACAATTGAACTACTCCACTTACGACAAGGAACTTCTTGCACTTGTCCGAGCACTCAAAGTGTGGTAACACTATCTTCTCCATAAAGAGTTTATCATTCACACGTACCATGAATCACTCAAATGGTTAAATGGACAAGGTAAGTTAAACAAACGACATGCTCGATAGGTTAAGTTCATTGAATCTTTTCCTTTCATCATCAAATACAAACAAGGGAAAAATAACATCATAGCTTGTGCATTATCTCGACGATATACACTTATCACTCAAATGCATGCTATTGTTCTGGGTTTTGCACATATTAAAGAACTTTATCCTAATGATCCAAATTTTTCTAAGATTTATATACAATGTGTGTAAAAGGTTCTTTTAACAAGTTTTATCTAGTATATGGCTTTCTTTTTCACATAAACATGTTGTGTATAGCACAAGGCTCGTGTTTAGAGTTCTTGGTTCATGAGTCACATGTCGGAGGACTCATGGGACACTTCAGTGTTCACAAAACACTCAATATGGTCATGGAACACTTTTTTTGCCACACATGCCTAAAACAGTGGAAACGATTTGTGCATCATGCATCGCGTGCAAACAAGCAAAGTCAAAGGTAAATCCTAATGGTTTGTACACGCTTTGTCGATTTATTCTTCTCCTTGGATCAATTTATCAATGGATTTTATAATTGGCTTACCCCGCACTAAGAAAGACGATATAGTATTTTTATGGTTGTGGGCAGATTCTCAAAGATGGCACACTTCATTTCTTACCATAAAACGAATGATGGCACACACGTTGCTGATTTATTCTTCCGAGAAATAGTTCATCTTCATGCAATTCCTCGTACCATTGTGTCCGATCGTGACACTAAGTTCATAAGACACTTTTGGAAGGTATTATGGGGTAAGATTGGCACAAAACTTCTCTATTCCACTGCTTGTCATCCTCAAACCGATGGACAAATCGAAGTAATAAATCGGATTCTAGGATCTTTGCTAAGAATTGTGGTCCCTAAGAATACTCGTAATTGGGTGGAATGTTTACCTTTTGTTGATTTTGCTTATAATCGATCCATTCACTCCACAACAAATTATTCTCCATTCAAAATAGTTTATGGTTTTAACCCATTAACTACTTTGGATCTTATTCCCTTGTCTTTAGATTAGGTTGAAAGTTTAGATGGTGAAACGAATGATGCCCTTGTCAAATACATTCACGCCAAAGCCAAACTCAAGATGGAGAAAACCTACGAGGCAATTACAAACTGAGTTAACAAGGGCCAACGATATGTCACCTTTGAACCAAGAGATTGGGTATGGGTTCACATGAGAAAAGACAGGTTCCGATACAAAGGAAATCCAAGCTAAACCCATGAGACGAAGGCCCATTCCAATTACTTGAACGAATCAATGACAATGCCTACCGCATTTATCTTCCCGGTGAGTATAACGTGAGTGCATCCTTTAATGTTTCTTGACTTATCTCCTTTTGATATTTCAGATTTGTTGATGAATTCTTTTAAGGAAGGGGGAGATGATACATGCACCACACTCCCTAAAGCTAAGGATGATGAATTTACTATACCACTTGGCCCTATCACACGAGGCCGAACCAAACTTCTTAAAGTCAAGCTTCAAATCGCAGTTCAAGCATTCATCCGTAAGGGTCTAACAGAAGTAGATTTACAACAACTTTTTCAAGGGCATACAGTTGTTATCAGGTCAACATGTAGTCTGGAGATACAACCATCTGTCTCTTATCTTTCCAACGGTTCTTGAATCGCATCAATCCGATATCGGGAACTCAAGATACATTCATTTTACTGAAGACAGTGCATGCAGAAATTCCTATACGAGATTAATACGTGATTTTTATAAATATTACGAATTTTCAATATTTATATTGATTATTTGTAATATAATTTAATATAGGATGATGCATTATATTTTAGGATTAGAGTTATTATTTTATTAGGGATTAAGGTTGAGTTAAAACATTATTTTTAGTTATTATTATTTTATTAGGAATTAGAGTTAAGATATGTTTAATTTGTTATTATTTTATTCATTAGTTATTTAGGATCTTTAGAACTCACCCCCTATATAAAGGAGGATTCACTCAACTTTGTAAATAATATTTCTTTGATTAATAATACACAACGAGAGTTAATTTTTGCAAGTATTGATTGCCTTGTGCCTTCGAAGCTTCTTCTCCTAGAGTTCATTCAAGTTCTTGTGAGCACTACAACAAAAATTCTTATTTGTGGCATTTAGGTTATTTAGGGATGGCAAAAAAACCCGAACCCGACGGGAAAAACCGAAAACCGAATTAAACGGGTCGGGTTCGGGGATGATAAACGGGGACGGTGACAGGGAAAATCGTTTATGCTAAATGGGGACGGGGACGGGTTTGATAATCCCGCCCCGATTACCCGCCCCGATACCCGGCCCGATAAATATTAAAAATAATTATATATATATATATATATATATATATATAATATATTAATATATATATATATATATATATATATATATATAATATTAATAAATTTAAATTAAATTAAATATATATATAATATTTATATATTTAATTTAAATATATATACCCGACCCGATACCCGTTTAAATAACAGTTTATGCTAAACGATGATACCCATTTCCCTGCGGTTTTCCCTGATTACCCGATGGGGATCCCCGTTTAAATCCCCGTGGTTTTTTAAGCGGGGACGGGTATGGGTTTTTTAAACGGGGACAGGGGGACCAATACCCGGCCCGTTACCATCCCTAAGGTTATTGTCACTAAAATTTCAATTTATGTCACTAGATGTATTTTGTGACGTAAAAGTCAATGTCACGACGATCGTCACCGTAGGTGTATCACTAAATGTCAAAAGTGATGATGTATGTGTTATCGTCATGTATTGTTAAATATATAGTGATGCTAATGGATAACGTCACAATTTAATTTGCATTCAGTGACAATTACTTTTGTCACCAAATGCTGTACATTTTCGTCATTAATAAATCCTATCGTCCCCAATAACACAATAATTTCATTGTATACGTGACAAAAAAAAAATTGCCACATTGTTAGTAACGTAGTATATCGTTACCTAATAGTAGCATGGATGACATTTATATATAACGTCAATATATAATTAATATTCAATGACAACTAATTATGTCACTAAATTATGTAAAATTTCATTATTGATGATTTATATCATCACAAATAATGCATTAAAATCAACTTATATGAGACGAAAGAGATATTGTCACATTTTTAGTGACATAATATATCGTTACCTAATAATATTATGAATGATGATCATGCATAACGTCACCATATATAATATCAGCAATATAGTAGCAAAACTAAAAATTGTAACATTTTTAATGACAATATATATTAAAAAATTATTTTTACAAATCTAAATAAAAAAAATAGTTCACTTATTGCAAAATAATAAGATTTAAACAAATATTTCACTAAAAACATAATAATTTCATTTCTATAAATATAAAAATGTTTAAATGTTTACATAAAATAAAAATAATATGATAATAATATGACTTGTGGAATATTTCGTTGTAGCAATCTCAATCCAAACCTTGAGTCGGTTGTGATTCTGTTGATGTTGAGATTGTGGTATCATTTGAAGCTACAAATTAAAATAATCAACATTAGTTACTACAATTAATATTATATAATAATTTTTATTTGATTAACCATATTGTTTACCTGAAAATTGAAGTGATGGCACTTGAATTCCAACAGCTAACAAAGCAGATCTCATAGCTTCCAATTGAGTTTGAATCAATTCAAAATTTGACTTATAGTTATTAAGTTCATCTTCTTTATTCTTCAAACTCTTTTTTAACTCGATTGTATCTGCACTTGAATTTATTTTCTTAGGCTTTGGCCCATATGCAAGCCCCAAAATGTATCCTGGTCTAGTACCAAGTACCTCATCCATTATATCATCAATATTCTTAGGTTCTGCTCCTTCTTCAGCTGGAGTTGATTGCAACTCCACCATTTTCTCCTAAAAAAAGTCATTCATAAATAAAATAATCCTTAGATGAAAATTACAATTTAATACTTAATTTTGTGAGATCTTACATGTTTTGCTTGTGCCTCAGATGTTGTCCATCCTTTGTCATTTGAATAATGAGTTGCCTTAAAGAAATTCATTATATTTGGTTCTTCGTCATCCTTGCGCTATATGATTTCAAAAATAAAAATTAGACTTTAAAATAAAAATAAACTTTATAATAAATATCAAAAGTGTCCAACTTACCATAGGATTTTTCTTAAACAATAATAGCATTAACATTGTCAAGGTATTTATAGAGATGAAAGTGAAAATGAACTATATACATTTCAATTCCCAATATCAATGGAGTTACTATTATTGATATGGTTTATGGAATATTTGTTTCTATCTTATGTAAACGCACAACACAGGACTCGCCTCTAAAAATGCTCAAATTACATATCTTTATTTGACCTAGGAAATTTATTTACATCGAGATAAAACATAGAGGAACTTGATTGGAAAATTCCTCCACAGTTTTTTGAACAAAAGAACACTCCTCTTCTTTCTCTAATACTTTTCCTGAATTTCTACACCTATCTTCATGTACTGTTCACAACCAAATATGCACATGCAATCAATCCAAGACTGATGTCCTTTCTTCAACAAAACGAGTATCACAAGGTTATTTGCTTGCTTGCGTTCAAAAGTCGAGAAAACAATTAAATACATTATTTTCAGCAACAAAAGTGCTATACAACGCATCATACATACCTTGAGGTGCGAAACTGTGTATTCTATAGCAGATCCAGTTCTAACGTATTTAGTCCAAATTCAAAGAGAATGCAATTAGCAAATTGAGCAAGGTTGCAAAACTCAAGTTGAAAACAGGAAAGAAATCTATTCTTCAATCGACAATTCAATACATGAAATCACTAAAACCCCAAAAAAATCCAAAATTCAATCGAAAAAACAATCCTTATCCCGTAAACTCAAAACAATGCTCTTTCTTATAATCCTGTGAGTAAGTAATTGATGATTATGTTTTCTGAAAAATAATGCTTATACTAAATTCAAACGGAAAACAACAGCAAACTTCAATAAACAACAAAAATCCTAATATCAGTTGTTTTCAATTTTTAATTCCCTTTCTAGTAATAGAGCTAACAAAAATTCTAAACTATTTTCTTCTTGTCTGTTTAAATTTCCTAATTTTTATTTTCATTCATTTCTATAGTTCCAACACGAAAGATTATGCAAAAACTAGAGTAAAAAATCAAATTTAAAACGAGAAAAATTCTCCTAACAATTAGTCCAAGATGGAAACTCAAACAAAATCAAACCAATTGGGAAAAGAATAAAGAAAGATGGATTAAATAAACTAAAGTACCTGGGAAAATATCAGAGCCCCGTATACTTTGAAAAGGTTCCCAACACGAAAGCAATGAGATTCTGAAGCAAAAATATTCTGTTAAAAAGTAGGAAACCAAACACTCACAAAATTTTGAATTTGTTACTTATACGTCAATTGCATTGAGATTCTGGCGACTGAGAACACTCAAAACTCTAAATAATAGCATTGTGAAGAGAAGAGGCAAAGATATTACAAAGAGAAAAGAAGATACCCGTGAGTGACGATCACGACCGAGAGAGATCAGCGAGACGATAATAGAGACTTGAGAGTAAAAGGTGACCGTGAGTGACACCATTCGTCCTTCCTTGATGAGTAAATTTAATGTTTTAGGGTTTCCAAAGACCTTTGTAAATTGTAAAAGTGGCGGAGCGATTGAAAGAGTAGGACTGGGGAAAGCAGAATATGAATAAATAAGATTTGTGTTCTCGGAATTGTAGAGTGACGAATTTAAATGAGTAAAATCCTATTGTTTAATTAAAATATGAATTAAATATAGAATATAGAAAAGAATTTTCTTATTTCAACTACTTGTTATGATAGTATTCTTAAACCTAAACGAAGCTAAATACACAATTGATTTTATAAAATGAAAATCAATGAATAAGGAAAGTAATAATGATTCATTATGAACGAGAAACAATCCTGCTATGTATAAGAAATATTCAATTTTATTAGAGGGAATATAAATTTTATTTGGAGGGAAGTAGAAAAATTACTTTCATTACATCTAAACATAATTATTAAAAATTATAAAAATATAGAAAATTTAGATAAATTAAAAATAATTTAAAATAGTAAAAAGATTTCTCTTTAGAAATATTAAAAGTATAAAATAATTGAAGTAAATACTATTTTTAACTATTTCATAATAAATAATTAATCCAATGTAAAGTTTGATTCAATTAAAAATGTGTTTGGAGGAACAATAATAATCCTAAAAAAATTCAAAACACATACATGTGTATGAGAATTATAAATAATTGTATGATTTTTATTGTTTCTTATATGAAGTATAAGATTATTAAAACCTTAAATTGATTGTACTATAAATAACCATATTAATTATATTTTTTTTTATATATTATTTATTATTTAATTTTTTAGACATTTGTTTTATAATATTAGTTTTTTATATGTAAAAGAGTAATATTTATATTTTAAAATTATTGATGTTATATGTATCTAAATGTACTAAAACTTTATGGGTATTTCTATGATCAAGTATAAATATTTATTTTTTCTAAACACTTTGATGTAACATCATGAAAATCATATAAGTATAATAATATATATAAATTCATCGCTCAGTTCTTTTAACGATTTCTTATTTTATATTTACTCTAAAAAAACTTTGAATATGAGATAATAATATAGAAATGTCAATAAAATAAAACAACACAAAAATCTAGAACTTGCATAATTTAATAAGGTTGTTAGATTATCTTATTTTTAACATTAACTGACATAATTTCATGACGTCTTTTAAAATCGTCATATAAAAAAAGAGAGATAAAAACTAGTGATAAATAATGATTTCGTCATGCTAACTATTTTTTGTGACAATAATAAATGTCACTTTAGTGTCTTATAATATGACAAATTAAATTGTCACGAATAAAACTTATTAGTGAAAAATGTGCAACGCCACTATTTCAAATTCAATCGCCATTATAATAAATCGTCACTAATACTTGTTTTTCATGGGAGACAATTTTACAACGTCATTATTTTATCTAAATGTCATTAAAAGGTTTCCCATCAAAGAATTTGGTGGGAAGATTTTGGTGCCAAACATATAGTGACAAAAATTAATGATCATTTTTAAAAGTGTCATAAAAGATATACCATTAATCAATAAATATGACGAAAATAGAAAAAAAATCACATTATAGTATATTTTGTGACGATATAAGTAACATCATATAGAAATTTTGACATAAATTGACAAATTTGTTTTAGTGGAGGGAGATTAATCTTCACACTCCAATTTGCCTTTTCATCACGACTAGGAGGGTTGGTTATAGCCATATTATTGAGTTTGCCTTTTCATTGCGACTAGGAGGGTTCGATATGAAACTTAGAGCCATATTATCGAGTTTGCCTTTTCGTTGCAACTAGGAGGGTTTGATAGGACACTTATCCATCTATTTTCCAAAAATCCATCCTCACCATCATCAAGTTTACCGTTCACCTTCATAAGGGAGCCACCTTCTACTATTCATCCTTTATTGTTCTTCATCGAGTCTAGAGCTTTCTAGGTTTGATTCTTCAACAATAGCAATGTTCATTAATCCGCATCAGCCGCAATTGTCCAAACACGAGGACCTTAACAATAGGTGATGGATCTTACAATTCTGACTCCGATGAGGACGTCCCTGACATTCCAGCACATGTCGAAGCCAAAGAAGATAGTGATGACTATGGAGCAATGAGTACAATGGCACAATCTTGGTGTCCGTCATACCTTGAACATCCAAGCATCCGACGAGTCTGACATACAATGTTCCAACATCCCACACACGTTGCCTAATCAAGGAACAACCATTCTCCATCATCATTGACATGGTAGTTGTGTCAACGTCATTAGCTCCAACGTTGTTGAATCACTTAAACTTCCTTGCCAACGATAAGGGTCGAACCGAAATTTCATGAAAATTTGAAGGATGCTAGATAAGGGTCAGAAATATTATTTCTATATTTTAGATCAGTGAAATTTAGCATGGATCAATGGAATTGAAGTCAATTTGTCAAATTTGGTCGAACAATGGAAATTTATTGACTAAAATGCAATTTTTGAAAATTTCATGGAGAAAGTAGAAAGTCAAAGCTAAATTGATTCACCTTTGAGAAATGAATATTTTAATGAAGGATAATGGAATGGCATTGGTAATTATCAATGTTCATTAATGGTAAAAATGGAATTTGTCATTAATTGAATTATATTGTTTTTAAGCCAAGTGTATGATTAAATTATATTATAATATTCAAGAAAAGAAAATTTTTTAGCTTCAAACTCTCTCTTAGCCGAAACTCACAAGCTTGCTAAGGTATGAACTTTAATTTGATTTTTAAGCTTACATGATTAATTTTTGGATTAAGTTGTGAAATAGAGAATTGATTTACATCAAATTGTCCATCATTTGGTATAAGAAATTCATGCTAAACATGCTTAGATGTTGAAATTTTGTGATTAGGGTTTATGGAAGATTTGTTGAGTTTGATGACTTAAAGGTTGAATTTTATGTTATTGATGTTGTAGGTTAATTTTCAAGCATGTGTAATGATCAAAGTTCTTTAGAATTGCATAAGAACCATTGACCATACCTATGGTTTATGGGAATTGATTGAATTTGGTGTTAGGATGATTGTAATTGCATGAATTTGATCATAAGATGTTAAATTTATGCTTGAAATTGAATGAAATCCTTGTCCTATTGCACTGGGTAGGCTCAGCCATAGGGGAAAATTAGGGGAAATATTAAAACTTTCCTATGGTCTGTAATTGATATTAGATGTGTTCTATTGATTAGAGATTTGGATCAATTTGAAAACTTGAGATAGTAAAAGTACTATTTTCTAAGTTTTGAGAATTATGGAACATTAATGTACATTGTGTAATTAGAGTATTTAATGTTGAATTTCAAATATAGAATGATGGAATTTTAAGTTAGAAAATTATTTGGGAGCAAAGTGCAATTTTGGTAAGTTGCAAAGTGGAATTCGAAAAGTCTTGAAACTTTAGGAACTTGATTGTAAGTTTATTAAATGTTAAAGTGTTGGTTTTAATATTTTATTAAGCTGGTGGAAATTTTGGTAATTAATGTTGATGTAAGGCGATTCTACCTTGTCAATTGATTGTGGATCTAGGAAGAATGCAAAACAACTGCATAAGTGAATGGCTCAAATAGATGGTTTAGATGGTAGATGTAAAGGTGAAATGGTAGGTTATTTAAGAATTAAGAGATGGTAGCAGAAGATGATTATTATGGCTATGGTATAGTTGATGGTACAATGGAATGTTAGAGAGGATAGTATATAGAAATAACCGGAAGAAACAATGCTATAAAGAGCAAAGAACCAGTCTTACAAATCCTTTCTAAGGGGTGGTAACAAGGACTTGGACCCACTATCTATATAGAGATAGGAACCATAAGTATCAAAGGGAAAAGGGTTGATGCCACAAGTAATTGAATTACTGATAAGTCGATAAAAGTCACATGGACTTAAGCAAAAAGAATAATCTCACTTAAATTGATTAAAAGGTTCTGTTACAAATGAAATAAGAAACCTATTTATAGAATTTTTGAAGGGGTATGGCTGATGGGTACATGGTGGTTCGACCAGCCCTTGTGCCTTCCTCAAAGACATAAGTTAATACATAATTAACATGAATAAATAGGTGCTGGTTCGGTTGAAGTGTAGGAACATGTCTCATGGCTGAATAATACTTGTATCCTTTCAAGTTGGCGCCAAGTGGAGCCACATGCCTTGCACATGGTTTGCTGGTCATATGGCACGCACATGGGTGTTCTAGAGAACCTTGTAGTGCAGTCTTGTGCACAGGATGAATACTGGCCATGTGCAATATCTTGGGTGTGCATGTGTCTTCCTCCAAGCTTGTTTGAGTGGGTAGCTAGTCAGCAAGCAAGAGGTTGACTGTGATTAGCTGGCCTTGAGCTCCTACAGCTGAGTTGATCTCTCCTTAGTGTTCCAAGATCTGCCATGTTCTTTTTGAGCTGTTTGTGAGCTGTATATGTCTTCTAAATGCTCCACCAAGCTGTCCCAACGTGTGTCATGCTCCAATGTACCTACATGTGCAAGGAAAACAAGGTAATTTAATGGCATTGAACTTATATGAGCTAAATACCTTGGTATTGTGCATGATCATGTGCTTGTGAGCTATGGTTGCATGTTATGAGCTACAAGTATCATCATATATTATGTGGAAGCTAATATTTAAAGCCTAAGAGCTAAAATGAATGCATATGAGCTAATAAAACAAATGATAAGTATGCTTCCATTATATATAATGTGATGAATCATGCTTAATATAAATGCAAAACTAATATGAAACAATAACATGCTTGAAGTATCATTGTGTAGCAATTAATATAAACATGTGGATATGTTGCATGAATATCATATAACTTGGTATTCATAATAAATGATAAATGGAAATATGTAATAATAATATCCTAAGAAACGATAGGTAATCTTAGCATAGATTTGAATGATATGAAAAACATGATGAATTAAACATAGGATGGTATGGATGATATGATAATTTACACTAACATGTGAATGCATGATTATGATAGAATAATGTATAAATTATAATATAGATAAAGGTAAGAAAGAACTCCCTTAGAATCAACTTTGAATAACATATATGGTGTGTTCAAGTCATGGAGAAAGTTGGAGCTAGTTTGGATCGTATCAAATGTGAAATGATTAATGGTAAAGGGATTATAATGGTAAAGGGCCATTATGAATTAAATGAAAAAGTTGATATAGATTCTAAAAAGAATTCAAAATTAGTTGTTTGATTGTGATGTTGATAAATGTTGAAAGGTTGATGATGGAAAATAAATATTTATGGTTTGGAATGATTATTTTGGGAAGTTTCAAATTATGATGGTAATATGATTTGGTTTTATATCGATTAAGTATAGATTTATTTTATAGAATTTTATATTGTTAAAGTTAGCTTATGTTAGTATAATACTAACATATAGTTGAATATTTTGTGTTATTATTATTATGTTGTCAAATCAAGATAAGCCTAACAATCCTAGTGACCCGAAAGGAAAAGACAAAGCTCGTGAGTAAATGTGTCTTATAAAGGTTCGGTAGTGAGGCAAAAGTGAGTGCAATTTATTTATTTAATTATTCTGATCGAGGGAGACTTGGACTAAGTCGACCTCATATTAAATATTAAAAGTATGATTTCTAATAATTATGTATTATTTCCATAATGATTATTTAAAAGTTTTATGAATGGTTTAGGGTATGAATTGTCGAAGTTTATGTTTTTACGAGGAATTGAAAATAAATTTGATATTGAACTGTTGATTATAACACTATTGTAATATTATTTGAAAAGCCCATTCTATGTTGCATTGAGAGTAGTATATACATTGGGCATGCCATTGTGTTGAGTAATAATGATTCTGAACTGGTACATTCATGTGCATTATGATTAGCCCCATAGATGCAAACGATATGATTGCACCTAAACTGCATGTTCCGATCCTGATGATGACACTGTGAAGTGCTAAGCGTGTATATTCTGTATAACTCACGTACCTTGCATCTCTTAAATATACTTTGGGTTGTGAATTGAAATGAGAAAGTTTATTAAATGTGTCTGAATGGAAAGAAATATGAAATGATTATTATATATGATAAAGTTTATCATGATTTTTATAAAATCATCAGATGATATTGATTTCCAGGTTTTTTTATTAAGAAAAATTGGCTTGAATAGTCGGTTTGAAATTATAAAAATTTTATTGAATTTATTTTTTAAATGTTTGTTTTAATTTATTCTACGTTAAATTGTTTTATCTCATATTGAGTTATTACTGCCTCACTATGTTATACTTAGCATGTAATTATTTTCATGCTTAGGTTCTGACAAAGAAAAGCACGTGCAATGAGGAGCCTACCGAGCATCATTTTGGACATCATATATACTATTTATATCAGTAAGACATCTTTGATGTTATTTTTTTACTGTTAGTGGCATGTATATTTATATCTGTTAAATGTTTTATCATATTTATTTTATATGGTCTGTAGTAGAAACTAGGATTATTTTGTTTTGGTTGACTTTAGTATATCAGAATATTATGTAAATAATATGTACATATAGATTATGTTTTAAAATTGTTTTCAAATTAAACATTATTTAGGGTTTAAAATAATCTGTGAAACAACATTAAACTGCCTAATTCTTGCCTAAAATCAGTTTCGTTTTAAAAGGTTAAATATTGTTATATGATTTTATGTGATTAATGAAATAGCTTTTAAGTTGGGAAAGAAATGTTTTTTTAAAATTGAGTAGTTTTGTTCAACGAATGTCTGTAGTATTGATGTGACATCTTTAACTTGTATTTCGAGACATATACGGGTATGGGTGTTACATATCAAGTTGATTTTCTACTTCTACCTTATAAATTAAGAAGGTGCTCAGCTTCATCTTTATGCCTTGAGAGATAAACTTTTTATACTTAGAGTAGTCATCTACAAAAGTTATTTAGTAAAATTTACCTTCTTTGCTTTCAGTGTTTTCAAAGTCTGCTAGATCCTTGTGAATTAACTCTAAGAATATAATTTTCCTTTCAGTAACCAATTTAAAGATTGGTCTAGTATGTTTGTACTGAACACAAATTTCACATTTACTACTGTTGTAGTTATCTAGAGTAGGCAATAATTTCATATTCTCAAGTATTTTAAGAGAGTTCGTATTCACATGTCCTAATCTAGAATGACATAAATCAACAGATTCAACAATATAAGAAGAAGTAGAAGATTTATTATTATTATCATTATTCATGGTCTCAAAAACAAATAGCCCCCCACTAAGATAACCTTTTCCAACAAAATTACCATTAAGAGTAAGCACAAGTTTATCAGATTCAAACACAAGTTTAATTTCTGCCTTATTTAAGAGTCCACCACTAATAAGATTTCTATAAAGCAGGAACATACATAACATTATGCAAAGCCAAAGTTTTGCCAAAGTAAGTTTGAGTTCGATCTTTCCTTTACCAAGTACTTCTAAAGTGGTGGAATTTCTCATGTAAACTTGTTCACCTTCAACTGCATTTTCAAAATCATTGAACATTTCTTTATTGGCATAGAAATGTTTGGAAGCGCCAGTGTCCACTATCCACTCACATGGTTTTCCACTAAGTTAACTTTAGAAATCACAGCAGCAATCACCTCATCTAGATCCTCCATAAAATTATCTTATGGTTTATTTTCATTTTTTTTGGTTCTTGTATCAATTAGAGCGACGGAAGCACTGATAGGCTTTATGTCTAGGCTTTCCACATAGTTAGTAACTCACCAACTTGTTAGGTTTCTGCTTCGCTGATGATTTCTTGAAGTTGTTTGACTTCTTAAGATGAGAATTATCATTCTAGGATTGACAGAGTTCTTAAACATGTTATTTATGGGACCAGAAGATTCCACCAAATTAGCCTCAAAAGAAAATTCATTTTAGAAACATAATCCTTATTTTTTATGTGGTTCGCCTCTTCAATTTATGACAGATTAGTTTATCCAAGGAAATTTCTCATTTTTATGATTTAGGAGGTTTCAATAGTCGGACCATGATTTGGGTAATTTCTCAATCAATACATTGGTTTGAAGGATTTCACACATCTTTATTCCTTCGATAAGGATATTTGATACTAACTTCTCATAACTGTGAAATGTTCCATGATTGACTTGTCATCAGTCACTCCCTAACAACATATTTCTTATTATGCATTATCAGCACCATATTTCTTTTCCATGGTCTCCCATATTGACTTGGCATATTTATCTTTGATGAACAAATCAAAAAGATTATTGGTCATATGATTAAGCATATGGCCTCTAACCAATTTGTTGTCTCTTTGAAACTTCGCTAGAATGACAATGTCTACCTCTGGTATGTTGTAAGCGTCAGCAACATCGGGGGAAGGAATTATAACACCCTGAATCTTAGGTTAGAAATTTTAAGCAAACCCGAGATGGGCCTTGGACTAATTTCTAGTTTGTGGGAAGGTTTGACCCAAGTTGAAGTGACTTTGGGCTTGAATTTAGCCCAATAGTGAGCAAAGGGGGTGTTTTTAATCTGTAGTCAGGATTAGAGGGACCAAGAAAGTAATTATACCCTTGTTAAAAAATAAAGTTGAATTCTATCAAAATTGGGTGATATCACGGTCTGAGCAAGCCCATCTTTTTCTTCATTACCTTTGTCTTCTTCCAAGCTTTCATTATTTCTTCTTCTTCTTCCTTCAAATAAGATAGATAAAGGAGGTAACTTGGTATCCTTTAACCCTAGCTTAGCAACAACAAGGTAATAAATAAATTCAGTGTCTTTAGAGCTTTCATTTGTCTTTAGAGCTTTCATTTGAGCCCTCAATTCCATTTTCACATGAGAGCCAAGAACGAGTTTTTGTGGGGTTTAAAAGATTTCAAGATTTCAACTCGTTTTCAGTAATCTGTAGACTTAAGAAGTTTTTGTTACCTTCTTAATCATTTTATTCAGGTAGTAATCTGTCCTTTGAAGTTTGTTTAGAAAGAGAGATTGGAGAAAGCTCTAAGGCTAAGAGGAAGGTGAAGCTCACCATGGGTTGAGCTTTTGACGTTTCCAAAAACCTAGATTCACCAGGTAACTCACTTAACTCAACTATACCATGTCTAAGTCATTTAGATGAAATTGGTAGGATGCATGAGCTTGAAGCAATCTCCATGGTAAATTCATAATTCGGTGTTTCAGCATGTTTTTAGACCAATTATAACCCATAATATCAATTAAAATACCTAAATCAGTTGGGGACCTCATTAGGGGTAAAAAGATAGGGGGTATCGATACCAACATGAGGGTATTAATATTGCCTTAATCAATCAAGAGGGTATCGATACCCATATCGATACTGAAGGGTTCATATTAGTACCATGAGCAGATTTTTATAAATAAGCTACGGTTAAGGGATCAGACTCGAGGTACTCAAAATACACTTGAATAACAGCAAATAAAACTTCAAGCGATAACATTAATTAATCATAATAGTAGAAATAGTAACAGTTAGGTTTTCATAAAACTAACCTTGTTTGGCGTTCAAGAAACAGTTAAAACACCAGAGTTACTCTTAGCAAAAACATGACAGTCAGTGGATCCAAGTCAGTGCCACGCACTTCAGCAATCGACTAGGCACAAGATGCCCCAAGACTCAATGGAATGGTTGGCGGGTGTAAGTTTCCGACGATAGAGTTCATGATTCCCTCCCGGTAGGCTAGAGGGTTTTGAGCTCCGAGATGACAAAATCCCTCCGCCGCACCATGATGCCTACCCCAATTTAGTAGATTAGGTTTTTAATATATTATGTCTTCGCATGTTTCAGACATGTGTCATTAGTCAGACCTTTAAATGAATGCATATGATATAATACAATAATTAGTGAGAAACTGAGCTCGTAAGCTCAGCGTTCGGAATATTTTTCCATGCACAGGCTCATAGAGGCAGATCATGGGGAGTTATCATCAGATAATTAGTGAGAAACTGAGCTCGTAAGCTCAGCGTTCGGAATATTTTTCCAGCACAGCTCATAGAGGCAGATCATGGGAGTTATCATCAGGAGATTTCCAGTGTAGTAGTACAGACCAGTAGAGACCATTAGAGTACATCTTGAATCATCTTTAGAGGGCATGTATTATTTTAGACCCTTATGTATTCAGTCATAACTCTATGAATATTCGTATTTGTATTACTTTTGGATGTATTTAGGAGTTCCCCATTATTTGTAAATCTGATTATTACATTTATTTTTATCAATATGGATGGATCATTTTCAATAATTATAAACAGTTTTAAAAGAAAATTTTTAGGTCACTATTTCGATAGTCCCGTGTAACATTGTAATCCAGGATCTTCGGGTCAAATAGGATTAGGGTGTTACATTTAGTGGTTAGAGTGTCTAGATTTAGTCGTTCCTACGACCCGTGGGTTAAAGTCAGTCAGTGTCTATACATGTATATGCCTCTAGGCAGTCATGAGTACTATAACAACAGGAATGACGATAATGACTCATTTTCTTTCTAATTTCATATTGACCCTATGGAAGACAACCCAACTTATAGACCGGATGACAAGATGAGAGTCTTGCTTCACCATCACCAAATATCAATAAGGGATTCATCTCAGATACCTATGACCGCAGGCCCTAGTAGACACATGAGGTGACCTTTTCAAGGACCTCACCTCCTTACTTAGACAGATACTTAGGTCCCCCCTAGTTCTTCAGATGCACTCTCTCTTGCCAGTACCCCAGCGCAGCCAGTAGCCATACCCCATGAGCCCCAATAGAGTAACTTGTAGATAATACCACCGAGTCTTCGGTACTGAGGCCGATGATTCTATAGCCCACAATTAGTGGCTCAGAGATACGCTCTGCACCCTTCGATAGTTGAATCTTACCCAGATGGAAATCTTGAGTGTCCTACTGCCCTAATCAAGGGTGATGCCATAGATTGGTAGGAGACGACTGAGGTGGTTATAGATCTAGAAAGGCTGACATGAGAGAAGCTCCTCTTAAAGTTCAGATAGAAGTACATTGGGCAGACTTACATCGATGACTTGATTGAGCAGTTCTTGCACCTCACTCAGGGTAACCGCTCAAAGATGGAGTATGAGTGAGAGTTTCTCAAGCTAAGCAAGTTTTGACATAAGAGCGAGAGTTTCTCAGGCTCAGAGAGGGCCTTCATAGTGATATTTTATCATACCTTGCAGCCGGCCCACCTAGAGTCTTCTTTCAAATGACCCATTAGGCGAAGGTTGTTGAGAGAGTTAGATAGCAGGTTAGGAAATCTAGCAAGACTTCAGGAAGATCAGAAGAGCCCTAGAGTCAATAAGAACATCTCAATCTTCGGTCAAGAGGACCAAAGACAGCCAGGGTTCATCGAGACCCCCAATAGCACAGTCAATGAGGACTACATAGAGTTCGAGTAGAGGGGTAGATTTGAGACTCAGAGAAGACCTTTATCTCTTAATTTAAGATTTAGCACCTATATTTTTTCAGGAGGTTTAACTCGTCCTATTTGTACTCAGTGTGGGAAGAGACACAGGAGACTTTTCAGAGGGTTTTGAGGGTTGCTACAGCTACTGCTCTTTGGGTCACTTTTTCCATGATTGTTTGGGAGTTCAGAGAGTGAATCTGACTCCTACTCAGAGGTATGTACCGTCAGTATAGTAGGGTCGAGGACCAGCTTAAGGAGTTAGTAATGAATTAAGACAGCAGAGTTGAGGGACAGCTAGAGCAATGATCAGTGCAGATCCTAAAGTGGCCTCTAAACAGTATACAGTTCAATCTCGAAAGGAGGTTGATGCAGTAGATGTGATATCAGGTAATTTATAGTCTTTTACATTCTAGTTACCGTATTGATAGACCCTAGTTCAACCCACTCTTACATATGTTCAAACTTAGTTCAATAAATAGAAACCTCAGCAGATGATCTAGAGATAGGTGTTCGAGTCTCAAGCCCTCTAAGTCTAAATATCCTGGTGGACAAAATTTTCAGACGTTTCTCACTGAGGATTCAGGATCAGACTTTTCAGTGGACTTGATGATAGTATCAGTTTCTGAAAGCCCAAATGATGATCGACCGAGGGTGAGAGGCCTTCTTGGCTCACGTAGTCGATACTCGAATTTCAGCATCTACACTTGAGGATATATAAGCAGTGCGAGATTTTCTTGATGTGTTTCCAGAAGAGTGTCGAGTTTGTCGTCCAAGCGTGAATTGGATTTTGGCATTGAGGTAATGTCAGGCTTAGCTCCGGTTTCTATTGCTCCCTATTGCATGGCATGACTGAACTAAAGGAGTTAAAGGCTTAGATTCAGGAGTTGCTAAAGAAAGGCTTCATCCAATCGAACATCTCTCTTTGGGGAGCACGAGTCTTATTGTTAAGAAGAAATTTGGGGAGCACGAGTCTTATTGTAAGAAGAAAGATGGGGTCAATGAGGTTGTGCATCGCTACAGGCAGTTGAATAAGTTAACTATAAAAAACCATTATCAACTCCTAGGATTGTTGACCTCTTTTACCAGCTTAAAGAAGTGTGCATCTATTCAAAGTTTGAGCTGCGATTAGACTACTATCAGTTGAAAGTCAAGAATAAGGATGTGGCAAAGATAGATTTAGAATAAGCTATGGTCATTATGAGTTCTTGGTAATGTTTGGAAAGCTTTCATCCTTTTTTCTTATTCTTTCTTCAAGTAAGATAGTTAAAGAGGTAGATTGGTAGCTTTCAACCCTAGCTCATAACACCATGGTAAGAAACAAATTCAGAATCTTAGAACTTTATTAAGCCCTCAACTCTATCTTTTCATTATGGGAGCCAAGAACGGGTTTTGTGGGGTTTAAGAGTTTCCAAGATTTTAGCCTGTTTTCAGTAATCTATAGGCTTAAGAAGTGTTCTTGTTACCATCTTAACCATTTTATTCAACTAGTAATCTATCCTTTGATGTTTGTATAGAGAGAAATTAGAGAAAGCTCTAAGGCTAAGGGAACGTTTCCAGTAGCCTAGAAGTAACACTCATTTCTCGTATACGTTTTTGTACACAAGTCATATGTCACAGGAACTTATAAAAACATTCACTCATTTTTAAAACAAATAAAAAAATTTGAAATTCAAACCAAACATTTTAATACAATAATAAAATATTATTGAAAATATTACTAAAAATTATCACTTTAAATCCATTACAAAGCATTTTTTTAAATTCGATTACATGCCAGCTAAGTTCAAAATAAACATGGTTGTTACTGTTACTGATGATTCAACTTAAATATGATAGTTGTTGCTATTGCACTCCTTACTCGACTAATCTTTGATTTTACCTACGCGTGAAAGCAACACACGTTAAGTAGTTACTTAGTGAGGCATAATATTGTCAATGAACTACAATTATACATAAAACATGTCATGACTATCAAAATCTGAGATAATTCGTTATACTTCATGAGAATCCTTCACAATTTTTTTAGTTAAACAATAAGTGTCACCGTTTATGCCGAAATGCATTGTTTTCATCTAACTTGCATTAGTGGCACCTTTCTACCAGAAATGCACGTTATGCATTTAACTTTTCATCTAACTTGGATTAATGGCACCTTCTTCCAAATATGCACCTTAGGCATTTAACTTTTCATCTAACTTGCATAGTGGCACGTTTCTGCCAAAATACACCGTTAGGCATTTAACGTTTCAGCTAATTCCATTTGTGACACCTTTCTGCCAAAATACACCGTTAGGCATTTAACTTTCATCTACTGCTTTAGTGGTACCTTTCTGCCAAAATGCACCGTTAGGCATTTAACTTTCATCTAACTTGCATTAGTGACACCTTTCTACCAAAATACACGTTAGGCATTTAAACTTTTCATCTAACTTGCATTAGTGGCACCTTATGCCAAAATGCATCGTTAGCATTTAACTTTTCATCTAACTTGCATTAGTGGCACCTTTATGCCAAAATGCACCATTAGGCATTTAACTTTTCATCTAAATTTTATTTATAGCAATTCTACTCTAAAAATTATTCATAATATCAATTTTATACACATTATAAACATATATCAAATACGGTAAATACATTAAATCAAAACAATAGAGGTTGGCTCATTGTGAGTCTCCCTCATCCCTTATAATTACAATAGATGCACTCACCTTTATACTCCCTATATGTTGAAATGGCGTCCAAGTACTCGTAACTTTACCCTTGTCCTTTTTCTTCTTGACTCGGGAGCTTGGTTTATGATCTACACAAGCATCCATTAAATACACATACCATATCAATGTTAGTATACTCTTAACAATTTATACTTTTAATAATACTCAAAAGTACTATTATTTCAATTTCTATTATATCTCAACTATCTTATAATTTCAGGCTCAATAGATGGTACCCCTACACTGGTATCGGTACTTCTATACTTTGGTATCGATACTCCATTTCAGTATCGATACCATTTCTGCATTCTAGAATCCATGGTATCGATACCTTCTTCATAGTATTGATACCCACATCAGTATCGACATTGATCATTGATTTCCCCAAATTAAACATATAGTATCGGTATTGTTCTTCTAGTACGATACACTTACCCAGATTTTCATTTTTTAGCTCACTTTTTACCAAATTTGGTCAAATTTTCTTACTTTTACTCCAACAGTACTATTAAACTTTCTTTACTTATCCCAACTAACTTTCCTTCATTTCAATTCTTATACCATCTAAAATCCAAAGACATCTCAAACAAGAATATACCACTTTTCTAATATGTTTTTAATCACATCCAAGTTTTCTAATCTCTTATATACTTCTTTGATAAGTCAAATATACTAGTAAACATCAATAAAACCTCATATTCCAACATATCATTCAAAAACCCATTTTCTTCAATCTCCAATAATTCATTAATCACTTAGTTTTAATCATCCTTGAACTTTCCTTAAGCCTCTATATCACTTAAGGTTTCAAAACTTGTCCATAAACTAAAGAATAAACTAACTCAAAGAAAACTTACCTTGGCCATGGGAGAGGACATGAATACAGGAAGAAGAAGAGATGATTTAGTTTTGTTTAACTTTCCTCTTTTTTCCCTTCTTAAATCCCTAATAAAATGGATTCTAAATTCATTTCCCATTAAAGGACCAAAATGTCCTCTTTATTCATCCATTGTTACTAATTGGTCTTAAACAATATTTCTAAATCATTTCTTATCCTTTATCATTTATTAAAATTAATCCTCCAAATTAAATCATTTTAATAAAGTCACTGACTTAATATTTGGGGTATTACAATTCTCCCCATTAAGAGAATTCATCCTCGAATTTAAAGAAGTACCTCAAATGAAGAGGTGTGGAAATTGCTTTCTAATGTCCTCCTTTCTTTCCCAAGTAGCTTCTTCTGCCTTATGGTTCTGCCAGAGCACTTTAAATAAAGGAATCCTCTTGTTATGCAATTCCTTGTTTTCTCTAGCCAAGAACTGCACTGGTTCTTCCCCATAAGTTAAATCTAGTCGGATCTATATTTCCTCTAGTGTGATAATGTGGGATGGATCTGATCGATACTTCTAAGCATCTACACGTGAAAAACATTATGGATCTTGTCTATATCCGAGGCAAAGCTATCTGATATGCTTCTAGTTTGACCCTTTTCAAGATCTTATAAGGTCCAATAAATCTCAGACTCAGCTTTCATCTCCGCCCAAACCGCAATTTTCTTAAGAGTGACACTTTCAGAAATACCTTGTCTCCCACTTGAAATTAATTTTCTTTTCTTTTCAAATCAGCATAAGATTTATGTCGATTGGAGGCTATATTTAGATTATCCTGGATAATTTTCCCTTTCTTCCCCATTTCTTTCATCAAATGTGGGCCACTAGGTCTCGATCATTTAGTTCAAACTAATTTAAGGGTGTTCGACACTTTCTCCCATACAAATCATCATAAGGGGCCATCTTAATACTTGATTGGTAACTATTATTATAAAAAAAAATCCACTAAAGGAAAATATCTTTCCCATTATCCTTTAAACTCAATCACACATGCCCTTAGCATATCCTCTAATATCTGAATAGTTCGTTCCGACTGCCCATATATTTGCGGATGAAAAGTTATGTTGAAATTCAATCGAGTACCCAAGCTTCATGTATAATATGATCCCGAATATGTGTTTCGAGTCATATAATGTTGCCCGATCGTGATTCTAGTAAGAACTTCGCAGTGCTTTGATTGAAGAGTAAAAATGCACAAACAACGTCACAAGAAAAAAATTGATATAAGTAAATTGAAAAGAATGGTTGTAGGTTTGATAAAGTGGTTTGATGGTGATGGAAGAGTGATGGTTGTTGTGGTTTAAAGAAATGAAGGAATGTGGGAAAAGTGTAGTGGTGATAATAGTTTATAGCGTGGAAAGAATGGAAGTATAGTGAAGGTAAAAGATGTTATGGTGTGGAGATGAATGATGAAATAAAAAGTATGGATTGTGACCCACTTGGAGCTAGGAACCAACAATATACAAAGATGGAATCGAAGTGATAGAGGGTGAAACGTGACCCACTAGAAATAGGTGAGCTAGGAACCAACATTATAAAAAAAATGAAATGGAGGAAAGCTTCAAGACTGATAAGAAACCGACAGAGTTCTAATCCAAGAACTAAAATGAAAGCAACCTTTCAAAGAGTTTATTATGCAAAAAGTTCTAAGTACAAATGACATGGAGGTGCCTATTTATAGTATTGATAGGCACCATATGAAGAGGTTTTATAATTAAAATAAAACAATCACCTAAATGCAATTGAATTCAATTAAATGACTTATCATTCTTCTTATCCTTTGATGGCTGGCCATGTAGATTGAAAATGGATTAATTAAGCTTTAAATTGAGATAATTCTAGCCTTAAATTCGTCCAAAAAGGAAGGGTGACTCTTGGGCTGCCTTGCCTTGCTTGCAAATGGAAGAAAAGAGGATAAATGAAGTCATAGGATGAATGTGGACATCCTACATGTCCAAATCACCTTGTCTCTTCAAATTCCTTGCTGATTTAATCACTTAATTTGGTGGTTAAATGAAATAAAATCAGTCTTCATTGCTTGTTCCCTTGTAGAAAATGGTCAGTCTTCAAAAGATTATAAAGGCCTTGAATGCTAAGTTTTGAATGATGGTTATTGCATGTCCCCTTGCTTGAACATGAATGGCCTTCAATGGGTGATAACCAACCTTGAATTCCTTGAATTGGTGAATTAAGATGGCCATCAATTGCTTTAATCTTGGTAGAAGATGAAAGGACTCTTCTTTAGCTCAAACTCATCCAAATCATCCTTGTATAAAATTCCCGTAATGAAAATTCCAGCCTGCAATGTCTTCAGCAAATTGATCATATCTCAAGCTCACGATATCAGATTGAGGTGATTCAAAAGGAATTGGAAAGCTAAGAGATAGATGAATAATATCCAATCAATTTCTGGACTCAAAAACGTTTGTATCATATCCAGAATTAGACGACATTCTGACTGATACTCTTGCATCTGTTGAAACCGTTCAACTTCTCTCATGCATCTAGACACAAATGTGAACTTTATTCAATCTTTAATTGAAAACATGCGTGAAAGAATTATGAGTTAGTTTAATAAATGAACTAGTTTCATGAATGAACTAGTTTAATTAATGAACTAACTTTATTCAACAAACTAGATGCATGAATGAAGTAGCTTACTAAATGATCTAAATATGCATAAATGAACTACTTCCCTAAATGAACTAGATGTTTTAAATTCAATGCATGCTTAAATGAATAGAACACTTATTAAATGCAATGAATGTCATGCAACTAATAAAACTCATGCAATTCATGCATGACTGATATCATATGATAAGCATATCCTAAGAGGTAAATACAAACATATGATAAATGTAGTGCATAAATGAGCAGGTATAGGATGAAGTAAGGTAGAAATCCCTTTGAATCATCTTGGTGAACTTCAATGATTTAATCAGATCAAGAAGAAAATTAGGGCTAATTGGGATCACATCATGTAAGGACTTCTAAAATCTTGAAGTAAACCTTAGGTTTCGATCGGACACTATCGTTATAGGCACTCCATGTAGCCGAACTTTCTTTATATACAATTCGCATATTTATCCATCGAGTAATCTACTCGAACTGGAATAATGTAAGTTGTCTTGGTTAATATGTCTACAATTACCCATATTGAGTCATTTTTACTTGGTGACAAAGGTAACCCCGAAACAAAATCCATTATACCTCATTCCCATTTCCACTCAGGAATGGATATCGATTTTAGAAATCCAGATGGCACTTGGTTTTTATCTTTCACTTGCCGACATGTCAAGCATCTCACAACAAACTCTGATACAACTCTTTTCATACTAGTCCACCAATAACGACTCTTTAAATCCTGGTACATCTTATTCCCACTTGGATGCATCGTCAAAGGAGTATAGTGTACCTTGGAAAGAATATTTTTCTTCATTTTCATTATGAATGCAAAGTCTTCCATGATAATATAAACATCCATCAGCCCTCATTTCGAAGTCTTTGACCTCTTCTTTTTGCACTTGCGCCCTTCTCGCCATGCATTTCTCATCTTAACCTTGCAACTCCTTTAATCGATCTAAAAGCATCGGCTTTAACTTAAGTTCAACAATCAAAGAACAATCTTCTTTTAAGGATATACGCACATCTAAGGCTCGTAGAGAAGCAAAAGTCTTTCGCTAAGTGTATCCACTACCACATTAGCCTTTCCGGGATGATAATCAATTATCAAATCATAATCTTTTAAAAGTTCAATCCATCTTCTCTACCTCAAATTCAGTTCTTTCTGAGTCAACAAGTGGTTTAGATTCTTATGATTCGTATAAATATGGCACCGCTAACTATACAGATAATGACACCAAATTTTTAAAGCAAATACGACCGCTGCCAATTCCAAGTCATGTGTCGGGTAATTTCTCTCATGAGTTTTCAACTGTCTTGAGGCATAAGCCATGACTTTTCCATCTTGCATAAGCACACGTCCCAACCCATTATGAGATGCATCACTAAAGACTACATAATCTTTACCTGACTCAGGTTGTATAAGCATTGGGGCTTCTATTAGAATTATTTATAGCCTTTCAAAACTTTCTTGGCATTTCTTTGACCAAACGAAAGGAACATCCTTCCGTAACAACTTAGTTAGCAGCGAAGCTAACATTGAGAAGCTTTTCACGAACCGTTTATAATAACAAGCAAGCCCCTAGAAACTCTTAACTTCAGGAATATTCTTTGGGGGTTGTCAATATACTATAGCTTGAATCTTTTTAGGATCCACTCTTATGCCTTCTTTGGATACTATATGACCAAGGAAAGCAATCTCATCTAACCAAAATTCACACTTTGACAATTTGACAAACAGCTTCTTTTCTCGAAGTAATTGAAGAACCACCCGAATATGAGCATCATATTCCTCTCTTGACTTGGAATATACCAAAATATCATTTATAAATATCATCACGAATTGATCCAAGTAAGTTTGGAATACTCGGTTCATCAAGTCTATAAATTATTTAGGAGCATTAGTCAATCCAAATGGCATCACCGCAAATTCATAGTGTCCATATCGAGTCTGAAAAGTTGTTTTGGAAATATCATCTTCTTTGATCTTTAATTGGTGGTACCCCGACCTCAGGTCTATCTTATAGAACACTACTGCACCTTTCAATTGATCGAATAAATCATCAATCCTAGGAAGTGGATACTTATTCTTTATTGTTACTTTGTTTAACTGATGGTAATCGATGCATAATCGCATAGATCTGTCATTCCTTTTCACAAACAGCACAAGTGCTCCCCAAAGAGAAACACTGGGTCTCACAAATCCCTTATCTAGTAGCTCTTTCAATTGGTCTTTTAAATCTCTTAACTCCGTTGGAGACATTCGATATGGAGCCATAGAAACAGGTTTGGTACTCGGGTAAACCTCCATCTTGAATTCTATTTCACGATCTAAACCCGATAATTCTTCCGGAAAAACCTCTAGAAACTCCTTAACTGTTGGAATATCATTTAATCTCACTTCTAGTGCTTGAGTATCTATCACATTAGCTAGGAAAGCTATATACCCCCTTGACATCATTTTCTTTGTAGTTATGGCCGATATCACATTGGAAGTGATTTCACTTTTTCACCGATCACTATTATTTTGGAGCCTTCCGCATCCTTCAAGAATAATCTCTTCTTGTGACAATCAACCCATCCATGATGTGGAGACAACCAATCCATGCCCAAATGATTTCAAACTCATCGAATGGAAACTCCATCAAGTTTTCGGAAACACAACCCCTTGATCTTTATCAGGCACTTCCTACACCTGAGTTACTTTCGCACTATAGCCCATGGGGTTTACTACTATCATCTCACTAAAGATTGGTTCTAAAGGAATTCATCTAGCTATAACTAACTTTGTACTAATGTATGAGTATATATAACCAGGGTCAACTAAAATAAATACAGGCTCATCAAAAAGATGGAATGTACCTGTTATGATCTTCGGGTCATCCCGATCCTCATTTGTCTTAATGGTATAAATTCTGGCGACTTTCGGAGTTTCTTATCGCTGCATTGATTCATATTGTCCCTTGAATTTACCCATTTCTCTGCATCTATTAGAGGCTGTAACAGATCTTTCAGATGTGCCAAATTGTCCCCATATTTCTTATGACAGTTTTGAGTAAAGTGATCAGTCTCACCATATTGGAAACAAGCTCCACTGAGAAGTCTGCATACTCCCCAGTGCACTCTACCACATGTGTCTGACATAAAATTCTCTCTCCAAATGCTCTACCCGATCTAGCAGCAAAAGACTATGACTATTTAGTTTTCTGTGAAGCTGCATCATAACCATCTCTGTCAGTATATCGAGAACTCGATCCCTTACCTCTCTTAGAATGATGACGAGTTGAAGGCGTTCCAACTCTTTTCCCCATCTGCAAACTCTGCTCTGCTACTAATGTCTCCTCTTGAACTCTTTCAATAGTCTTGGCTCGGTTTATGATCTCTTGCAAGCTAGGCAAATTCAAAGCCAACATCATCTCTTTCAACTTTGGCCTCAATCCCTCAACAAACCAATCACGTCGAGCATTGTCATTGGGAACCACCTTAGTAGTAAAACGGCTCAACTTATTATACTCAGCCTCGTACTCATGTACTGCTCGGTCACCTTGTTTCAAATTAAGGAGCTTCAGCAGCATCTCCCGTCTAAACTGCTCACCAATATACTTATTGATAAATTCTTCCAGGAAAAATTGTCAGGTCAATTGTTCCGGTGGTGCATACATTGTAGTATTTGACCACCACACTCGAGCTGATCCCTTTAACAATGATATAGCTCCACCCAGCTTTTTCGAATCTGAGCAGTGAAGACTTTCAAGCATTACCATTAGATCATTCAGTCATAAGTCAACCTACATAAGACCTTCATCCTCTTCTCCTTGGAATTCTAGAGCTCCTAAACTCTTCAGCTCATTTGGGATCAACATCCTCGATACTGGAGGAGTATAGGGAGGTGGAGGAGGTTGGAATCGTGTTAAGATGGTATCAAGAGCTTGCATAAAAGCTCCAAACTCAAGCACTTACATCCCCTGATGTGCAGGCGCACTAGCATCTTCAGATGAAATCGGTTGTTCACTATTAGCGTCGTAACTTTCGCTACCAGTTCTTTTTCTAATTTCTTGTTCCCCCGCTCTTCACGAGTTTGAGGATTCCGACATCTATTATGACATAAATAATAATAACATTAAAGTTAGTAAGTAGCGTCATCAATCACACTCTAATGACACCATATCATTAACCTTGACAATCTTAACGATAAGTAATCCTTTTTTCAAATTTCAAATAAACTCAGTTTCAGCAGAGAATCGGCTAAACCTAGCTCTGATACCAATAAATATAACACCCATTTTCCGTATACGTTTTCATACACAAGTCATAGGTGTCACATGACTTATAAACATTCACTTATTTGTAAAACCAATAAAAAATTAAAATTCAAACCAACATTTAATACAAAATAAAATTTATTGAAATATTACTAAAAATTATCACTTAAATCCATTACAAAGAATTTTCTTAAATTCAATTACATGTCAGCTAAGTTTCAAAATAACATGATTGTCCTACTGTTACTGACAATCAACCTTAAATTAATGATAGTTGTTGTTGTTCACTCCTACTCGACTAATCTTTGATTTTACCTACGCGTGAAAGCAAGACACGTTAAGTAGTTACTTAGTTAGGCATAATATTGTCAATGAACTACATTTATTCATAACCATGTCATGACTATAAAATCCGATAAATCGTATACTTCATGAGAATCCTTTACAATCTTTTTAATTAACCAATAAGTGGCACATTTTATGCCGAAATCCACTATTTTTCATTTAACTTGCGTTTGTGGCACCTTTCTCTGCCAAAATGAACCATTATGCATTTAACTTTTCATCTAACTTGCTTTAGTGGCACCTTTCTACCAAAATGCACCGTTAGGCATTTAACTTTTCATCTAACTTGCATTAGTGCCACATTTATTCCAAATACACCGTTAGGCATTTAACTTTTCATCTAACTTGCATTAGTTGCACCTTTTTGCAAATGCACCATTAGGCATTTAACTTTTCATCTAACTTGCATTAGTGACACCTTTCTACCAAAATGCACCGTTAGGCATTTAACTTTTCATCTAACTTGCATTAGTGTTTCTACCAAATGCACTGTTATTTTACTTTTCATCTAACTTTATTTTAGAGCAATTCCTACTCTAAAATTATTCAATATCAATTCCATACACATATAACATTATCAAATACGGTAACCATACATAAATCAAAACATTAGAGGTTGACTCATGTGAGTCTCCCTCTTCCATATAATTACAATATGCACTCACCTTATATACCTCCCTAAATGCTGAAATGGTGCCCAACTACTTTGCAACTTTACCTTTTTCCTTTTTCTTGCTTAACTCGAGCCTAGTTATGATCTACACAAGCATCCATTAATACGCATATATACCAGTGTTAGTATACTCTAATATTTATACTTTTAATAATACTTAATTTCTATTATAATCTCAGTCTATCTTACAATTCCAGGCTCAATAATATCGGTACCCTACCCTAGATCGATACTTCTATACTATGTTATTGATACTCCATTTCAGTATCGATATCATTTCTACATTCTGGAATCCATGGTATTGATACCTTCCTCATAGTATAGATACCCACATCAGTATCGATATTGATCATATGATTTCCTCAAATTTAAACCTATAGTATCGGTACTATTCTTCTAGTACCGATAGCCTTACCCAGATTTTCCATTTTTTTCAGCTTGATTTTTACCCAAATTTGGTCAAATTCCCTTACTTTACCTCCAACAATACTATTAAACTCTTCTTTACTCCCAACTAACTTTCCTTTATTTAGCTTATTATAACATCTAAATCTCCAATCGATCATTTTCTACTTCTGGAATCCATGGTATGATACCTTCCTCATAGTATAGATACCCACATCAGTATCGATATGATCATATGATTTCCTCAAATTTAAACTATAGTATCGGTACTATTCTTCTAGTACCGATAGCCTTACCCAGATTTTCCATTTTTTTCAGCTTGATTTTTACCCAAATTTGGTCAAATTCCCTTACTTTTACCTCCAACAATACTATTAAACTCTTCTTTACTTATCCCAACTAACTTCCTTTATTTAGCTTATTATAACATCTAAAATCTCCAAAGAACATCTCACCAAGAATCATACCACTTTTCTTACATGTGTTTAATCACATCCAAGGCTTCTAATTATATACTCTTCTTTTCCAAGTCAAATAACTAGTAAACATCAATAAAAACTCATTCCAACATATCATTCAAAAATCCATTTTCTTAATCTTCAATATTTCAATAATCACTTAGTTTTAATCATCCCTGAACTTTCCTTAAGCCTCTATATCACTTAAGGTTTCAAAACTTGTTCACGAACTAAAGAATAACTACTCAAAAAACTTACTTTGGCTATAGGGAGAGCACGTGAACAGGGAAGAAAGAGATGATTTAGTTTTGTTTAACTTTCCTCTTTCTTCCACTCTTAAATCCTTAATATAATGAATTTTAAATTCATTTCCCCTTAAAAGACCAAAAACCTCTTTATTTATACATTGTTACTACTTGGTCTTAAGCACTATTTCTAAATCATTTCTTATCCTATAATTTATTCAAATTATCCTCCAAATTTAAATCTTTTCAATAAAGTCATTGACTTATATTTTGGGTATTACAGAGAATCACCATGAAACTCACTTATAACTCAACTATATCATATGTAGGTCATTTAAATGAAATTTCTATGTTGCATGAGCTTGAAGCAAATTCCATGGTAGATTCATAATGTAGGTGTTTTAGCATGTTTTCATACCTATTTATGACCCCCTAATATCGAATAAAATACCTAAATATCAGTTGGGGACCTCACTAGGGATTTTGGGGTAGAAAGATAGGATTTTTCATGCCAAAACAGAGCACCTGTAGCAGTATTATCGATACTATATGAACAATATCGATATTGTTCTTCAATCAGGCATAAAATAGGTAAATTTTAAAGAACAACATCGATATTGATGCCTTGGTCTCGATACTGGATGGCTTAATATCAGGACAAATAGAACAATATGCAATTTTGGTACTGATACTCACATAGAGTATCGATACCAGGTCATGGGTATCGATACACCCATAAAGGTATCGTACTAGGGATATTTTTAAAACATCGATCCAATTTGGTATCGATACTCAGTCTAGTATCGATACCCCTACACTAGAGTATCGATACTCATCCTAGAGTATCGATACTCATCCTAGAGTATCGATATTGCCTTAATCAAACAGCCATATTCAGTCATAGGGTACCATACCAATAGGTAGTATCAATACCAAGCATCTAGTATCGATACTGAAGGGTAGCATCGGTACTCACGATCATATTTGAAATAAGCTAGGGTTAAGGGATCAGACTCGAGGTACCCCCACACTTAAATTACAGCAAATAAAACTTCAAGCGATAAAGTTAATTAATATCAAAATAGGGGAAATAGTAATAGCTAGGTTTATATAAAACTACCTTGTTTGGCGCTCAGGAAACATTCAGGACACCCAGTTACTCTTAGAAGAAACACAACAGTCAGTGGATCCAAGTTAGTGCCACGACAATTCAGCAGCCAATTAGATGTCAGATGCCCCAAGACTCGAAGGAGTGGTTGGAAAGTGTAAGTTTCCAATAATAGAATTTCGGATTCTTACCCGGTAGGCTAGAGGGGTGTGAGCTTCGAGATGAAAAAATTCCTCCACCGCACCATGATGTCTGCCCCAATTTAGCATATTAGGTTTTTAATAAATTATGTCTTCGTAGTTTCAGACTTATGTCGTCAGTCGGCTCTTTAAATGAATGCATATAGTATAGTATAGTTATTAGTGAGGCTCTGAGCTCGTAAACTCAGCTTTCAGTATGTGTTTTCGTGCGCATGATCGTGGGGAATTATCGTTAGTAAATATTCTAGTGCAGCAGTACAGACCAACAAAAACCATCAAATGTCTTGTGTAACATCCTAAAGTCTGGTTTGGTAGTTAGGTTCAGTTTCAAGTCGATTTTTGGATTCCAATAAAAAATAAGAAAATTTTCTAAAATTTATATTTTGGTTTTAAAAATATTCTGGAAAGATTTTAAGTGATTTTAGATGATTAATTTTAATTATGAAAGTTTAATTAAATGATTTGGTGACTGAATTAAATGAATTGGAAATTATAATTTTGGGGTTCATTTTGTAAATTTTCACTATATCCAAAGTCTATAATGCAACTATACCAAGGCTTATGTTTAGAGATTTTCCTCCTAAATTAAAATGTTTTTATTTTTCTTTTTACCATTTTTCCATCTAGATTCATTTTAATCTAAAATTACATTTCCTTATTTGTTTGTTTTTATTCACATATTTTTCATTTCCTTCTCATTTTACATTTTAGTAACTTCTCTTAACTTCCTCCATTTTCTCTCATTTTCTCCCAAACAAGTTGATCAATTATTTCTCTTTTTCTTCTTGATTTCTAAATTTACTCATCTCAATCTTGAATTTAAATCTCAATTTTCTCTTCTTTTCTCTTCTTGTTTTTAACGTTTGACCATAATGGAGTTCCATTAATGATCTCATTTCAATCCATTTCTAGCAAGGTAAGGATACTTTCCTTGGATTTCTTTCAAGCTTCGAGGGAAAGTGACTATGTGTAATGATTCTATTGAATTATTGATTTAATTGAAAGGATTTCTAAGATTTCAATTAATTCAGAGAGCTATTTAATGTGCTCATTTCTTGAAATGGTTTTCAGTTTAAATTAATGAAATTGAGTTTTTTTGGAGTGACTTTAATCATATTAAATCAATTTTTTAATTGCAAATGATTTTGATATTGATTTATTAAAAATAATGTCGATTTTTGGTATTTTTGGGAATCCGAGAATTTAGGTTCGTAAATGTTAACTTATGTGTTTCTAGCTGATTTAGATGTTGATTATAGTTGTTGTTTATCATTTTTAGTGTGGATATTCATGTGTTTCATATTGGAGCTTTCGAAGTGACGTTTCGGTAAGGTTTTCGGTGTTTTCGATGTTTGTACTCTATTTTAGAAACATAGGATTATGTTTTGTTATAGATTAGATTATGATGTGTTAATTTTCTTTGCAAGGTTCTTATTGTGTTGTTAGTTAATGAAACTTGGTGCTTTGAGTTTAGTGAACATTGAGGTAGTGTTTGGAAGCGTTTTCCGCTTCCAGACAATAGGTGAGCGGCTCTTATATTAGGAAATGAACATGATTCAAGGTTGAGGTTTGTGTAGTTGCATTTGTAATTCTGGTATATTGTGTTTTTGGTTAATTATGATGATGGAATATGAATCATGTTGGTTTACATATGCCACTTGTTTCGGAAATGAGAATATGAATTATGATTGCAAATGATGCATAGGATTTTGGAAACGGTTTGTGAAAATATATATATTCTAAATGTAAATTGGATGAGCTCAATTTTCTCCTGTCCAAATATGTGGGTTGGTCATGACAACTATCTGTAAGTGTGTTTCAAAATGTATTTGAATCAATATGTAAAAACTATGCATCATTAACAACCACTCTTGATGAATTGGATTAATTGGCTATTGTTCTTAATGGGACCTTTGGATATGAAAGACATTCCTAGGAAAAAGTACTCTATTTGTTTTGTAATAGTGTGTGATTTGGGATTATACGGTGTTTGGATGGTACGTTGAGCTTTTCTCTAAGAAGATACTGGTAAGTTAGGCATTAAGTTTGCACTGTAATTCGTGGTTTTGGACCTATGTGAGTCTATAAGCAAAACGGGAGTTGTATGGATCCCATTTATCCAACGAGTCAGTTGTGTTTCGAACAAAAGCCATTTATCTTAAAATGAAAAAATGTGTGTGATTGTGTGGCTTGATTAGCATCAAGTTTGGAGGCGAGGAGCTTGGCATCGGTGTGATCAAGCAAGGCTAAGGCATAAAGTAATATGTATGTGGTTTCCAGTATGGGTAATTTAGGGATGTTTGGGGTCTTAGACCTATTATTCACTTTGTTAGACTTATAATGTTGGATTTTGGTTTTTAATAAGTGGATTTACATTTGGGATTTGATGTTGGTTTGATTCGTTGAATTAAGAATGAATTTGTTGCTTGAAGCATGAGATTACTCAAATATTGTTTCAGACCCTAAACAAGTGTTTGAAGTGTTTAGTTAAGAGCAACTTAGTAAACTAAACGTGCTACACTCAGGTTGCATGAAATGACTCTTAGGCATAGCAACGACACTTCTGGAGATAGAAGCTACGAAGGTCACATATGGCGCAGAGGATATTATCTGAAATCTTTGATTTTTGATGGGTTTGAAAAATTAAATTGCTTTAGGATTAAGGTTTTGAAAATAAAATAATATAGGCACAAAATATTGATATCGTTGGAAAGAAAATAGGAATATATAAAAGATAAAAGTATGTTATCAGTTCACTACCACCGTCGATGAAAGAATAATGAAAACGCTGCCACCGATGAAAGAAAAAGAGAAAGGTGGGGAGATTTTTTGGACAGGAGGTGAAGAAAGAAAATGTGTAAAAGCACTTACCGAAAAAGAGTAAGTCATTTTACAGGGAAAATCTTAAGTTATTCAGCTGACTTGTAAAATAAGTTACTTTGACTGAATTCATTGTACTATGTCAAACACATGAAAGTGGGTAAAATACTTTCCGAAAAACCAAATCCTTGAAACAAACATACCCTCAATTATCATCATTATTACACAAATTAATATAACTAAAAATTAAAGAGATGATTGTTATCTTAAAGATTCTTAATTTAAACACTAATATACGCTTTAATGATTCTTAATCAATTGATAATGAATGTTCAAATACTTTATTTATTGATCTATTGACAATAATCTGATTTATTTCACTGTCAATGAAGGAAATCTTCACTGTAAATCTAGCTCATATTATTTCTTATACTGTTGCAATATAAACTTGTTCTTTACTAACTTCTCTCATGCAAAGCTTTCTAGTAAAAACAAAAATCTAATCTAATCACAAAATTATGAACTTTGGGGTAATTTGCATAAGTTTCTATTTTTAATAACTAAATTTCCATCACAAATAAAATATATAAGTTTTAAAGATAAAAACTATACCTATTACTCTTTTTAGTGTAAAATACATTTGATGCCTAAATATTTTTTAGAACAACAGATGCCTAGTGTTTTCTCCGTTACACTTTTAGGACCTACCGTTATATTTTTAATTTTTTAATAATAAAAATATTATTTTTAGAAAAATAATAAATAAAAAATCAAACCCACTCGTCTTCTCTTTCCCTCCTATCCCTGAAAAATGTCATATATTTTTCAAATAATTAATCCTTAATCTCAAATAAAATAAATAACAAACATAGTATAAAGAAAAAGGGTTGATCCACAGGGACTAATGAGCTTCTAACGTATAGAGGTTTTGATTCTTACTTTGGTAAAAAGTAAAGAAAATGTGGGGCAATTTCGATTGAAAGAGTAAAAGTAGAAAAAGATTAAACTTAAAAATAGCGAAAATAAATGTTGAGAGAAAGAAATCAATTGAATAAATAGCCTCAAGCTTCGCTTTGCCTTAATTCCATTTGATCATCGAAATAGATTTTACTTCGGTATTCATGCCGGTTACAGCCTGCAAGGCACAACCCTTGTAACTTACTTTTCTCTCTGGTAAACAAAAAATTTCCAAGGCAATCTATAAAACCCATTTTCCCGTATATGTTTCTGCAAACGAGTCACATATGTCACAAGACTTTTAAAAAATTTCCGACACTTGAAGATCGATAAAATTTTTGTTTTCTTTAGATAAAATCATTTAATATTATGGTTTATAAGACATTCTTCAATTATATATATATTAAACGCTTCTACTCTAATTAGCAATACTAGTTCATATTATCCCTATTTAAAATCATCATAAGATGATTAAGTTAATCTATTACAAACCAATTTCCAAACAATTTAAATAGAGTTAATAGGACATTCATAAGTACATGCCACTAAACTAGGTCAAAAATTACATCATAGGATGTCTTACTGATATCGCAGTATATTCCTTGATGCTTGGAGTTGCTCGGTACTCTTTACTTCTAATCTCGCCTATTACCTACGCGTGAAACTAACACACGCTAAGTATTTACTTAGTGAAACATAGTAATACAAAATGAATTATACTTAAATATAAGCATATCCCAAATTATCAAAATACAAATGAAAATTGTATAATTCATATCAATACATCAATTAGGCTTGGCAAACCAATCTTCAATCAAATAACATGATAATTATATTTAGTATGCCCGTCATACCTATCAATCAGTATTTTCTAATTTATCCTTTGTTTGTCCAGTATATTTTAAATGAAAATGCATGGTACAAGAGTTGCACTTAAATGCCATAATTAAAACATAAGTATATCATAACTATCAAAATACAAATTTATTATTTTCATAACATTATACGTTCTTTGGGGTGCACACGTAATACCGATACGATCATTTATAAGCTCATTATGAATTTCGTGGGTTACACACTTAGTGCCTATACAGTCGTTCATCAACATATGATGAATTTCGTGGGTTGCACACTTAGTTCCTATACGGTTGTTCATCAACATATGATAAATTATGTGGGTTGCACACTTAGTGCTTATACGGTTGTTCATCAATATATGATGAATTCTGTGGGTTGCACACTTAGTTACTATACGGTTGTTCATCAACATATGATGAATTTCGTGGGTTGCACACTTAGTGCCTATAAGATTGTTCATCAACATATGATGAATTATGTGGGTTGCACACTTAGTGCCTATACGGTTGTTCATCAACATATGTTGAATTTCGTGGGTTACACTCTTAGTGCTTATAGTACACATAGTGTTGATATACAAATGCAACATATGCCTTTAACAACATGCATCTATAACTCTTAATGTACATAATAAATGGCACTCACTTGGTTTTCCTTACAACAATGCTCAAATGTAGTCTGACTATTCTACGACTTTATCCTTGCCTTTCTGATTGCTTGACTCAGGAGCTTGATTACGATCTACACAAGCATCCATTAAGTACACATACCATACCAATGTTAGTATACTATCTAACATTTATACTTTTAATAATACTTAAAAGTACTATTATAATCAATTTCTATCAAAATTCATCCTATCTTCATTTTCCAGACTCAATAGTATTGGTACCCCTACCATGGTATCGATACTTCTCTACTATGGTATTGATACTCCCTTCAGTATAGATACCATTTCTGCATTCTGAAAACAATGGTATCGATACCTTCCTCTTAGTATCAATACCCATAGCAGTATCGATACTAATTACATCAATATTGATATTATTCATCCTATTTCCCCAAATTTAAACCTATAGTATCGGTATTGTTCTTCCAGTATCGATACCCTTACCTAGATTTTTCTATTTTCATTTCGATTTTTACCCAAATTTCGTCTAAATCTCTTACTTTTTCCTCTAACAATACCGTTAAACATATCACTATTAATCCCAACTAACCTTCCTTCAATAATCTTCCTATAACATCAAAAATCTTTAAAGAACACTCCAAACCAAGAATCACACCACTTTTCCATACATGTTTTTAATCACATCTAAGGCTTCTAATCTCTCTTTTACTTCTTTGACATGTCAAATTTACTTGTAAAGCTCAATAAAAACCATACTTCATCATATCACTCAAAAACTCATTTTCTTAAATCTCAAATAAAAACTAATCACTTAGTTTTAATCCTCCTTAAACCTTTCTTAAGCCTCTATATTACTTAAGGTTTCAAAACCAAACCATAAACGAAAGGAAAAACCAACTCTATTAAACATTACCTTTGCTATAGGGAGCACAGGAGAACGATGAGAAGAAGAAGAGAACCCAATCTTTTTCAGCTTTCCCCTTTTTCTCCTATTCATTCTTAATAAATATCCCAATTTAAATTATTATTAGATTCATTTCTTAAAAAGACTAAATTACCCCTTCATTCTTACATTCTTACTAATTAGTCTTAAACACAATTTTCTAAATCATTCCTTACACTTTTCAATTTACTCAATTAAACCTACCAAATTTTAAATTATTTCACTATGGTCACTGACCCAATTTTTGGGATATTACACAATCTTTGAAATTTAGTCCTTGCTTAGACTAACTATGGTTATCATCGTTAGTAACAAAACAGATTAAAGTGCTAGAAAAGTCTGACTTAGATTATGTTGTCTCAATGAGAATGGAATCCCATCTCAATTTCCCTTAGCGGACCACCGCTAAGTTTTTTCTTAGGAAGTTAAATTTACTACCAGTCGGTTCTTCTCCCCAACTTTAAACTAGAACAACATCCAGACCAATGTCGACTTTTTTAAATGAAAGTGTTAAGATTTTAAGGAAAGGTCAATTGTCATTCCTGAGTTTCAGAAAACTGAGAATGATATCCGAAGATATTAAGTGTTATTTCAATTCTCACTATACGAATTCAGTCATCACTAAGCCATCGGCTAAATAAAAGTTTAGCTAAGCATGATTCAAATCATGCTTAGCATTTTTAAAAGAAAGTAAAAACTAAAAGAAAATAATAGAAAATAAAAGAAAGCCAATGAGGATTTTTATAAAACTGAAAGAAAAAGAAAATGAAGTGCATCTCAAGCTTTACCCCAAAGGGGTATTTATAGTCTTCTAAAACTCTAGATATGGAACAAGATAAATTCAAAAATAAAAATATCTCAAAAATAATCTAAAGATAAATCCTAAAATATTTTCAAGTTCAAATTCAAATCTCTAAATCATCTTTGCATGTCTCCTTCTAGAGTAATGTTGATTGGACCTTCTAGATATTGTTGCTGACTAGATCCTCTAGAAACTGTCACGGCAAACCGTATCATGCCCCAAGTCATGCCCATATATCCAGTGATGATTCCAGAAAATAAAAAATTGTAAAATTATCTCTTTTAGTTCTGTTTTTGGAAATTAAGCTCTTGCGCAAAAATAAACAAAACAAAACCAAATCAGTATTAATAAATCGACACAATGGGAGAATTAAGAAGTAAATGCATTCAATCTAAAAAAAAATCAAATTACCCCACTTATCTCATGCTTTTCCTCAAGCATGCTTTAATCAAACAAGTAGAAACTCCACTTACCTTGCTTTGTCTCATCTTATATCCTAGAAAGCCATTCAAGTCAAGTTCACAACAATCATCCAAATCAAGATATCAATCAATTAGAAAGAACAACTAGGATCAAGTTAAGAAAAATCAAGACATCCATTCATCCATGAATTTCAATGCAACCTAACTCAACACATCATAAAGATTTACTCAATTCACTCAATTTGTTTTGGGTGAAAAAATGCTCAAAGTTGGAATCGAGCATGATATTACCATCAGCCTGTAAGAAAATCAAATCTACACTACTAATTAGAACAAAATGCAATAATCAAATGGAATTTAAACAAGGTTGTAAAGGGGCTTAGGTAAAGGTACGGAAGAAGGCTAAAAACATGGCTAAATATCAAGACAAGAGACTCACAAATAATTAGATCAAAGTTCATGAAATAAGTAAAGTAAAAGAGAGACAAAATATGAAACAAACATCAAATAACATTTTCTTCCTTTTTTCGAACCGTTTTTTCCTTCTTTTCAAATCCTTTTTCTTTTGATTTTATTTTTTCCTTTTTTTGTGGAGCATAATCATACATTGGATAAATCGTTCTATTGTCTTGACAAGGGTAGAAAAAGAGAGATAAAAAAGGCTAAGGTTTTAAAAATGTGCTAAAATCACAGAAAAAGAATAGGCTCAAACTTGGTTAACTAACGGGAATGAATGGGTAAACAATTTTAGGGGTAAAAAGTAGGTGAATCATAAGTGTCTGAATCACTTTAAAGCATCAAGTTCATATGTAATCTCAATAAGCATTTAAGAACATGCTCTAGAACATCAACGCCTAGTCCAACACACTCAATAAAACAAGAATAAGAGCAAGAATATAAGGAACATACTCGCAAAGGTTTAAATCTTACCGAAGTCTGTAAATGCATTGAGTTAAGCACATTTCAACTAACAAATTTATGGAATATTAAGAAAAGTTTAACCAAATCACTACTCATGCCATCGCTATCATGTATATCTAAATTCAAACAATAGTGTGTTCTCAAGCAAGCATGGAATACCAAAATATTCAACAAAACGAAGAATTTCAACGGTAATTTTCACAAATTCAACCAAAGCATACTAGAATCAAGACATAAAGATAAGCAAGGGAAAATTCAAATAAATGCTCTACCCCCTCACTTAAAGCATATTGTCCAACACGTAGAATTAAAGTTGAAGAGAATGGATAGAGATATTCCTCGTGTTTATCAACAAACTCGGTTGCCCCCTCGGAAGATGTATCGATATTGAAATTTTTTGCAAAAAAAAATCAAGGTGGTACTTTAGTAGCAGTTAAAAACAAATTTCAATTCAGAATTTACCTTAGAGTAATGGTCTGGTTCGACTAAGTCCATGAAATAGGTCGGCACGACAGTCGACATCGATTGAGATGAACCGACAATGCATTTCGATTGAAAAGATGAAGAAACCTATGAGCAATATAGAACAACAAAATCATACTATCGGGAATAAAAATTATAAATGTCAGCCAATGGCGAAGGAACGTCAGGAGAAAATGAATAATGATGAACGAGTTCGATTCTTGATGCTAGTCTCAACTAGAAACAAAAAGGTTTTGCGATGATGATGTACAGCGATGCAAGAGTGATGAAAAATGAACATTGAATCGAGCATCCATGGTTTCAAGCAGGGTTGTTTTGAAAGTTCGTCCTGGGTCGATGGTTTGGTGGAAAATAAAAGGAAGGAGAAGAATATGGTGGCTGATAAGGGAAGAAAATTTTGATATTTTGTTATTAAAGAGTCACGGGGGAAGTTAAAAAGAAAAGATAAGGCCAGTCAAAGAGTTTAGGGTGTAAGGGAATTTGTTTGTTGTTTAAAATTTAAAACAAAGATATGTTGTCGTTCAGGTTGGATGAAAAGAGAGGAATAACTAGTCAAACCGTGTAGGAACCTGGAAATATAAAAAATGGGCAGTAATGGGATATTTGGGATATGCTATCATGCAACCTGGGTGGTAGGTGGGTTCTGCTAACATGCGTCATTTAATAAAACGGTGCGCACGAAATGTGAAAGAATTTCCCCTACTACTCGTGTAGTTTGCTACCTTTTGGGACGAAAAAATGCAGTACCCAACTAAAAATACCATATATGACTTCATTTAAGTTCGATAAAAAATGTTGGGATACCTAAAAATTCAAGAAAAAATAAAAATAAAATAACATAAATACTCGAATAAAATAAAAATCAAAATAAAAATCAAAGTAACAAGAAAAATAAGAAAATGGGTTACTTTCCATTAAAGCGCTTTGTTTAACATCGTTTAGCTCGAAAACCTGATTCAGAGTACAAGTTTTATGAGATATTGTCCACTTCATTCTTTTTCCTACTAAGAAATTCCTTATGAGAAATTCTAAAATCACGTGAGATGTTTATGAGAATTTTCACTGGGCAATCCATAGATTGTAGGAAGAAGATGGATAAGACTCGTTTTAAACTGAACAGAGTTTTTCCATGAGGAAAGGTGTTTCATAATAATTGTTGCACGACTGGTGTCGCAGCTAATTCCCAAATTGTTTGACCTGCCATCAAAACTGACTCTTCAAGCGTAAAATATGTATCAACGTCTAAGGTGGTGTTAACTATTGGATCTAAGTGTTGTTGACTTTATTGTTGTCGCTATTGTCTCTTTTGTCGAACCATTTGTCTGTGAATTCTGAGCTAATGCTTTGATCTCCGGTTCACAATCTACTAGCACTTGGGGATTTTTCTTGGTCATAAATCAAAACAAACTAAATGAGTAATTTTTTGAAGTCCCCGGTAACAACCCCAATTTAACAAGCATCGTATATTTTTCAAATAATTAATCCTTAATCCCAAATAAAATAAATAACAAGCATAGTATAAAGAATAATGGTCGATCCACAAGGACTAAAGAGCTTCCGATGTAGAGAGGTTTTGATTATGACTTCGATTAAAAGTAAAGAAAATGTATAACACCTCGAATTATGTGTTAGGAATTTCGAGTTTATTTGAATGGACCTTAGAATGAATTTCCCTAGTTTATGCAAACTGTATTTTGCAAGATTTGGCTTACTTATCCAAAAACGGGTTTTAGTGGGGCTTATGGAACCTTGAGTTCTAGCTAGTTTTATGAGATTGAGTTGTAAGGAAATGCTTTTAGCTTTATCCTAAGGCTTAAAATGAGTTAACAACTTATTTTCATGGTTTTGATTAGTGCAAGAGAAATGTGAGAGCTCTAAGGCAATAGACAGGAAGAAGCTAACTATTGGGTGATTCAAGAACATTTTCAGTCAACTAGCATAAAGGTAACACAATTTTAACTTAACCATACCACATGTAAGTCATTGTATGTGCATATATGGTTTGTTTAGCTCATGAAGCATGCTAGAGAAATTTCATGCTGTAATCTGCATTTGATGTTTGTAAGCATGAAATATGATACCTTTTGACCTCTAAGACCTTAAATAAGACTTTAATAAGATTTTCTAGTCTTAAAGGAGTGAATGGGTGAGATTTAGATGCAATTTTGTGCCCAAAACATGGCACTCCAGGCCGTCGGTATCGGTATTGTTCTGTTCTTTGTATAGGGTAAAAACAAGGCAAGTTTGTAAAGGAAGTATCGATACTCTTTCAAGGGGTATTGATACTCAGGGTCCAATATCGATACTCAGAGGGTAGTATTTGAATAGATGACAATTTCAAGATCCCAAAATATAATTTTGGTACCGATACTCGTGCAAGTATTGATACCAAGGGTAGAGTATCAATACTCCCCATAGAGTGTTGATACTGAGGCTTTTTTTTAAACATCGAATCTATTTTTTGTATTGATACTCAAGGTGAGTATCGATACCCAAGGGTCAATATCAATATTGATGGCACAGTATTGATGACATCCCTGATTTTTGGGCAATTTGATTATTTTGGTTTAAAGGTTCAGGCTTGGGTGTTTTGATATCATATGAACTTTAAGTATTCGATACAAGTGAAAATAATCAAAAGATAACTTAAAATCACACTTAGAAATCAAGCAAGATATGATGACATAAGATTGGCCTTATATGATGCTCGAGAAATAGTTAGGACCCGAGTTACTCTAGGATTATGACAATCTTCCTCTGTTTATGAAATATTTGGATATTATCTAATTAGGTATGCATCCGATGAATGTAAAACTTTGGATCGTACCTTTATGCTCAAATAGGCTCAGGATGTGAGCTTCCGATGCATGTAAAATTTTGGACCTCACTCTGACTTTTCGGGTATCCGAGATAGACTAAGGCTATAAGTTTCGATACAAGTAAAATTCTGATTCTTACCCCAAATCTATCACATTCTAGATAGGTTGGTATGTCGACCGAGATGCACGTAAAATTCCTCTGACCACATCACTAGGCCTATCTCATGTTTGTCTGTTTACTTCGCATGTTTATGACTTTACGCACCGGCATGTTCATGTAATGGATGCATGTAGTATTGCATAGTTATTTTAGTGGCATTGAGCTTGCGAGCTCAACATATGAAATGTGTTTTCGTGCGCAAGTTAGTAGAGGATCGATGAGTTGTTTATCGTACCAGTGCATTCTAGATCAGCCGTATCAGAGTATGTCTTAAGTCTGTTAAAGGGCATGTATTTTACATGGACCTTGTGTATGATTGAGTTATAACACTATTTTGGTTTATAAACTCAGTGGATGTATTTATACTATTTGGGAGACTCATATATTTTGTAAACTTTGATTTCAATTTCATTTATATTATGATGAATGATTTAATGTTCATAAATGTTTTGAAAAGAAATTTTTGGGTTGACCATTTCAGTGGTCCTGTATGGCATTGTAATTCACATATCTTCAAGTAGGACTAGATGGGTGTTACAAAATGAGCGTTAATTTTGATTAAAAGAGTAAAAAATAAAAAAAGAATAAATTAGAAAAAAGTGAAAATAAATGTTGAGAGAAAGAAATCAATTGAATAAATAGCCTCAAGTTTCACTTTGCCTCAATTCGTTTTGATCATCGAAATAGATTTTACTTCAGGATTCATGCTAGTTATAGTCTACAAGGCCCAACCCTTGTAACTTACTTTTCTCTCCGGTAAACCAAAATTCCCAAAGCAATCTTTGAAATTCAGTCCTTGCTTGGACTAACTATGACTATCTCAGTTAGCACCAAAACAGATTAAAGCGCTAAAAAAGTTTGACTCGGATTATGTTGTCTTAACGAAAATCAAATCCGATCTCAATTTTCCTTTAGTGGTTCGCTAATTTCGTTCATAGGAAGTTGAATTTTCTACCAACCGATTCTTCGTCCTAACTTTAAATCAGAACAACATTCAGACCAACATCGACTTTTTGAAATGAAAGTGTTGAGATTTTAAGGAAATGACGATTGTCAATCCTGGTTTTTAGAAAACTGAGAATGATATCTGAAGATATTAAGTGTTGTTTCAATTCTTACTATATGAATTGAGTTATCGCTAAACCATCGGCTAAATAAAAGTTTAGCTAAGCATGATTAAAATCATACTTAGCATTTTTAAAATAAAGTAAAAACTTAAAGAAAATAAAGATAGAAAATAAAAAAAAAACCAAGGATAATTTTTATAAAACCAAAAGAAAAAGAAAATGAAGTACATCTCAAGCTTTACCCTAAGGGGGTATTTATAGTCTTCTAAAACCCTAGAGATAGAACAAGAGAAATTCAAAATAAAAATACCTCAAAAATAATATAAAGATAAATCCTAAAATGTTTTCAAGTTCAAATTTAAATTCTTAAATCATCTCTGTCAGTCCCCTTCTATATTAATGTTGTCTGGACCTTCCAAAAACTGCTACTACTGGATCTTCTAGAAATTGCCATGTCAGATTGTGTCATGCTCCCAAGTCATACCCATGTATCCAGCCATGCTTCCAGAAAATAAAAACTTGTAGAATCGTCCCTTTTAGTTTTGTTTTTGGAAATTAAGCTCGTGCACAAAAATGAATGAAACTGAACCACATCAGCAGTAATAAATCGACACTACATGAGAATTAACAAGTAAATATATTTAATCTAAAACACTCATCAATCCCTCCACCATCGATAGTGAAATGTCACTAATGGTCGGGTTTTGTTCGGAGCAGGACGAGGAACTTAACGGTGGTGGTCGTGTAACGTACAAACGGTTGTAGCATCGGAATCGCTGAAAACACCAATGAAAAACTTAGAAATCTGGCAATTCTTCGCAGTTTTTTTCATGACAATCAACGCAGTTTCATGGTGGATGGAGGATTGGGTTTTGGTCGTGATGGAAAGACGGTTCTAATGGTGTTAAAGGTGACAGCCACGGACTGATGGTGACCGATCGAAAGCGAAAGATGTAAAATTTGGGGGGTTTTGTTTTTTTTTTATTTAAATTATCATATAAAGTTTTTTAAATAAAATAATTTTTGAAAATTTATAGACATGACACATGTCAGATAACGACTAAATTTAATGATTTTTACAGTTCATACACCTAAAAGTGTAATATTGGAAACGTTATGCACCTATTGCTAGCAAAAACAATTTAGGCACCAAATCATATTTTGAGTTAGAGTTTAGGCACTAAAAAAATGTATTAAGCCTAAAACTATTATTATAATAAATCATGCTATTATTTTATCTAATATTCAATTATTAATGATTTATTTGTAATCATATTTTAATTTGATTTATCTATTTATATTTTTTAGGAAAAATTACCCATTTATTGTCGAACATATAATAGAGTAACCTTACGTGTATTTTACCCAAAATACTCCAAGTATTTAAATGGGAAATAATATATGTTAAATACTTATTTTAAACGAAGCCATATTAATACTATAGTTTACGAGGGAGATTTAAAAGGCTGAAAACCAAAAAGAACACATTAGAAAAAGGTTCCCCCGCCGGTTCAAAATCATAAGCCCCAAAGTTTGATTTGTACTTGAGCTGAAAAAACAAAAAACTCTCCAAATTAGAAGAGCAAAATGGCGCAAGAAGCAAGGCTTAAGCTGCGAATGCAAAAAGAGTTAAAGGTTCTCCTTGACGAACCTCCTTATGGCGCTTCTTTCCCTTATAGCAAAGGAATCTTCAAGATTCAGATTCAGATACCTGAAAGGCGAATAGCTAAATTGCAAAATAAATTTCAGTTATACTTTCGCATTTTAAAATAAAATATTATTGGTTTTTTCCCTTTCCATAAAGGAAAGGTCCGTGACTTCACCCTGCACTTTGTGCCTTGGCTTCGAGAACTATTTACGCCTCAATGTGCCTTGCACCTTTTAAAATTACTTTGAGACATAATTTATATATTCACCCTGAGTATATTTCAGACCTGAATGTTGGACATAACTACTTCAAGCAACATGAGATTTGGAGTAACATAGGAGGGATGTCATAAAATTTAGGGTAAATCACATAAATAGTCTATTGATTTTAGGATATTATTTTATTAAGTCCTATTAAAAGTTATAAAATGGTCCTTTGACTATAGAGAGTTGCTTTGTTGAGTCTCTTGACTATTAAAAGTCACAAAATGGTCACATAAATATTCATTATGTTCCAAATTTGTCTTTTTCGTTAAAAATTTTATGACAGTCTGAGATGTATGTTAATATGCTGATTGAGATATCATAAAATTTGATCTCATAATCTCAAACGAGTATCGTATCTCAGTCAATATGTTAACATCCAACTCAGATTACCGTAAATTTTTTAACGGAAAATGACAAGTTTGAAACATAATGAATAATCGAGTGGTCATTTTGTAACTTTTAATAGTCGAAGGACTTAATAAAGTAATTCCCTCTAGTCGAGGGATCATTTTATAACTTTTAATAGTCAAGGGACTCAATAAAGTAGTATCTTATAGTCGGGGACCATTTGTATACTTTACCCTAAAATTTGTACTAAACCACGACGCTAGCAATTCTCTAGGTTCTTTGGTATATTTGAGTAAATGTTTTCTTGAATGAAACTTTTAAGTAGGATTTAAGACTCAATGGTATATAACATGGTTCATGGTTGTATGCACATGGTGCTTCGGTCGGATAGGTCAGTTTTGATAAACCCTTCACATGTCTTTTCTAAAAAAGGGTTCAAGTCATTTAAAATTTAGTTATTATTTCTTTTAAAACAAATCAAATAAAAATATGAGAAATCATTTAATAAAGTTAATGTTTTTATAGATTCATCCTAATATAAATTTGTTGCCAATTTCCACTTGCCACCGGTGCTTGACCACGTTCTTCTCCATCTACCAAGTCCCAACATTTTCATAGTTACCAGTAATTATAAACACTACATTGGAAGGTTAGGTGTGAATGTCAGCTGGTCCGAAGATTGACAGTTAGAGAACTCAAGACAAAATGCCCCAAATTCCAGCACTTTTCAGGCTCTCTGGACTCCCCCCATAGTACTCCATGGTATATGCTCCTTTCCCTTGTCCATATTTTATTTCATCATTTTCTTTATTAAATCGACATATGTCAGTATAGTTATTTCTTTCTTTGTTGCAGTCTCTCGCACCCCTTGTGTTCCAGTCTCTACTGCGGCTGTTGACATCGTTAATCACCGAGCCGACAGCCTCGGTCACAACCTTGCTATATTACAGTAATCATCTGCCCCAAAACATCATATGGGAAACGCGTGTTCGGCATGAAATGTTGGACCAAGAAAGCTACTTGTTCCGTTTACTCATCAACTTCTTGAGATGTCTTTGCTAAGATCATTACCGCCGCCTTCGCCGCTACTTCTCGAGCTGCATGGCGAGGCTTCGAGTCACACATTTCCCTTCAACGAATAACTGTAATTGTTCATTTTTGGCGAATGAGAGGCAGCCAGCAAACCCAGAAATAATTTGCAAATTTCTTGTGAATTTCCATGGAGTGAACTTTACACTATTGTTTTAATAATGATGATTTAGAAGATGTGAATCACCCATTATGTTTTAGGAGAATGGGAAGCTATGTCAATTGCCAACCCATTTAAGCATACGAAGTTCACCAAATTTACTTTTTATTAAAAGCATTCACATAAACATTTTGGGTAAATTATGCGTTTAATACCTAAATTATCAGTTTTGGTTCGTTTTAGTACCTAAACTTTTAATATTTTTCAAAATCATATGTTTAATTTTTATTTCTTTTTAGTACCTCGCCGTTAAAAACTTAAGGACAATGCATTGTTTATGAATAAATTACACCATTCATCACTCAACTATCATCTCACTCTTATTTTGGTAAAAAAGTTTAAAAATTTCAATTTAATTACTCAACTTTCAAATTGCTCCTATTTTAATCACTCTTATTTATTTTATTAATAATTTTTGTGACATGACATTTTTATTATTATTTTATTAATATATAATTAAAAATAAAAAATAAATTTGAAAGTTAGAGTGGTTAAATTAGGAGTAATTTGAAAGTTAAGTAATTAAATTAAAAAATTTAAACTTTAGTGACTAAAATAGGAGTGAAAAGATAGTTTAGTGATGAATAATGAAATTTTACCGATAAAAAAGGTGTCACATGCAAATAACCCGTTAAGTTTTTTTATGGTAAGGTACCAAAACAAAACAAAATTAAACATTGGGCATGATTTTGAAAAAAATTAAAAGTTTAAATACTAAAATGGATTAGAACTGATAATTTAGATACTAAATATATAATTTACCCAAATATTTATATTCCAAATTATAAATTTTAAGTAGGGAAACGATAGAGCGACCTTCGATAAAAATATAAATAATTAAGTATTCACATACTTATAATCACTCTAAATTATTAAATATAATAATATTATTATGTGATTCTTCTAACTTAATTTTCTTCATTTACCCTACAAGGTTCAAACGTCTTATTATGTCTTACAGTCTTAGTTTATTTTAGTTTCGTCACTTTTTAGTATATTTAAAAATTATATATTCATGATTGTCAAGCATGGCTTGACTCTTAGGTGGTGTTTGTTTTTACTGTGTAAGGTCTGCAAAGCTCTTATGTCTGCGCCGCGCAGACCACGCGTAGACATTGGGCTTCGCATACCGTTTATTTTTTAAAAGACAGAATCTCTTCTAACGTTTGCGCGTGGTCTGCACGGCGCAGACGTGGCTTTATGTCTGTAGACGTCTTCTAACCTCTTCAAAGAGGTTTTATATTTAATTTTATATTATATTTGATTTTAATTTTAATATTAATTTTTTAAATAAATTAAATATTAATTTTTTAATATTATATTATAGATATTAATTTTTTAAATAAATTAAATATTAATTTTTAATATTATATTATAGATATTTAATTTTATATCATATAAATTATTTTATATATTATTAAAATTTTATATTTATTTTAATTATTTTGATTTAAGTTTAAATATAATATTTTTTTTATTTTTTATTTTTAAATTATATTTAAACTTTTTATACAAAATGTAAGTATTTAAACCACATTGCTTAAAAAATGATTTCATTGTTTGATAATTAAGATTTTAAAATATAAAAAATTAGAAATTATGTTTTTAAAATTTTAAAATATAATCACAATTAAATAAAAAATAATCAGAAAATAATTTTATAAATTAAAAAATATTTTCTAAATATATCATATTGTTGAAAACATTTTGATCTTTCGATATAACAAACTAACTATAAATGAATTTTAAGATTTTACAAAAGATTTTTATAAGTATATTCGATTCAATTAATCGAATATCAAATTATTACTCCAAGTCTTTCAAGATCAATGTCAAACCTTACAAAATGTGTAAAATTGTGTTTTATACTTAATATATTTTTGAAACAATTTTCACAAAATATTTTGAACCAAAATCAAGCCTAAAATCAATTTTTCAAATGAATGCATCGATGCACCAATCCATGCATCGATGCACCAATGAATAAATTATACATCAAATGCATTTGATGCATCGATGCACAAGACATGCATCGATGAACTCAGGCAATTTTGAAACATCGAATGCACTTCATGCATCGATGCACTCTTAGTGCACCGATGCACTAAGGGTCCAACGGTCAAAATATTTGAATTTTACACTTGATGCACCGATGCACCTTGTGTATGCATCGATCCACTGACGCTCCCAACTGATTTTATTAATTGTTTTCACACTTAAACGGCTCTATTGACTCCACTAATCATCTCCAACGTTCAGAATCAATTGAAGGAGTATTTAAACAAGCTTAGAAGCATTGATCAACAACAAGAAAACACAAGAAACAATAAAGAGAGAATCAATGAGAAAGCATCAAACCTCAAGTTTGAGCATTTCAAGCCTATTTTTCATTCAATATTCATTTTGCTTTCAAGAATAATACTTGTACTCAATTGTATTCATTTTTTAGTGTTCTTTTCTTTTGTTGAGGATTTCCTTGTAAGTTTGCAAATTTGTAATATTCTCTTTGAGAAAGAGTGTTCTCAAGAATTGGGGTATATTCTTGAGGAAGTTGTAAGGTTATCTCTTTGGCCTCAAAAGAAATAACAAATAGTGAATTTGTTGGAAAATCCTTAGTGTGGATAGCTAAGGTAGTGGAAGTAAACTTTGGTTGAGAAAGTCGAACCACTCTAAATCGTTGTGCAAATCTTTTCAATTTTCTGCAAAAGCTTCCACCAAAATTTTAATTGCCAATTCACCTCCCTCTTGGCCAATTCCATCGATCGATTAACTCAACAATTTGTATCATAGCCTCAATCATTTGAAGGTTTAATCGCCTCTTGAGTCGATTCGGGAAGAGTTACATCAATAATCAAGTCATCAATGGCCTCCACTTCAAACTTCGACTCCGGTCTCGATTCGATGCCCGTCAACAAGCCTTTCTTCTTCAATGGAGCTAACTATGCCTATTGGAAGAATAGGATGATGTATTTCATTCAAGCAAGTGACATGGGAGCATGGAATGTTGTAGAAGACGGATATATCAAACCTCTCACTCATCCAAGATTGTGGAGTGAAGGAGAGACGAGAATGTTCCAGCTCAACTCCAAAGTCATCGATATCATATTTTTTGCTCTTGGACCAATGAATATGGAATAGTTTCATCTTGTGCAACCACCAAAGAAATATGGGATAAACTACAAGTCACTCATGAAGGCACCAACGAGGTAAAAAAATCTAAAATTAGTCTTTAACACATAGCTATGAAAATTTCAAGATGAAACCAAATGAAGTCATCAAAGCTATGACGGATAGATTTTCAACGATTTTCAATGGTCTCAAATCATATGGAGAGATAATTTCAAATGAAAAGCTTGTGAGGAAGTTAGTTTACTCACTTCCAAAATCGTGGCAATCAAAGAAGACGGCAATCATCAAGGCTAAGAACCTAAAATTCTTAACTCTTGAAAAGTTAATCGGTTCCCTCCTTACTCATGAAATGATGCTTGAAGATGAGGTGGACCTCGATAACATTGACGAGACACCAAAGAGAATAAGAAGAAAAATATTAGAGTTTCTCTCAAATCCACAAAAGATGACAATGATTCTGATGAAGATGATGATGAGGAGGAAATGGCATTGTTTGCCAAATGGTTCAGAAAAATGATGAGACCTTACCAAGGAAGAAAATCAAACGAAATGAAGGCTTCAAAAATGAACCAAAAGAGAAGGACCCAATTATTTTCTATGAATGCAAAAAGCCGAGGCATGTCAAATATGATTGCCCACAATTGAAGAGAAAGGTCAATCAAAGAATAAGCACAAGGCTAATGTGGCTACATGGAGCGATGAAGAAGGTTCCGATGAAGAGGAACAAGAAGTAGCAAACTTGTGCTTGATGGCATTCGGGGAAGATTCTAAGGGAACCTCTAACTCATTTGATTTAGATGATTTATCTTATGATGAGTTATTAGAGGAATATAATGGGTTGGCTTCGGATTATGAGAAGTTGTTTTTAAAATATAAAAATGATATTTCAAAATTAAAAAATGAAAATAAACTCATATCCAAAACCAACAACTATCTTGAAAGTAAAATCAAAGATTTGCAAATCAAACTAGAAGAGTTTGAAAAGAAAAATGGATTTGCAAAATTTATTTTCAAAGGTCAATAATGATCATCAAAAGAAAATTGATGATCTTAAAGCTTCTTTTGATAAAGTTGGAACAAAACATTTTGAAAATGGAGAAAATTCAAAATCCAACTTTGTTAAAAAAAAGTTTTAAAAACTACAATCATAGAGGTCCCCGAAGAACCTCTAATGGAAAAATCGTTAGAAGTATATGGGTTCCTAAAGGACTCATTACTAATAAAGATAAGGATATCCTACACAAATGGATACCGAATGGGACTAGAATTTTGGAAACTAATGAATATGGACCCAAAAGAATTTGGGTACCAAAAATAAAAAATTAATCTATGTTTGTAGGAAACAGAGCATTGCTACAAGGCACGGGAAACAAATTCAAACTCATGGTACCTTGATAGTAGATGCTCAAGACACATGACTGGAGACAAAAGTCGGTTCATAGAGCTTAACGCCAAAAATGGAGGAGAAGTGACATTTGGTGATAACTCAAAAGGTCACATTGAAGGTATAGGCACTATAGGTAATACCTCTTCCATACAAATTAAGAATGTTTTATATGTGAATGGATTAAAGCATAATCTTTTGAGTATTAGTCAATTTTGTGATAAAGGATTCAATGTCATATTTGAAAATAATGGTTGTAAAGTTATTGACATTGCATCTAATAGGATTATGCTTGTTGGTCATAGAATAGGGAACATTTACATGGTGCATTTAAATTCTATAGATATGACTAATTTATGCCTAGTTGCTAAGGATGAACATGATAGTTGGTTATGGCATAGGAGACTAGAACATGCTAGTATGAGTGTTTTACAACGGCTAATTCAAGGAGATTTAGTAAGAGGGTTGCCTAAACTAAAATTTGATAATGATAAAATCTGTGATGCTTGTGCTAAAGGAAAACAAAAGCGAGTTTCTTTTAAATCCATTAACGACGTATCCACTAGTAGAGTATTACAATTGATCCATTTAGATCTTTTTGGGTCATCTAAAACTACTAGCTTGGGTGGAAAACAATATGCATTTGTTTTGGTAGATGATTATTCTAGATATACTTGGGTTCTATTTTTAAGTACTAAAGACAAAGCATTATAAAAATTTATCATGTTTTCAAAAGTAATCCAAAATGAAAAATGTTACTCTATAACTCGTGTTAGGAGTGATCATGGAACTGAATTTGAAAATCTTAGATTTACTGAATTTTGTAATTCTAATGGTATTAGCCATAATTTTTCAGCACCTAGAACCCTCAACAAAATGGAGTTGTTGAGAGGAAAAATCAAACTTTAGAAGAAATGGCTAGAACCATGCTTTGTGAAAACAATTTACCAAAATATTTTTGGGTAGAAGCCACAAATACCGCTTGTAATGTTATTAATCGAGTAATGATTAGGCCTATTTTAAAGAAAACTCCATGAACTTTTTATAAATAAAAAGCCTAACATTAGCTATTTTCATTCTTTTGGATGTAAATGTTTTGTTTTAAACAACGGTAAGGACAATCTTGGCAAATTTGATGCTAAAAGTGATGAAGGAATTTTTCTGGGTTATTCCTTAAATTCTAAAGCTTATCGAGTATTTAATAAAAGAACTTTAGTTGTAGAAGAGTCTATATATGTTGTTTTCGATGATAATCCCCTTCCGAGGAAGGATTCTTGTGTAAATGATGATGTAGGCATTATAAATATAAATGACGTTGGACATGACATTGGAGAACCATCATCAAAAGAAGAAACAAAAGATGAGGAAACTCAAGATCCTCTCGAGAATCCAACCATTGAAGAAAGGGAAGTATCTTACCCAAGAGAGTACAACTATTTCAAGGATGGTGAGATTATAGGTGATCCATCCAAAGGGGCAACAACTCGATCTTCTCTTAGAAATATTTGTAATTATGTTGCATTTATCTCATGCATAGAGCCTAAGAATATTAAAGAAGCATTAAATGATGAACATTGGATTATGGCTATGCAAGAAGAGTTAAATCAATTTGAGAGAAGTAAAGTATGGACATTAGTTGAAAGACCCAATAATAAATCTACTGTAGGTACTAGATGGGTATTTAGGAATAAGCTTGATGAAAGTGGTAATATAGTTAGAAACAAGGCTAGACTTGTTGCTCAAGGGTACACTCAAGAAGAAGGCATAGACTATTATGAAACATACGCTCCCGTAGCTAGGATGGAAGCAAATAGAATGTTATTAGCATTTGTATGTTTCAATGAATTTAAATTATATCAAATGGATGTCAAAAGTGCATTTTTAAATGGTTTTATAAAAGAAGAAGTGTATGTGGAACAACCTCCTGTTTTGAAGATTCAAAATTTCCAAATCATGTTTTTAAATTGACAAAAGCTCTTTATGGTTTAAAACAAGCTCCTAGAGCTTGGTATGAAAGATTGTCAAATTTTTTTAATCGAAAAAGGTTTTTCAAAAGGGAATGCTGACACTACATTGTTTTTAAAGCATAAAGGTAAAGATTTATTAGTAGTTCAAATTTATGTTGATGATATAATATTTGGTTCTACTAATGATGTTCTTTGCCAAGAATTTTCTAAGCTAATGCAAAGTGAATTCGAGATGAGCATGATGGAGGAGCTCTCATTTTTCTTGGGACTCCAAATCAAGAAAAGAAAAGATGGCATCTCATCAATCAAGCTAAGTACGTTAAAGATATGCTCAAGAAGTTTGGACTGGAAAATGGGAAACCTCATGATACTCCAATGAGCTCATCAACAAAGCTTGACATAGATGAAGGAGGTAAATGTGTGGATGTTAAATTATATAGGTCAATGATTGGCTCTTTGCTTTATCTAACCACAAGTAGACCGGACATTATGTTTAGCGTTTGCTTATGTTCTAGATTTCAATCATGCCCTAAGTAATCACATTTACTAGCTGTTAAGAGAATCTTTATATACCTTAAAGACACTTCTAGTTTAGGACTTTGGTATCCTAGAGACTCTAGCTTTAGCTTGCATGCGTTCTCTGATGCGATTATGGAGGATGCAAATTAGATAGGAAAAACACCTCCAGTACTTGCCAATTCCTTGGAAATATGTTGATTTCTTGGTTTTCAAAGAAACAAAATTGTGTGGCATTATCTACCACTGAAGCGGAATACATTTCAGCCGGTAGTTATTGTGCACAAGTTTTATAGATGAAATAACAACTTTTTTATTATGGAATTGAAGTAGGTAACATTCCTATCAAGTGTGACAATACTAGTGCTATTTGTCTCACTAAAAATCCCATCCAACACTCTATAACTAAACACATTGAAATAAGACATCACTTCATTAGAGATCATGTCACTAAGGAAGATGTAGTTCTAGAATTTGTTGATACTTTGCACCAATTAGCGGATATCTTTACAAAACCTTTAGACAGAGAAAGATTTTGGACACTTAGAAGAGAATTAGGTTTAACTGACGTATCTTTGCTTAGTGTTTAAATTATTTTTAGCACTTTTAAGAATAAATGAAAAATGCTTATAATAATAATTTTTTATTACATTCTTTGCTATTAGTTAGGGGGAGTTTATGTTCTTTGGTGAAAATTAACTTTAAGTTCAAATGTAGTTTAAGGATTAATTTGATTGATTGAACATGATTAATTTTCAATATATGAGTTGCCAATACCACTAGAGCTAATTAATTTAGCATTTTGAGTGTTTAAAACGGATTTTAGACATTTTTGTGCTTAATGCATCGATACACTTAACAATGCATCGATGCATCCCTTTGAACTTGCATCGATACATCATGAAGATGCACTGATGCACTCCTTGAATGTACATCGATGCACAAAGCCATGCATCGATGCATCCGTCGGGTTTTGGGTTTAAAAGGCTTATTTTCTTATTTGTTTCAAACCCTAAAACTAAACTCTCATCAATCGTACGCCTTTCTCCCTCTCTAAATTCTCCTTTTGCTCAAAATCAACAAGAAATTGCCGGATTCTTCGAGCTTTTCATCTCCATATCCTGCTACTATCATTAAATCGAGCAAAACAACTTCTCATTCTCATCAATCCAAATTTTCAAGGTATTTTTCTAAAAAACCTTTATTTTATCATATTTTGATTTTAGAACTAGTTTATATTAGTTCTAGGATGAACATTATATCGGGCATTAATTGTTTGGTGATTAGAAACTAGATTTTACAACAAATTTCGTCAAAAACACACAATATTTCAAAAAAAAAATCGAAAATATTTTGATTTATTTAGATGTTTTTGACTCAATTATGTTGTTTTTCATGAAAACTATACATATTATTTTAAAAAAAATTATTTTCAAATAGTTTTCAAAACCTTGCCCATTAGGATTTAGTTTAGAGAACCTTGGATTATTGTGGACTCAATTGAGTTTTGGGATTGATTAAATTGCATATATATGTTTTTCAAATTGCAGGTTACATTATTATTCCGATTTCTTAATCATGTCAAACCCAAAACATCCTAGGACTCCATCGAGTCGTTCAAACCGACCTTCTAATCATGTTCCTCCTCCACCTAATAGTCTTATAGATCCTGTTTTAATATTCATGAACGTCATAGAGACAAATTGTACCATAGGTACAAATTCTTTCCAATCATATAGAATCCGGGAAGAGCATATTTCTTCTGTTCAAGCCATGATTGATATTGACTTTGAATACCTTCCGATTCTCAAACCATGGAAGTTTGATAAAATGTTTCACCTAAAACCTATTGTCTATCATCAGTTAGTCCGCATTTTCTACTGTAATACGGTATGTATTCAAAACCAGACTCAATGTGGAACTATAGCAATAAGATCCTACCTTTTAGGACAATATATTAATATTGACTCCGAGACTATAACTTCGTATTTTGGGCTAGATGACGATGGTCTTTATAATGAGAATGAAACTGTGGAATATTCGTATGTTCCAAATGCTAGTGTTAGTACTCTATGATCTCATCACGATCGTTTTCTTCATTTGATGATCTCTTGGTGGTTTAGACCATCCGGAGGTAGGTACTCTACTCTTCGTATTAGGGATTTATGGTGGATACACTGTATCAAGAATAAGAACAAAATAAATTTACCACACATTATATTTAGTCAGCTAGTGGATATCATAAACATTGTTCCTTCAAAACATGTCGAAACATTAGTTTATGGATGTCTTCTTAGTAACATTTTTATCAAACTCAGTCTAAACGTCTCTCTTGACAATCTCATTCCTCTCCAAAACCAAATCAATCTCACCTCATTAAAGAAAACTGATTGGAAACAGGACGAGGAAACTGGCCAATGGGTCTTTCGTCCTTCTAAGCAAACTCCGGGAGCTAGTTCTTCTCGAGCTGCTCCTAGCTATTCTCGTTCTCCTCCTCCTCCTCCGGCTGCAGATGATGATCCCGAACTTCAAGGATTATTTCAAGACATTGACGATCCCGACAATGCACCGGCATCACAAGAGGATCAAGTGTTTCCATATTTTCGTTCGTTTTTGGAGACATTTGATTTACGGTTTGCTTCCATCAATCCTATTTGACTGCTAACAACGAAGCGGTGAATCATCGCTTAGACATTTTGGAAGCTCAACAAATGGAGTTTCAATGGCATATGCTTGCACATATGGATGCTCTTTCTCTTGAGATGCAAGCACGATTTCCTCCTCCTCTCGATCCCTCTATGGACGAGTAGACATTGCTTTGCTTTTGTTTTTGGATCAACTTAGAACTTTTCTTGTTAAAACATTTTGAATGCTTTTGGGATTGTTTTCCTTTGATTGTTGGATGATTGAATGTTTTGGATTTATATTTTGGTGACTTTGGATGTTAAATCTTAATATATATATGTTTGGTTTGAATTTTCTTTTTGATATTTATACTTAATTTTGCATCATTCGACATATATGACCAATTATCCATTACATGTTTATGAATATTGTTTATGAAAACTAATGGCTAATCTCTCTTCTGATTGTGATCTTAGCAGCTTAAACTTTAAAATTAATGAATCAATTGGCTAAGTTTTTCAAATTCTTAATAAAATTCGTTTTTGCATCTTTTTTATTTAACAAAAAGGGGGAGAAGATGTGTTATAGTAAGGGGGAGTAATTTTTCAAAATTGATTTTAAAAATAATTTTCAAATCTTAAAATTACTCAAATGTTTTGTTATATCAAAAAAGGGGAGATTATTGAAAACATTTTGATGTTTCGATATAACAAACTAAGTATAAATGAATTTTAAGATTTTACAAAAGATTTTTATATATATTCGATTCAATTAATCGAATATCAAATTATTACTCCAAGTCTTTCAAGATCAATTTCAAACCTTACTAAATGTGTAAAATTGTGTTTTATACTTAATATATTTTTGAAACAATTTTCACAAAATCTTTTGAACCAAAATCAAGCCTAAAATCAATTTTTCAAAGGAATGCACCGATGCACCAATCCATGCATCGATGCACCAATGAATAAATTGAACATCGAATGCATTTTATGCATCGATGCACACACCATGCATCGATGCACTCAGATTTTTATGAAAACACATCGATGCACAAGACATGCATCGATGCACTCAGGCTATTTTGAAACATCGAATGCACTTCATGCATCGATGCACTCTTAGTGCACCGATGCACTAAGGGTCCAACGGTCAAAATATTTGAATTTTACACTTGATGCACCGATGCACCTTGTGTATGCATCGATGCACTAACGCTCCCAACTGATTTTATTAATTGTTTTCACACTTAAACGGCTCTATTGACTCCACTAATCATCCCCAACGTTCAGAATCAGTTGAAGGAGTATTTAAACAAGCTTAGAAGTCATTGATCAACAACAAGAAAACACAAGAAACAAGAATCAAGAGAGAATCAAAGAGAAAGCATCAAACCTCAAGTTTGAGCATTTCAAGCCTATTTTTCATTCAATATTCATTTTGCTTTCAAGAACACTACTTGTACTCAATCGTATTCATTTTTTAGTGTTCTTTTCTTTGTTGAGGATTTCCTTGTAAGTTTGCAAATTTGTAATCTTCTCTTTGAGAAAGAGTATTCTCAAGAATTTGGGTATATTCTTGAGAGAGTTGTAAGGTTATCTCTTTGGCCTTAAAAGAAATAACAAATTAGTGAATTTGTTGGAAAATCCTTAGTGTGGATAGCTAAGGTAGTGGACGTAGACTTTGGTTGAGAAAGTCGAACCACTTTAAATCGATGTGAAAATATTTTCAATTTTCTGCAAAAGCTTCACCAAAATTTTAATTGTCAATTCACCCCCTCTTGGATTTCATCGATCGATTAACTCAACACATATAATTATAAAAATAAATTATGAATATATATTTAAAAAAATTAAAAGAATTACATAATTGCATATTTAAATAAAATCATATAATTTAATGATCATTTATAAATTTTATTCTATAAAACTAATAATACATGTGATTATGTGAGACTTATAATAGAATTAATAAGGTGGTGTTTGTTTTTCTAAAAAATTTATTATTGTAGTTGTATGAATTATTTAAATTTCAGTATTGTAAAATTAAAATTATTTAAATATCAGTATTGTAAAACTCTTTTAAGTTTAAAAAATCAGTTTATTTATATTTCAGTTTATTTTAGCAGTCTGCATACATTAAAAAACAAACAGTCTTCTTCTTACAGACTGCAGACTTTTGTTCTACCTCTTCTGCTGCAGATGCCTACAGATTTGATCCGCAGACTACATACATTTTACCTCTACAAAAACAAACACCGTCTCTTCCTTATTTTGAGAAAAAGGATTGTTCTTTTTCAATTTAAAAAAAAAGACTGTAATCTAAAAAAATTTGTTCAATTTCCCACTGTATACTGACAAATTGGGAAATTTTGTCTAAAAAGTCCCCAAAAATATTCATCGTCGTTAATTAATTAGCTTTAATTATGCGATCCAGCTCATCAGATTCCCCCTAATCACGATTCCCCTTACCTGCGAGATAAAGAAAACACTCCCATCACACCGTTCATCTACGCCACCAACTGCCGTCATCAACGATCAGGATCTATCCAACCTTTCCCTTTATCCGCACTGAATCAAATACATAGTAGTTCCCTAGAATACCCTCCCAACGTTTAAATGATCGACCGGTTGAGAGTCGTAGTCATTAAATGGAGACAGCAAGGGTATGATCGTAACATCAACATGGCGCCATGTTTTAACTCTCTGCTGGAAGAAATAAACCTGTAAATGAGTGTTTCTTAAAAAAAGAAGTAAAATTGTCTGAGAAACGGCACTGGATAAAGCTTTAAGCAAAGAGCCTTTTCTCATCTTCTTTAATGGCAGATCTCTCGTTTTACTGACTTGCATTCGGAGTTTACAGCCTCGTTTTTTAGTTAGCTGAGTTGAATCGTTCTGCTGAGTTGAATAAGTGATCGGAAATGCTGGACGGGATCTTAGGCCGTGGTTTTGCCTCCAAATGGTTTTTATCTTCTCTTCGAATAAATGCACTGCTTCTTTGCTCATTTTTCTGGAAAATCAAATTTATGATAATTTTTTCTCTTTCTTTGTTTCCTTGCAGTAAGTCATTGATAAAACTGATAAAGAGTCGGATCGAGGTGATTAGGAGGAAGAAGATTGCGACGCTTAAGTTTTTGAAGAAAGATGTAGCCGATCTGCTTGCTAATGGCCTCGATATGAATGCTTATGGCAGGGTAATTGCATTTTAAAATTGTTATTTCTATTTTTAATCCTTTTAGTCAACTGTGTTTTTCGTTCTTTCTAAAATTGAGAAAAAAAATCTAGAATGATAATAGGATTAGCAGAAGACTAAGGTTTCATGTTTTCTTATGTATTTTTGTTCAGACTTTTTTGAATATTTGAACATTGTTAAATTTTGTTTTGAAGTAATATATATATATACTGTGGACGTAAAATTAGAAGTGATTTTTGTGCTAACTTTTTGCGAGGTTTAAACAGGTAGAAGGATATATTGTTGAATTGGTTCTTTCATCTTGCTACGATTTTGTCGAAGATTGCTGTGATTTCGTGTCGAAGCATGTTTCACTTCTGCAAAAATTGAGGTATGTGAAGCTGTATTGTTTATTCATTTTTGGTAAAATTTATGTTTATATTTTTTAAAATGAATGAGGATGAAATTGAAAAGGAAGAAATCTGAATAAGATTAGCATTCAATAACGCTGAAGATTAATAAGGTTGTCTACTCGTGTTTAATACAATGTTACTACAAAATATTGTATGTTAACTAATCTTAAAAAATATCCTAAGGAGACTCGATGCAACCTCTAATGGTATCCTCATGTTACAAGTTACATATACTTTTAGCGTGCGGTTGTTGTGGATGGTAATTACAAGGGGAATGTTAAGTGGAAGAATTAGTTGTCATTCTTCTTTCTGGATCACTTCCTCATTTTTCCTCCTTTTATTGTATCAATTGGCTGTTGTACTTACTTTTGATGCTCGGTTGGATTTGTTGTTGAGTATATAACACATTTATATCTTGCTAATGACAAGAAGAGAAAGTTGCTTATTTTCTTCAATTAATTCACAGAGATTGCCCTGAAGATTGCCGGGAAGCTGTCTCATCTCTAATGTTTGCCGCTGCAAGATTCTCCGATTTGCCAGAGTTGCGTGATCTTAGGCAAATATTTCATGAAAGATATGGAAATTCTCTGGAATTATTTGTCAATAAACAGGTAATTTCCGTTTATCTGTTTCAGAAAGAGATTATTCTACGGTTGTCAGTTCTTTTCTTTAACCAATGTTAGAAAATTTGATGATAGCTTGTCGAGAATTCAGCTTCAAATTCTTTTGCAATGGAGAAGAAAGTCAAAGTGATGCATGATATAGCATCAGAGTTTTCCATAAATTGGGACTCCGAAGCTTTCAAGCGAAGAATGTCTAAACCTAATGTGATTCCATCGGTATGCTTCTTGTGTTTGATCTTTATTTTTTTAGTTATTCTCATTGCGCTTATCCATACGGTGTCCTCACAGTGAAACTGTTGATCTTTGGCATTGTAATTCAGGACCTGCCTAAAAATCATGGCTTTTTCCCTGTCGGTGGTCATAATCATAAATCAAACGGTGGAATAAGAGCTGATCCACGAGAGGAAAAATTTAAAGTTCCAACTAAAGAAAAACTCGAACTGGGTAAAGCCGGGCACAGATTGGGCAACTCCAAGGAGGAGGATGCCTCAAAAAGGGATGATATCGTCCTTCCACCTAAACAGGAATTCGTTGTTGGTGAGTATCATCCGCATCATGGTAAGGAGCAAGCTACTGCAAGGAAGGAGACTCAAGACATTCAGTTACGGAAAAAACAAGAAGTATCTGCTGGTAACCTTGACTGTTGGAACGGGAAGGATGATGTTGCCTTGAAAACAGCAAGATTAAGCAGTTCTTCACATGGGAAAATAATGGAAAGAGCTGATGGTGGAGCCAAACTACAAGATGGTAGGCAGAATGGTACACCTAGAAGATATAATCAAGATGTTCTACCCGAGAGAAAGCCAGAGCAAAGTCCTAGTTATGCAGATCCTTGGTCAAAGAATCGTGATGGTTTTCCAAATTCAACAAGAAAAACTCACGAGGAAGATGAACCCAAGAGGAAGTCCCACTTCAATAGTAGCATCCCCCCTCCTTATGTTAAACCCAATACCAAACCGAAGGATCGCAGGCATGACGATGCCGATGTGGGGTCTTCACTTACTGCTTCTGGCAGCAATGGGGTCTCTGTTGATCGATCAACTCATGACAAGTATGCGGTTAATAGGACTGATAAGTACCAAGAAGGGTTATATCAGCCTGATAAAGAGGGTCAGGTAATTCCACCTCCTTCTATGAATAGTCATGGACGTGATCATGATTACTACTATAATCATCATGGAAGTGATGTTCCTATACCAAGACTAAGATCATCTAGAAGGCGACATAAAACATCTTCCAGTCATACTGAAGTCGATAATGCCGAAGATGTTGAATCTGCAAGGAGCAGAAGACCAAGAAGCAGGAGAAAGGAGGACTCAAGACGAGGTCTGCAACTTTTATTTGATGATGAGCAGCATAAAGATGACGAGGAGGAAAGGATAATTGACAATCTGTTGATACATTACAGTAAGAAGCCACCGTCGGACGCAGAGGGAATGATAAGAAGAAAGTCTAAAAGTCGTCATGCACATCGTAGGGGAAGCAATGCGGGTGATTGTGAAGCTCCTCAGAAAGCAAGCAGGGATAGATCCGATGATATGCCCGAGACCGTTTCCTGTCCAGCCCGATCAGTATCTCTCCCTCCTGCACAAACTGCAGAATCAGAGGGAACCAAGGTGATTGCTCGTGCTGCCTCCTTTCAGCCTGATAGGTCTAACGCGGCTCAGCATGTGCATCCCAAGTTACCAGATTATGATGATTTAGCAGCTCACTTTGCTGCAATGAAAGACAGATAGAGCTCTAGTTTAATCCACACTGAATCATTCTTTCTTTCTTTTTTTATCTAATCAATTTGAGTGCATTGCGTCAATCTAAAAACTTCCTTTATTTTCATATTTTAGCTTATATAATATGGTAAGAGCATTCTTACCTAAATATTAATGATCAGTTATGTAATTTATCCTATATTTAACACTTTCTCTTATGATATTACCTGTCATCCACTGATGGCTGAAGTATTGGTTTCGACCGTGACACTTTGCAGGTCTTTTTAACTGTTTTTAGTCCTTTGTAGCCGGAGAAAAGTCCCGATGATGCATCATCAAGCTTATGTTGCAGTTACTGAAATGACCATATTGGCCATCTCAAAAAAGACTTCATTTTTATTCCCAAGGTCCCAAGTCTCACCAAGATTCCATCAAATCTACTTTGGTTAAAGTTTGTTATTAGTCCTTATGTATATAAATTATGAGGCTTGAGTCGACCAAAATTAGGTTAGCTCAGTTTAATCAAGGATTAATATTATAGTCTTTATGATCCTACCCGTGCTTGATGGAATTAGCTTATACATAGACAATTAAACGGATAGATGGGCCATTTATGGTTAAAAAAATAAATTTATAATATATGTATGATACAGGGGCCAATGATACAATTTGACCATCCTATTTCCTTGACTGCGTTAAAGGACTCCTCGTTTCCCTCCAAAATAAAGCTTTTATTACCTTTTAATTACTGTCCCTCTTTCACTCCCATCAACACATACAGGGGCATCCAAAGTAATAATGGGTGCAACGCTAGTAATGGTGGTCACCCTCGCCATTGTTTAAGCTCTAATCCTTGTGTTGCTGGCCGAGCTCTACTGCTCCCTCCTACTCCGAAGCCGCAGTCAGCTCAAACACCCCACCGCTGACACCGCAACGTCCCCCGCCACCCCCACCGTTACCGAATCAACAACCAGTCCACTCAGTAGATTCTATGCACAAGGAGTTCTTCATGCACCTATGGACTTCCTCTTTCCTGCAACTGCAATAACACGTCCTGAAAGTGTTCAAAAAGACAACAAATTCGCTTCTCTTCGTCACGTCGTCGAACTCCACGGCGGAGAATCGAACACAAGGCCTCATCGGATTGGGATACTGTATCCCACATCTCCATCATCTTCCTTTGCAGCTTCACCTAACAATGCTGAGGAATTGGTTTACATATCGAATCCAATGTACGTTAACGATGCTGCACCGGATACTCCATTCGAGACGCTGGATACATCGCCTTCGCGTTTAGAGAACGGTGGTTCATCGGGAGATGAAGAGAAGGGTTGTTTTGGAATCTGTTCACCTCCTCCGATCACACCTCCGTTGAGTCCGATGAAGAAGCTTCCGGCACAGGCTTGTTCTATCCCCTAAGAGATGTTGGGTCTTTAGCTACTTCAGCTAGTGAGCCGAATTGTAATAATGGTCTTTCATCGTCTTCATCGGGCTCTCCATGCACTTCGCCTTCATGGTGATCTTAGCCTCTCTAAAAAAAACCCTAGCAAGACATAAGCGTGCTATTGACAACTGGAATTCTTAGGTTTTTTTTTTACTTTGCAGAAATGTTTTGTTTGCAATTGTTTTGTCACTGCTTTGGTGTTTTTGCAAAGTCGAACCTTTTTTCCTTTCTGGGCTTGTGTTCTTGGGGTGTGTTGTGGGGATTGGGGGGGGGGGGGGGGCTGACCCATGCATGTGATGGTACAAAGAGACAAAGAGCACAAGATGACCAAAAAATCTCTGTTTTTGAGGGGCCTCGAATGGTGATTTCCATATGCTTTAAAAGACAGAACACAAACTTGTCATTGTGCAAGGCTTTATCCCCACATTATACAATATACCATTTCTTTTTTTTTCCTTGGTTTCTATAAGCTATCCATAGGCGTAGGGTAAGAAGCTTCAGTTGTCTGAAACTGACTGAATTTATTAATCATAGATTAGCGTGCAGTGATATATGTAGTCACTATTATCCTAATTTATATATATTTTTATCTATATGAATTTCAAAATAATCTAACTATTTACCTATTCCGTGGAAGAGTTCACTGACAACGTGTTTCAAGGGAAGCCAAACCATTTTCATTAGCATATATCTCACATTCCTGCATAATGGCATCGAAACAAGCTTCAACATGTACAACGATTATTCAAAATTTCGATTTTACAAGTTTCCCCTGTTTGGACTTTCGAGTTCCGTCGTCTGAGATCTTGTCTATGGATAACTGATTACTATTTATTTAATAGAAAATAATTTGTTCATAATAAATATTTAGTAAAAGGATGTACAAGCCTCTGTATTTGAAAGAAAGAAATAATGTCGCTCACGTACTATTTTTTTCTCTTAATGTAATCTTCAATTGAAAAATAAAATTTAATGTAACCTTTAACTAACGTTTTATATCATTAACCAACATTAGTATAAGTCTTCACCGTTAGAATGCTTAAGTCAACCATAAGTTTATTCAAAACCATCTCCATGATTATTTTCCTTCCCCTTCAACTACTCATGCAACCGGAAATTGATTATTTCCATCTTTACAAACAGCCACAAACAGTATTCCCTTCATAATATTTTGAGAAAGCATCCACATTAGCAAGAATTAACGAAGCATTGTCTATGACGGAAAACGTTGGTCAAAAGGTACATTCAGGGACGGAGTCATGATTAAATATTGTTAGGGCGAAATAATAAAGTTTTTAAGAAAAAGTACAATGACTTATTTGTATTTAAACTTAAAATTCATAAGATAATAATTAATTTGTGTAATATTTAAACTTACACTAACCTAAGTTATTATTAAACCAAAAAATTGAGAATATGAGATTTCATTCTTTAGTTCGGCTCATACTTGCTTTATTAAATATTTAATAAATCTTTATATTTTTAAAATCTAATTGAATGCTTATTTTTAAAATCAATCGAATATATAAAATTTTACAATAGTTGGGGCTTTTTGGCCCAACAGAACTTCGCCTCCGACCACATTGAAAATTTTTTTTAGTTAAAGAGCACATTTAAAGAAAAATAATATGATACATTAATTTATTTTAAAAGTATATGGTTTCGCGTACCCTTTTTCCTAAATATTTTAATTGGACGACTAAATTGTAATGTTTTAAGAAAAATGACTTATTTGTTATAAGTATACAACGTTAGCTTACTTTCAAAGTTTGGACCCATTTCGATTCAAATTCAATTTTAATATTTTTTACTATCTAATATCAAAATATTTGATTATGAAGAACGACCAAAGTAGGGTTTTGTCGAGGTGAAAGGGATGTGGATGAGGATGAGATCTTTTGGTGTTAGAGATGAATCCGAACCCCATCTGCTTGTTCACTACGCCATGCGTCCCTTTCCCATTTGGTCCTCAAAAATGAATATCTAATCGTAGAGGGGGTAACCGGTAACTAACCCTTGTATCCGATATTCTCATATCATGCTTAAGAATTAAGATGAAAATACAAGGAGAGATAAATAAGAGAAGGTTAAATATACAACAGGGTCATTGCACTTTATTCAAATGATTATTTTAGCTATTAAAATTTCACAAGTTACAAAATGATCACTAAATTAATCAAACTATTGTAAAACAGTTTTTATTTTTTTATTGAATTATTATAAAATGACGATGAAATTTCAAGAGTTTTGAACTATTACACAACCCTGAGAGGGACAACATTTGAGGTCTTTACCCATCTTGTCCTATATAACTATGGCCTAATCGATTCTTCCAGTTTGCCCCTTCAATTGCTCTCTCTCTCCCCCTCTCTCTCTCTCTCCCTCCCTCTCTCTCTCTCTCTCTCCCTCCCTCTCCCTCTCCCTCCCCCACCCCACTTCTACATGGATTCACGTGGAATCATCGCCGTAAGCACCTCCCCGAAAGGCGGCAACAACGCCTCCGAAGCCGCCAACACAGGCAAAGGAGGCCAATGTTTGTGCTCACCGACGACACACCAGGGCTCCTTTCGATGCAAATTTCATCGGTCAAACTCGTCTTCCTGGAAGATGAAGCGATCCCAGTCCATGCCCGCCAGTGGTAGTTCAGTCACTTCATCATCTCCCAAGTCTGTGGAATCTACATAAACCTTAAACAGATGTTATACATACGCACATATAGGTGTGTTGGGGTTCTTGTATTTGCTTTTGATGTGATTATAAACCAAACAACTTTTATCAGCAGGATTTTGTTTTCTCTTATCTGGTCTGGTAAAGCTCTCTGTCTGTCGGTCTGTATGTATATAATGGATCATTAAAGTTCAAACGACATGAGCTCCTTTATCATTAACACTTGTCTGATTTGATGAACAAAAATAAGTGATTGTAAATGAATTACTTTTCTTGAATGGAAAAGACTTAGCTTTATCCAGTAACTGTTATGGTGAAATAACAATGGTTTGTGTTTCTTGGTAAATATCAATTCAACGTCGGTTTGTGCATCATTTTTTCTCTACAAGATAAGAGATCTTTATCCACATAAAACAGTGTGGGTTTTATTATTGATTTTTTTTCTGGACTGAAACAGGATGGGATTGAGATGGATTCATTTGAATGGTCTGCAATGGTTTTTGTCATGTTTGAAATTTTGTTTTTCTTAATGTTAAAATTTAATGATAAATACTGTAATAGTATAATAAAATAAAAAATTCTCTGTAAAGAATTAGAATATATAATATTTTTATTAATATGAAAAATAGTAGAATATAAAAGTATTTTCAGGAAAAAAATCCATTTGTGAAATAGAATAAAATTTTTACCTTCAATATATTTATTTTTTTTCTAAAATTTAAATATTTATCAATTTAAATCCAATCGAATTTGAAAAAAAAAAATCCAACTACGAATAAGGTAAGAATGGAAGAAAAGCAACATCTTTTAGTTTAAGTATAAATTGCCCGGTAGGTTTGATGCTAAGAAAGAGTGGGCCTTTGATGAAGACAGTTGAAAAGTATCGCAGACGATTATTGCCCACCGATCATCATGATGCCTGGTTCAAAAATCTGTGTTACCACGTCGTTTTGTGGTGTTTTACAAGAGTGTCACTAAGGGTGCACAAGTCTTCCTGTGGTCATTCAATATAGCTTGTGTTAGAACCAACACGTTGATTCAAACACTAAGCAGCTTAATATCGTTAAAGTAAAGTCATAGGTTTGAGTCTCTTATATATAAAAAATTCTCACTGTAAGATTCAACCACCAACGTTAAATGTACAATCCTAATAGGTATAGATTAGTCAAAACAAAGTCTTGAAACTAAATGACAACAATATATATATATAGCTTGTGTTAGACGGTGGCCTTTTTGGCCTTAACTTGCATAAAGATAAGAGTGATGAGTAGAAAGAATGTTCAAAAATATTTGATCCGTTTGATTTGATCCGTCAATCTACCGAACTGATTAAAAAATATCAGGTATTTTTATTGAGGATATCCAATTTTTCAGTCGGGTATCTGACCCGTTAAATTTTTCGTGTTTCTGGATCGAGTCTTGGTCACAAATTGTTGCTTAATTGTTTACTTGGTGCCAAGTTTATATATATATATATATATATATATATATATTACACTTTTATTTATAATTCACAAATTATATCACTCTAACATTCTAAATTCATAATTTCTTAAATTTTGTCACAATAACATTCTAAATTCTTAATTTCTTAAATTATTTCATATTAACATTCTAAATTATTTTTTAAATATTTATTCTAACTTCGAGACATTTGAAATTTAATTATAATTTTTTAAATATTTTATTTTATTTTCAATTATGTAATTAGATTTTTTTAATTTTATGTGTGAATTATATATTATAGGCCTTTAAATTTTAAATTATATATATATATATATATATTTAAAATAATATAATTTAAAAAGTAAAAAAATTATGAACAGGGTACCTGACTCGAAAATATGAGTACCCTACTTACGAGTACCAGGATATAATGGGTCAGGACACAGGACGAAAATTTGGTAATCAAAATTTTTGGGTACACGAAAATACAGGTACTCAGTTTTGAACACCCCTAATGAATAGGGATGGGCATGGTCGAATATGCTCAGATTTTCTATCAACCCAATCTGACTCGAAAATATATTCCCTCCACCTACTCGGCTCAAATTTAATGGTGATTTTACCTGATTTGAACTCGACCCAATTTTTTGAGATAAAACCCGAACTTGACCTGAAATAAATATATTTTTTAAAAAAATATTATTTTTATTCAATAAAAATATAGATCTAATTGAAAAGATATATATAGAGTGTGTTATTATTGTATCTTTAAATATATAAAGTAAATCTATATTATTTTTAGGTTGAGTCTGGTCGGATATTTTTACCCTAAACCCGAATCTAACTAGACCCAAACATATTTTCTAAAAAAGTCGACCGGCCTAACCCAAACATATTTTTTAAAAAAACAACCCATCAAATCAAACGAAGTCGAAATCGTCGCGTACATATCTTATGCGTTCATATCTCATGCCTATCCCTATTGATGAGTAATCGAGAGAATTGCACATGCCGTTACCATACTATAACTTTTATTTAAAATTTATCTCTAAACTTTAAAATATTTTATATTAATTTTAAACTATAATATTATTCTAATCAATTATTAAATTTTAAAAAGTTTTACGTTAATTTTAAAAAGTGATGTTTAGTTTCTGGCTTAGGAATTGTTACGATTGGGTGAGTTTTTTTTTTTTTTGTCTATCCAAATTAAACTATAATATTCCTTGCTTGTTGAATTTAAGAAAACTTTATTTAATTTAATTTTAGGATAAAAACTAATATTTGACCTACAAACATATAAATAATTTTTGTTTTTATTATGTAAAATAAAGACTTAACTGAAAAACTTATTGAAATAATATTATAACAATTATCTTTAGATATATAAATGTCATTATACTATTATTTTTTAATCTAATCCAATAAATTATTTTTCACCTTAAATTCAAAGGGGTATTCATTATTCGGTTTTAATCAAATTAACCGGCCAAATCGAATTAGTTCAGTTAATTCGGTCAGAGAATTGTTAACACTTTTTTCAATATTCGGTTAACGATTAATTCAGTTCAAAATCGGTTAATTAACCAAATTAACTGAAATTATTAAATATTATATATATATATATATATAAATGGGTTGGAGTCGCCACTGATCATTTAAAATATATTTAGGTTGATCGGACACCATCTTACCTGATCTGCGTTTTACCAGAAATATGAAGGATTCGTGAGTCGGTTACAGTCAAGGAATGATTAACCCCTTGTACTGCCCTTTCGGTACTAATTTAATTTCCAATTGTCTTAATTAAGAAAATTGCAAGTTAAATAAAAAGGTAAAAATCGATCCAAATTACTTACCTTTAATAGATTTAAAATATCCCTAAAAAGGTCATAAAGAGGTTAAATTATAAAAATAAAATACGGAGTGATTCAAAATGAATAATTAGTACTTTAAATAAAGAAATGAAAAGAAATACATAAGTACTTACATACTGAAAAATAAATGGACATAAAATTAACAAAATGAAATATCAAAAAATTAAATAGAACAATTAAAAGCCAAATAAAAGAGAGGATCGTATATATTAAAACACAAAATGATGAGGAAGATAAAGAAAAAAATAATTAAATTACAATAAGAATAAAATGTCAATTGCAGGATTAATTACAAAAACATATGAAAATTAATTAAAGTAAAGTAAAGAAAGTAAAATGAATAAAAATAAAAATAAATAAAAGAAATAAGTAAAAATGTTGGATCAAAGACTCATAAAATATAATAACCTTAAAAAATAGTTAAATGAGGCATGAATTAAATAAAAGAATGACCAAATTAAAGAATTAACAAAATGAGTGGTAAATTTAAGAAGCAAAACCGTAATTAATATCGAATTTAAAGCACGAAATTGACTTTAAAAACAATTGAGGGACCAACGCTGCAATTTGACCCTACCCGTTTAAAAACATGCGGATCCTTAGGGGATCCTGTCGGGTTTTCGGGTCGGCTATAAAAGCCCAAATTCATAAACAAAATTCATTTTTTTTCTTTTCCCCCAAAACCGATCAAAACAAGTCCCATTATTTTCTCTGAAGTGTTCTTCAACCAACGAATAACATTCAACCATAATTCATGGCAACCCAGATTCCGACCGTGCGCTGTCTCGCCGACCGTCATTCATCGGCGGTGAAACCCACCTCTTTTTACACCGTTCGAAAGCTTTTTCCTTTTTTCTTCAAAAATCTTATTTGTTTTCGCAAAACAATCTCGGGAAAGCTAGATCTGAAAAAGATCTTTCGAAAAAAAAATTTCCCTTTCGATCATTGGCTTCTTTTTCAAGCCCGAAATAAAATCAGAATAAATCCCAAACACAAACACATGTAAACTAGCCGAGGAGGGTAAAAAATACCTTGTTTATTTATATTTTTCTTTCAAATGTTACAAGTTCCCTCTTGCTTCCATCTTACTACCCATTTTTTCCTTTACATGTACATGATTTTATCTCTTTGTGAACCCACTATTTTTCGGTTGATTTAGAGTTCTATTTCGACTAAAACATTGATTTGTTTTGTTGTTTTTTACCGAATAATTTGTGTTGTTGTTGTTGCTGGAACGAGGACTCTCTAAGAGTCCTCGGGCTAATCGATGTTTCCCCTTAAATGTTCGGCGCTAAAACCCTAACATTTAGCTCATATGGATTGTTAGATTGGTTCAGATCCAACAAATATGGTGTTGCGGCGTTGATATCCAAAAGATAAAACCCTAACTCACTAGGTCAGACAAACCTGGGTCAGGTTGGTTTGTTGGGTTCTTGGCCGGGTCGGCTTACTGGGTCAGGCTTGGCCTCCCGGTTGGGATCTCTGCTGGGCCTCTTGGACTGTTGGACTTGGACCTGGAATTTTGGACCAAAGAAAGAAAAATGAAAATAAATAAATAAAAATAAAAAAGAAAATAAATAAAATATGATAAATAATATATAATACTATACTATATAATATATACATATATATTTTTTAAAAACTATATAATATGTATATTTTCAAAATATTTTCAAAAACTATATATTATATATACTTTCAAAATATTTTCAAAAAACTATCTATTATATATATGTTTTCAAAATTTTATAAAAAACTATATTATATATATATATACTAAATAAAACCCCATACAAAAATGAGTGACTATAATTGCCCCTCTTTGCCCATTATCGTATAACAAAAATAGGGAAAGACAAAAAGACAAATTTTTCTTCGGCATATGGGCTTGGAAACAAGCATGTTCATGTGGGAGTTGTCTTTTGAACAATGATATCCTTTGTTGTGAAGTTTAAATCATAATTTGAATCAGAAAGTGGCTCCTTGTCGCCAATCTTGGTCTTTTTCATGGTTTAAAGACCTTGGTATGAAAATTTGACCGGAAAGTAGTTCCTGGCTGCTACCTTACGGTAAATGTGCCCTCGAGCTGAATGGAGTCAAACTCGAAAAGTTTCCGTTGACAGATATCCCTTCTCGTCTTGAGATATGTTGTAAATTCGGCTGGGAGATAGTTCCTTATTGCTAAATCGCAACCAACCTAGGTCTTCTTCTTGACTTTAAAGACCTCAATTTAAACTTCAACCGAAAAGTAGTTCCTTGCTGCTACCATACGACTGATGCATCCTCGAGCTGAATAAAATCGAACTCGATAGTTTTCATTGACAGATAGCCCTTCTCGCCTTGAGCTATGCTGTGAACGGTTCCTCTAAGTGAAGGATGGCTCCCCTTCGCGGGTCTAAGCCAGCCATAATTCTTTACCCTTTATGGGAAAACCAAGTGGTATATTCTATCAGCCGGACATCATCCGTCGTGGAGTTGAAATCTATCTTGAAAATTTTAACTGGAAACTAGCCACTCATCGTTGAGTTAAGCTGAATTGGATCCGTTCTGAATTAGCTCTCGAACCCGTATGAAGTTGACTAAGATCTGTTGATCTTTTAATAGGTCAAGTTGGTTGAAATGTAGCTCTTCGCCGCTGAGTTAAGCAACCACCATCAATTTTTGAAGGCATTTTTTAATCGAGTATCTTTCATCTTGAAGTTGAAACTTGACTCTAAAGCTGCAAAAATTATGTATACGAAAAATGGTAAATGTGATGCTCTTAAGTATGTCTAAGATGTGTGCAACATGAATTAGTTCTTGTTTCATTTCTTGGGCGGAGTCTCATTATTTTTCTGCTGGTCTTGTCCTTGGAATTGATCATGCCCCAACATTGATAGCTTCATGGTAAATTTTTGACATTTGCTCATTTGTTGGCTTAATCTAGTGATCTTGCACTCCTGATTGTATGGATCATAGATTTTTAAGTTTTCTCTTTGTTTACTCAAGGGGATAAAACTCTTTTGTATTTTAGTTGATGATCAACTACTGGAACTGGTTGAATCATCTTCGTAGTTGACACAGTGAAAGACATCCTTACGTGGCTTGGAAGCTTAAATGGCCACTGCTTTAGCCAAGGCTACCTCTTTCAGTGTCCGTAAAATTATTTTGGTTGTCATGGGAAAAGACTGGCGAACAAGAAGGTATACTGCCTTGAAATTAGGTCTAGCAACCTCAGTGCTTATTGTGAGTTCTCTTCTTCTTGTACCAGCAGAGTACTTTGGATTTATTGCACGAGAATCTTGGCAACAAATCATGTCTTTACTCTAAATATTGTTAAGCATCTCGCTTTCTTCATTTCACGCTCATTTGGGCTATCATTATCATCATAGCTTGTATTCCTGATGTTTCTCAAGTACAACAGTAAACTCACGCTTCAGGAGGGACCCGATAGTGAATGAATTTATCATCATCACAGGCTAAACTCTTTCCAGCCAATGTATTACTGTAGGTATCTTGCACCTTACTGGACGACCATCTTCATAGTAAAGAGAGAATGTATTACTCATATGTACTTTTCTTCGTAATGTCAAGCTTTGTTTTGACAGTAACCACCTCAGGAGGCACAGGTGGTAGAAAGAGAAGATATCGGAAACCTGGAGATGTCTCACATCGTTTCAGGTCCTTCAACCGACTTTCGAGAAACTATGTCTTGTCTGAGATTATCTCCCCTTTTTTTAAGGGTTTGATTGGTATAAAAATGATTTCAGAGCAATTGGAGCAAAGTATAGTTTACTGTATCAAATAAATGAATTACACAAGTTGTTTTCAAAAGTTATAGCCCTTTGACAAGTGTCAAGATTCATGAGTGATATGAGAAGGCAATGCTATTTGGTTTTGATTTTCATTATTTTCAAATAGGATGTAAACAAAATAGCGCAACTGATGCATTCCACTGTACGACCCCTTTAGAGAGCATTTCTATCTCAATTCTCATGAATCTTCTATTTGTTTAATTTTCTCAGACTCCTTAAGCAAAGATAGCGCTAAAATATTGATTTAAAAACAAAACCTTTGAGTGCTTTTGTGTAGTCAACTATACAGATGTTTCTTGACTTTCTTAGTCCATCTTTCATCGAAATTTTATTTCAAATCCATGTTTATTTCAGGCCTTATCACCTTTCTTTAAAGTGTACTTTGTTAAACTCCATGTCATCACTTTAGATTTTGCTGGGAGATTCATCTTGACATATAGAGACTAGTGACATAATCTAAATGTACTTGTATTCATAATGTTAGGGAACTTAATATTGCCCATTACTTTAGCGGAATACCCTTAGTTAAAGGATTCAAGTGTCAGAAAGTCTTCGACTTGACAAACTCAAATGAAAATCACTTCATAAAGCTCGGACAGTGCCACCAAAACTGCTTCAGACATTACCTCCGAAAATTAACAACCTACTACTTTCAGCGAAGTGCCCCCATAATTGTTAAAATTATCACATTAATTTTCAGTGAAAATCAGAAAATTTCATCTTCAAAGCTCAATTTCTAAACAACTTATCTAAGTCAAATTTGTTTATTCCACCATTCCACTTGTGAAAATTGTATATCGTCACGGAACGTCCTTAATAGACATGCAAACTAAACTTGTATTACAATGTCATGCATCAGAGATACCCCATCTTGTCTACTTCCATACTTGTACGAGTGAGATAACATTTCTTCTTTTTTGGGTAAAAGATATGGATCTTGTTTTTTCAAAAGAAATTTGATCTCGATATATGTCAAAAGGCTATAACTTCATTTCCCAAAATGTGTATTTCATTATACTTGATATTCACTGAATTTCAAACATTTCTCTATTACTCAAATAAATGTTATGTTTTTAAAAAAGTTCAAGCATATAAAAGATAAATTCAAACAAGACATCATTTCATAGGTAACACAACTCTATGGTAATAGTGATGACCTCCTCTTGTCTCATCCCAAGATAACCCGTTCCTCGATTGAATTTTCAGATGCATCTTCAGTTGCACAAACATCCGCTTCGGTAGTGTAATTGCTTTTATCGTAAAATTCTAGCTCTTTTATGTCTATCATTAGCTGGATCAAGGCTCTAAATTCGACACATTCTTGTACATCATATCCGTCCTCATTGTGATAACAATAATAATAACCACCTTTGCAATCTGATATGCTAGGATGCGGTATAAGAAATCCCACATTTATCATTTGCCTTTATACCCAAGCCAGAGGTGACTTCACTTCAGAAACTCTGGTTTTGACCTTCTTACATGTAATACCCCAAATATCAGGTTAGTGACTATATTGAAATGATTTAAAATTTAGAAGATTTAATCTAATAAATAGTAAAGTATAAGAAAATAAATGAGGATTTATGTTAAAGACTAATTAGTAAGAATTGAAAAATAGAAGGGCATTTTGGTCCTTTATAGGGAAATGGATTTAAAAAATTATTTTAGTTGGGATATTAAGAAGAGGAAAAAGAGGTAGTCAACTAAGTTATGTTCTTCTCCTCTTGCTCGTCCTGTGCTTCTTCCATGCCAAAGGTGAGCTTTCTTAAAGTTGGTTTTTCTTTTAGTTTATGGGATAGTTTTGAAACCTTAAGTGAAGTGGAAGCTTAAGGAATATTTAAATGGGATTAAAACTAAGTGATTAGTGAAATATTTAAGATTTAAAGAAATGGGGTTTTGAATGATATGTTAAGATATGAGTTTTTATTGATGTTTATTAGTATATTTGACTTGTCAAAGAAGTAAATAAGAGATTAGAAGCATTGGATGAGATTAAGAACATGTTTAAAAAGTGTTATGATTCTTAGATGGAAATGTTCTTGGAAGATCTTAGATGTTTTAAGAAGATAAATGAAGGAAAGTTAGTAGGGATAAGTAAAGAAGAGTCTAATAATATTGTTGGAAGTAAACTTAAGGAAAATTGACCTAAATTGTGTAAGATTCGGGCTGAAAAATGGAAAATCTGGGTAAGGGTATCGGTAATAATAGAACAATACCGATACTATAGGCTTAAATTGGATGAATCAGTTGAATAGTATCGATATCGATGTAATTGGTATCGATACTAGGGGGTATCGATCTATGGAGAAGGTATCGATACCATTGATTTCAGAATGCAAAAATGGTATTGATACTGTAGTGGAGTATCAGTACCATAGTATAAAAGTATCAGTACTAGGGGAGAAGTATCGATACCATGGATCCAGAATGTAGAAATGGTATGATACTGAAAGGGAGTATCGGTACCATAGTAGTGAAGTATCGATACCATGGTAGGGGTACCGGTACTATTGAGGTAGAAATTTTAAGATAAGCTGAGATTGTTATAGAAAAGTTAATAATTGTACTTTTGAGTACTGTTTAAGTGTTAATGTTAAGAAATATACTAACATTTGATATTGTATGTGTCTTTGATGGATGCTTGAGTAAATCGAAAACAAGCTCTCGAGTCAAGCAAATCGAAAGACAAAGAGAAAGTAGTTGAGTAATTAGATTTGTGTTTAGATATAATAGCGAGGCAAGCCAGGTGAGTGCATTTGTTATGTACTTATATGTGATGATAGTTATAGATGTATGATGTCTTAATATATGTATGGTGATTGTCAAATGGCACCGTGTGTCGAAAACTAGGAAATTCATAATGAGTTTATGAATTCCTTACAGGCACTATGTGTGCAACTTACAACATTCATCATGTGTTGATGAATGACTATATAGGCACTAAGTGTGCATATTGATAAAATGATCATGATTAGAAAGTTGGTAAATTACCGTGTTAGCACTAAGGGTGCAAAGCTATAGAGATTATAAGGAAATTAATTAGTCAATTGATATTATGAATAATTATTAGAGTAGGAACTGTTCTAATTTAAAAGATTAATGGCCTAGTTGTGCATTTGACAGAAAGGTGTCATTCATGCCAGTTAGATGAAAGGTTAAATACCTTTGAGTAAAAGATTAATGGCCTAGCTATGCATTCGACAGAAAGGTGTCATTCATGCCAGTTAGATGAAAGGTTAAATACCTTTGAGTAAAAGATTAATGGTATAGATGTGCATTTGAAAGAAATGTGTCAATCATGCCAGTTAGATGAAAGGTTAAATGCTTTTGAGTAAAAGACTAGATGTATAACAATGTATAATAGTGTATAAAAGGCATGAAATGATGCCATAAATAAAATGTATAATAGTGTATAAAAGGCATGAAAGGATGTCATAAATAAAATGTATAATAGTGTATAAAAGGCATGAAATGATGCCATAAATGAAATGTATAATAGTGTATAAAAGACATGAAAGGATGACATAAATGAAATGTATAATAGTATATAAAAGGCATGAAAGGATGCCATAATTGAAATGCATATGGGTGCATTATCGACATAAAAGGATGCCATAATTGAAATGCATATGTATGCATTATTGGCATGAAAGGATGCCATAAATAAAAATGCATAATGGTGCATTATAAGCTTGAATAGATGCTATCGATGAAAATAAAGAATAATGACTAAAGATATAAATGTAAAAAATATAAAGAAAGATATGTATCCTAGGCATACTAAAAATAATTAAGATAATTGTGAATGGAATACGTTTTAACTGATGAGGATTATAGGATCCTTAAAGAATATACGATTTAGTACGAACTAAATAAATATGACATACTTATGTATACATAAAAGTTACTTTACAATATAATGTTTCACTAAGTAAATACTGTTAAGCCTACGCCTAACTGTGCATTTGGCAGAAAGGTGTCAATAATGCGAGTTAGAAGAAATGTTAAATGCCTTTAGGATAAAAGACTAATGCCTAAAGGTGCAATTTGGCAGAAGGGTGCCACTTAGACAAGTTAGATAAAGAACAGTGCATAATTGGCATGAAAGGATGCCATAAATGAAAATGTGTAACAGTGCATAATTGGCATGAAATGATGCCACAAATGAAAATATATAGCGGTATATTAATGGTATATAAGGTGTCACTCATGATAATTATAAAAGATAAAGGACCATTTGGCACTTAGGTGCAATACATGTACAATACTTTCTCATTTAACGTACATAGAGAAAATAAATAATAATTGAGAAAAATATACAGAAAGATAGGTATGATGGGACTACTATGAATGATTTCGATGATTGTATGAAAGAAAATTTTGGTTTAACTAAGAAGGATTTATCCGATCCTTATGGAGTATGCGATTTAGTTCGTCATTAAATAGTCATGAGATACTTATGTATAAATTGTAGATTCTTTGCAATATTATATCTCACTAAGTATATGCTTAACGTGTGTTAATTTCACACGTAGGTAACAACAAAGACTAGTCGGGTATGGGAGCAGGAGTAGATATCATCAATCTAAGGGTGACTCTCATCAGTAATAGTAGGACAACCATATTATTTTGAGAAAAAAATCATTACTGACATGTAATATAAATTAAGAAAATTTGCTCTAGAATCTATTTAAAGTGATAACTTTAGAAATAGGTTTCCACGACTGTTTTCTTGTTATATAAAAATATTTTCATTCATAAATTTCAAGATAAAACCTTTAAGTATTTATAAATGAAAAACTATTTTAAAAGTGATGTGACATCTATATCTCTAGTGTACGGAAAGGTATACGGAAGATGGGTGTTACAATAATTGAAATTCATATGGGTGTATTATCAGCATGAAAGGATGCTATAAATAAAAATGCATAATAGTGCATTATAAGCATGAATTGATGCTCTCGATGAAAATAAAGAATAATGACTAAAGAGATAAATGGAAAACAAATATAAAGAAAGATAGGTATGCTAGGCACACTAAAAATAATTAAGATAATTGTAAATGGAATACGATTTAACTGAGGAGGATTATAGGATCCTTAAAGAATATATGATTTAGTACGACCTAAATAAATATGACATACTTATGTATACATAAAGGTTACTTTACAATATTATGTTTCACTAAGTAAATACTTAACGTGTGTTACTTCCACACGTAGGTAAAAACATAGACAAATCAAATAAGGAGTGCAGCAGTAGCAACGAATATCATCAATTAAGGTTGACTCGTCAGTAACAGTAGGGCAATCGAAATCATTTTGAAACTTATATGGCATGTAATTTAACTTAACAAAATATTTTGTAATGTATGAAAAAGGGATAGTTTATTATTATGATAACTTATGTGGATTTAAGATTGAAACAAAAATTTTTACGGGTTTTCAAATGATTAATTGTTTTTAAATTGATGTGATATATGTATTTCGTGTACGAAAATATATACGGGATATGGGTGTTACATTATCTCTCCTTGGTGATTGCATTCTCTTGATGATTAGACAGAGGGTCCTATGCAACGTTGGGTGATCTTGTATTTTTGAAATGAAACTAGTTCCTATTGCGCATTCTTTGAACAATCCTCTTAAAGGAGATGCAGTTTTCAATAGCATGCCCGAGAACACCACCATGATATTCACAGTGTGCATTTTCTTCATGCCACCTGGGGTATAGGGGCTTTAGAGGTTTCTCTGGATATGTTGACACCATATGTATTTCAAAAAGCTATTGATAAAGCTCCTTATATATCATGGGAATGAGATCGAAATGCCCCTTTCCCTTTTCTCTCCTTGATTCCCTCGAATCTTGTTTAGAAGTACCTGACGGTACAACTACAGTTGGTTTTGATTTAGATATCGTAACATTTTTGCTAGTGTTGAAAGCGTTAATGATCTCTCATTTTTTCTTCTTCATGGGAGGTTTTTTACTTGACCTACCTCCTTTTGTCTTTCTTTGTTTAATGTTCATTTCCACCATCTTTGCCTTGATTTCTCATCAAACCCCAAAATATAGTAATAATCAGGATTATTTTAAGGGTTGGTTACAACATCCTGTGCTTTCGTGGCAGATGAATTCCCTTGAAGTCCTGGTAAGATTCCAATTGAAATAACCAACTATGGAGTAGGTGGTACAACCATCCCCTCATGCCCCTGCCCTAGGAATATTCATTTGATTTAGGCCAGACAACCTTGCAACGATTTGATCAACCAAAGATTTTTGGCTTTTGGTGATCGTTTCCAGAGTACTTTGATTATTTTGGCTTATCTTTTCTTCTAACTCCCTTTTCAACTTCAACATGTTCTCTTCGAGTTGAGCAATTTTGGCTTCTATTTGTCTTCTCTTTGTGTGGGTGTTGTAAGGAGATATGTGTTAAGGGCTTGTGGAGGGATACTGGTGTTTGTTCCCTTGACATTTTTTTGTTAGTTAAAGTGAATGTAAAAACATAGAGAATAAAAATGAAATGCAAGATATGGAAATGATGCATGATGTATGAGAATTAGAGGCATTAATCTAGAAACATGTCTGTTATTGTAAATAATCTTTATTGAGACAAAAGTGTTTTATTTTTTAAGAGACAAAAATATCTTAAAGGTATATTCAGAAAAAATCCTCTAAACCCTGAACAACTTCTAACTCATTGACAAGTCTTCTTCCTTCATATGTCACTGGTTGAATACCTTGTCGGACCACTTCGGCTTCCTTTACTAAACCGTACAAGTGACGAGCTATTTTTTACTTGTTCCAAGAAATATTGGATAACTGCAACTCTAGATTTCACCTTTTACTGGGTTTGTTCTCAACGAAAACATCACTGAAATCCTTCATCAAAGGGAACTATCTAAAGCTCACTTGCTTGTTTCTTGAACCTGTCCACAATGACCTCCAATTCAGTTATGGTTTTGCCATCCCACTTTTGCTGCTTCTAAAAAGACTTCTCTAAATCAGTTACCTGAACCCTCAAATGCTTATTCCAATATTGGTTGTCCAACAAACATCTCTGAGTGGTCTTTAGTTGTTCTTTCAAGGTTTCTCTTTCATACTGCCCTTCAAACTTCCTTTTCAGGCTGTTAACTTCACTTTTCCAGTACTCAGAAGACCTCTTCAGATTGGAATTGCTTTGGACTTGTTCTTGATATCCTTTTCTCAAATCCTCAAGCTCAAAACAAATTTTCTTCTGTTCTATCTCTAACTTGTCTGTCCGATCCTTTTGGGTTTCAGCATCCAACTTCCACTGGAATCTTTCAGCCTCGAGTTCCCTTAGATTTGTTTCAGCTCCTACATTTCGACTTCAAATTATTTCCTTGCTATCTCTAGCTTAGAGGGAACATGCTTAAGACGTTCTTCCATGGTTCGAGTGTCTTCATGGTCTGACACTGGAATGGGGTAATTTTTCCTTAATCTCCGCCATTCCAAATAGTCGAGAGTAAGCATGTCTTTGGCGGCCACGATATCCATACAAAACATTTTCTTCCATGACTCAGTTACTTCTTTGACCTTTTTCTTTTAGTTATCCACATGATATACGAATTTCGATCTAGATATTACATGTGTTGTTGGGACAAACGGGCGTGTTCCATACTGTCGAAGTGCCAAAAGTGGAGAGTATCCGACTCCTCCCCATAATCTAAGTAATGTCATAGTTTCTGAGTCTTCACATCAGAAAAGAAAGTCACTATGGGTTAACCAGGGGGCTCTCCAAACAATATCCCTATCTTGAAGGTATGTGAATACCTTAATCCATTTTTCTTTTGGACACCTTCTTGCAATTTCATGGTGAGAAATTCTTCCAAATGAGAATAAGTGGTGCTGATCGGCTGTAAGAAATCCATCAGTCTTCTAGATGTGACTTGGAGAAGCTGTGCACACCCTAAAAATCTTCCTCCGCCAGTCTTTCTGTAATGGTTAGGGAGCGAAAAGTTTCAGCTAAAATTACTGATGCTGGATTTACTCGTTTCAGGAGTTGTTCGAATAGTTCCACCACAACTGCCTCAATGTATCCCAAAGTCTTTGGGAAAATAATTAAACCATAAAGGCCCATCACAAAAAGGTCATTTCCTTCCATTCATTGGGGTGATTCTTCATTAGTTGCTTGATATGGGTGCAAGCAATTCCTTCCCCACTACCTTTATGTTGAATCCAGTCAGTTACCCATTTCTCATCTACCCCCGCCACTTTTGCTAACACGTTCTTGAAAGACTGACTCTTGATGTGCTTGATGTAAACCCGATCCATTCTGATTCCTTCGCAATGCAGCAAAGTAACATATTTTTCGATTATGGGTACTATGTCTTCTTGGTTAAATGTGAAACAGTTGTACCCCAGATTCCATAATTATACTAGGGCTCGAATTAGGGGATCACCTGTCTTGACATAGAGTAGAAGTGCAAATCACCATACCGCTGGCAGAACCTCCTTTTTGATCACTTTTCAAGCTATCCCAAATACTCCGTAGTTCTTGAACATCATTCTGCTTTAAGCTGACAGAGGCATAGCCAACCAAATCCAACACATAGTTTCCTTTCATATTGTATCCCTTTTCTTTCTGAGTCTTTTCGGACCATAGTCGTACCTCGGCATTTTTCACCTCTTGCATTACAACCCCTTTGTCCATTAATGCAGATTATTTGTGTACAAACATTTTTTTGTGGATAAATTACCTCTTTTTATGATGCAAATGATAAAAAATCAAACATGAAAGAAATATCAGTTAGTAAGATAGAAATAATATAATAATAAAGTAAAAAACGATAAGTGAAACATTCTAGGTTTTGAAATAGAGTTTCGGGGTTGGCTCTAATTCCCTGTAGTCTCTCGGTTTAGGTTATAAATAAAGGTACCCGGGTTCTCCTTGCTGGTGCCCCTAAGGCTTGCCAGACTCTCAGTCCTAAACCCATTACAAGCTTATGTGGGCCAAATTAAACTTGAGAGGATATATTCCCTTATGTCTATACGGAGAATAAATTTACACGAAGACATAAGGTATATGAATCCCAAAGGTTACTTGGTAAGCCTATACAGAGAATAAATTCCCACAAAGACGTCAATTTCACCTCCACTTAAGAAAAGGTTTGGAGCTCGAGTATAGAGCCTGAGATGAAAATGTTTAATGATCTGAAACCATTAAAAAACAGCAGTACAACTATTTATTTGAAAAAGAATCAAAGGTAAGTAATAAGGATCGAAAAATTAACTTAAAATTTAAACTTACAATTTCACTTAAGAAGACAACTGGAAATTAGCCTTAGCCTGACTCACTTACCTTTCCCCAGCGGAGTCGCCAAGCTATCGCGTCCGTCTTTCGGGTTGGGCCCAGAATTGGGCTTCAACTTAAATAAATGGGTTGGAGTCGCCACCGATCATTTAAAATATATTTAGGTTGATCGGACACCATCTTACCTGATCTACGTTTTACCAGAAATATGTTGGATTCGGAGTCGGTTACAGTCAATAAAGGATTAGCACCCTTGTACTGCTCTTTCGGTACTAATTTAATTTCCAGTTATCTTAATTCAGAAAATTGCAAGTTAAATAAAAAGGTAAAAATTTGATCCAAATTACTTACCTTTAATCGATTTAAAATATCCCAGAAAATGTCATAAAGATGTTAAATTATAAAAATAAAATATTGAGTGATTCAAAAGGAATAATTAGTACTTTAAATAAAGAAATGAAAGAAATACATAAGTACTTACATACTGAAAAATAAATGGACATAAAATTAACAAAATGAAATACCAAAAAATTAAATAGAACAATTAAAAGCCAAATAAAAGAGATGATCGTATATATTAAAACACAAAATGATGAGGAAGATAAAGAAAAAATTAATTAAATTACAATAAGAATAAAATGTCAATTGCAAGATTAATTACAAACACAGATGAAAATTAATTAAATTAAAGCAAAGAAAGTAAAATGAATAAAAATAAATAAAAAATAAAAGAAATAAGTAAAAATGTTGGATCAAAGACTCATAAAATATAATAACCTTAAAAATAGTTAAATGCAAACATGAATTAAATAAAAGAATGACCATATTAAAGAATTAATAATATGAGTGGTAAATATAAGAAGTAAAACTGTAATTAAAATCGAATTTAAAGTATGAAATTGACTTTAAAACAAATTGAGGGATCAAAGCCACAATTGGACCCTACCCGCTATAAAACACGCGGATCCTTAAGGGATATGGTCGGGTTTTCGGGTCGGCTATAAAAGTCTAAATTCATAAACAAAATTCATTTTTTCTTTTCCCCCAAAACTGATCAAAACAAGTCCCCTTATTTTCTCTGAAGTGTTCTTCAACCAACGAAGAACATTCAACCGGAATTCATGGCAACCCAGATTACGGCCGCAGTTCATCGATGGTGAAACCCATATCTTTTTCAAATCCGAAATAAAATCAAAATAAATCCCAAACACAAACATACGTAAACCAACCAAGGAGGGTAAAAAATACCTTGTTTATTAATGCTTTTCTTTCGAATGTTACAAGTGCCCTATTGCTTCCATCTTACTACCTTTTTTTGCTTTATATGTACATGATTTTATAGCTTTATGAACCCACTGTTTTTGGGTTGATTTAAAGTTCCATTTTGACTGAAACATTGATATATTTTGATGTTTTGCCGAATGATTTTTTGTTGTTGTTGGAACGAGACTCTCCAAGAGTACTAATTTTTTTATAGCTTATCGATGTTTCCCAAATTAACCATTTGAACATAGTACAAATTCATATATTACTCGATCTATCGAAAAAATCGATCCAACCCAAATTATTTTATTTGAAAAAATTAATCCTATCAAAATAAATAGAATCTAAATTCATTGACTTCAAATCAAATACGCATCCCTATTTGGGCTAGTCAATCCTGTATGGTTTAAGCCGCCAACCGAGTCAAAAAGTTTCGACGTCCACCACGCGTTCGTAAAAATGCCAAAATCAGTTTCCACTTTCTTAACCTCCCTCACAATTTCCAGGAAATTGCCGATCCCTCAATATAAACACCATCAAATCCCTCGAACCTCTCCATCGTTAACACGCTCAGGCTCTCTTCAACTTTTAGTTCAAAAAACTCTCTTGTTTCCGTATATTTTTTAGAAAACTTTGCTGGGTTTAAACTCTCTTTTGAAGATGAGTTTAATGAAGCTCCATTTTGTTCCAGCGGCCGTTGGGTTCGTCCTATTAGCGCTTGTGCAGCTCAGCTACGGGCAAACCATGGGTTCTTCGCCGGCACCTGCTCCTTCCAGTGACGGTGCTGCGATTGATCAAGGAATTGCTTATTTTCTCCTCCTACTTGCCCTCGCAGTTACATACCTCCTCCATTGATTTTTTATTCATTTTTCACATTTAATTACTATTTTTTATGCATTTTCTCCATGGATTCAACCAGGGGAATTGCAACAGTCTTTTGTATATTTTCTTCTTTCCGTCTATGTATCGTAAATGCTATAATAAATTCATTCGACATATTCATTACTATATCAACTTTTCCAGAGAACAATTCCTTTCTGGTTTTCAATTTTTCCAGATTTTTTTCCTTTTGAGAGATTATGGGCCAAATTTGAAGGCCCATAAGCAGTGTCAATATAAATAGAGATAATTACAAAAGATCTCCTCGAACTATGGACATCCATTCTAAATTGGTTCTTAAACTCTAAAATATTCTGTATCAGTCTTAAACTATGACCCATATTCTAACTATCAATATCATTGTATTTTGATCTAAATAAAATCGCATATATTAATAAATTTATAATATTTAAAATAAAATATAAATCAGTAAATTATATTTAAATAATCAGTTTGATTATTAAACTTTTAAAAACAATTATAAAATATCGTTAATTATTTTAAATAATTCGAAATAATTATTAAAATTACTAAACTATTAATAAATAAACATTAATTTTTATTAAAATATTATAAAATAATCTTTAAATTTCTATGATTTTATTATAACATTATAGTAATTATTTTATAATAAATATAGTAATTATTTTAAATCTAATTCATGATTTCTAATATGTTTTAGTCAAACATGTAATTATATTTTGTTTGAGATAATTTTCTCACGCCGGTCAATTCTGATTTCATGATTTTTGGTGATCTTTCAGCAGCTTTGTCAACACACATTTTCGTCCTATAGGATTCAAACTCCTAAAAATAGGATAGAATTTTGCTAGGATTCAAACTCCTAAAAATATGATAGAGTTCTACTATGATTTAAACTCCTAAAGATAGGATCCACAAGCACTATAAATAGCATTGTAACTCACTATTGTAACACACGATTTACAGACAAAATACAGAGAAAGCACGGAAAATACAAAGGCAAAGCTATTGCAAACGATTCGAAAAGGAAATAAAAGGTAGCATTTTTTTGATTCGTTCATTTCTCGCATGTGCACGTTATTTTTCTTGAGATTTGGTTCGAATAACCCAAAGCGTGGGTTGCGCCGATGACCAAAAATGGGTGGGGTTTCGAAGTTTCGAACCTAGATCTACCCGAGTCGTATTCATTTTTTATCCCCCTAATGCGTAATATCAACGTTAATTGTCTTTCAAATTTGGCCCCAATCTTTATTTTTATTTATTTATTATTTACATTATTGTCATTATATAAATATATATACGTATATTTTTTTAAATGATTTTCAATTGATTTGTTTACACTATATATTATGATTATATATACATATATTTTTTATTTATTTATATTCATTTGGTTATTTTTTAATACTATATTTATTATTATATATATATATACTTTTTTTTAAATATTTCACTTATAAGCGTATTATTACTATATATATATATTGTAATTATATTTATTTAATTTTTTTACTTTATCATTATACATATATATGTATGTTTTTTAATAGTTTATTTATAAGTCATTTATCATTATATGTATACTTTTATATTTGGTTTATATATTTATATATTTTGGTTTTTTTTTATATTATATTATATTTTCATATTACTATTATTATTGTTATGATTATTATTTTTCTATTTTACTCATATATATATATATATATATATATATATATATTTCATTTATTTATTTACTTTTCCTTTTATTTTTTTTACTTATTTTTATTCTTCATTTTTTCATTTATTCATTTTTTCCCTCTAACACATCTTATGACTTTTTAATGGTATTTTCGTCAATTAATCAGAGGTAAGTAATTCATGATCAAATTTTACCTTTCAATTTAAAATTACAATTTTCTTAATTAAGACAACTGGAAATTACATAGTACCGAAAGGGCGGTTCAAGGGTGCTAATCCTTCCTTGACCGTAACCGACTCCCGAGCCCGATATATTTCTGGTAAACGCAGATCAGGTAAGAAATAGGGTATCCGATCAACCCATTTATTTTTAAAAAATGATCGGTGGCGACTCCAATCCATTTTCCTAAGTCGAAGCCCAATTCCGGGGCCCAACCGAAAGACGGTTGCGACAGCTTGGCGACTCCGCTGGGGACACAGGTAAGTGAGTCAGGCTAAGGTAATTTCCAGTTGTCTTTTTAACGAAAAGGGTAAGTTTAAATTTTAAGGTAATATTTCGATCCTTATTACTTACCTTTAATTATATTTTTTCGAGTAAATAGTTGAACTGACCGTTTTCTAGTGATTTCAGCTTTCCAAACTTTTTCATTCAAGGCTCTAAACCCGAGCTCCGAACCCGTTTTAAGTGGAGGTGAAAGCGACGCATTCGTGTGAATTTATTCACCGCATATGCCAAGCAAGTAGCCTTCGGGATTCATATACCTTATGTCTTCGTGTGAATTTATTCTCCGCATAGACATAAGGGAATGTGTCCTCTCGAGTTTAACTTAGTCCACACAAGCTTGTGATGGGTTTAGGACTAAGGGTCTGGTAAGCCTAAGGGGGCACCAGCAAGGAGAACTCGGGTACCATTTTTTAGAACCTAAACCGGGAGAATTTGAAGAAATAGAGCCTACCCCAAAACCACATTCCAAAACCTAGGACATTTCTTTCCTAACCATGTTTTTTTCTCTTATGTTTTTTTTCCTTACCATTTTTTATTTTTTTTATTTTTATTTTACTAACTGTTTGCCTTTGTGTTTGTTTTTAAAGTATTTGCATCATAACAAGAGGCCATTGATCCCTAAAAAGGTATTTGTTACACAAAATAATCTGAATTAATGGATAAAGGTATTGTAATACAAGAGATTAAAAACCATGAGGTACGACTATGGTCCGAGAAGACTCAGAAGGAAAATGAAGATAGTCTTCAAGGAAGCTATGTGTCAGAGCTGGTTAGCTACGCCTCTATCAGCCTAAAGCAGAACGACGTGCAAGAGCTTCGGGACATCTGGGCAGTTGGAAGAATGATCAGAAACAGAAGTTCAGCCAACGGTACGGTGACATTGCATTGTTGCTTCAAATCAAGACTGATGAGCCCTTGATCAGAGCCTTGGTTCAGTTCTGGAACCCGGGATACAGTTGCTTCACTTTTAATCAGGAGGACATGGTGCCCACCATTGAAGAGTACACTACACTGTTGCACTGTGAAAATATCAGACTGGAGCGAGCTTATATTAAACACATCAAAAGTCAGCCTTTCAAGAGTGCACTAGCCAAGGTTGTTGGGGTTGACGAAAGATGGGTAACAGACCGAGCTCGATGTAAAGGTAGTGGGGAAGGAATTTCCTGGCTTCATATCAAGCAACTGATGAAGGACCATCCCGATGAGTGGAAGGCAATAGACCTGTTTGCACTGAGTCTGTATGGCCTGATCATATTTCTGAAGACTTTGGGGTACATTAACGCAGCCGTGGTGGAACTGTTTGAGCAACTTTCGAAACGAGTCAACCCAGCACTGACCATCTTAGCCGAGACCTTTCGGTCTCTCAACCATTGCCGAAGAGCTGGCGAAGGTAGATTCATTAGGTGTGTTCAGCTCCTTCAAGTCTGGATTCACAACCACTTCTGGAAGACTAATGGGGTTGCCTACCGCCGATTTAGCACTACGTATTCACCTTTGAGAGAGTTCATCACCATGAAATGGCATGAAGACGCTTCAAAAGAGAAGTGGATGAAAGTCTTCACTCATCTCCAAGATCAGGATATTACCTGGAGAGCCCCCTGGTTGTTCCTCAGTGACGTTCTTTTTCGATGTAAGGACTCCGACACTATGACCTTACTTGGACTTTGGGGTGCAGTTTGGTATACTATGTTGTTAGCACTTAGACAGTATGGGGCACGTCAGTTTGTCCTAACAACATGCGGACTAGCCAGATCAGAGTTTGAGTATCACGGTGACAACTATAAGAATATGATCAAGGAAGCAGTCGATTCATGGAAGAAAGTATTCCGGATGGAGGTTGTAGTTGCCAGAAACATGCTTACTCCGGACTATGTAGAGTGGCGAAGATTGAGAAAAAATGACAATATCCCGATGCTAGATTATGAGGACACCCGAACCTTAGAAGAACATCTCAGGCCCGTCTTTTCTGAACTTGAGATAGCCAAGACAGAGTTTGAAGCTGTGAATAACGAGCTGAAGTAGAGGGTAAAGGAGCTTAAAGCTGAGCGCTATCAGTGGAAGCTAGATGTCGACTCTCAGAAAGATCGAGCAGATAAACTTGAAAAAGAACAGAAAAAAGTCTGTTTTGAGCTCGAAGACTTAAGAAATGGGTATCAAGATAAAGTCAAGGATAACTCCAAGTTGAAAGTCGCTTCTGAATACTGGAAAGACGAAGCTCATAGCCTGAAAAAGAAAGTTCGAAGGGCCTGATGAGAGAGCTTGGAAGGAACAGATGAAGACTGCCCAGAGGCACTTAGCAGACAGTCAGCATCAAAACCAATGCTTGAGAATCCAGATGGCTAATCTGGAGAAACAACATGAGAGAGATGACAAAACAATACCTGAGTTAGAAGCTATTGTAGATGGGTTCAAGAAGAAAGTGAGCGAGCTTCAGATAGTGCTCTTCGACGGAGGTTTACAGTGGTGTTTCCGTTAGGAGCAAGCACAACAAAGGGTGAAGGCCAGAGACGCAGTCATCCGAGACTTCCTGGATCAAGTACAGAAGGCATCTTGTCATCTACACGGCCTGCCAAGGGAAGCTTGAATGGTCTGACAAGGCATACAACCAGTGGCAGATAAAGACAGAAGACTTGTCAATCTACTAGAAGCTGTTCGGGGTCTAGAGGATTTAGTCCGAATGTACTTTTGATCATTTTTATGTCTCTTACAAGATAAAACATTTTTGTCTAAGTAAAGATTATTTATAATAATGGACACTTTTCTGGATAAATTCCTCGAACATTTCATGCATTCTTGCATTTTGCATTTTTGCATCTTCATCTACATTTTCAAGCATTTTCACAAACATGAAATTAAGTCATGAAGGACTCGATGAAGTGGATTTAACCACATGGAAGCAAAATTGTAACATTAAAGAGCCTGATCAGCTGATGGTAGGACAAAGCCGGCCAGGATGATCTAAGAAAAGAATCCCCATATCCTAAGGACTACGATGTTGAAACTGTTAGGTGTTACCACATAAGAAGCCCCAAACATTCCTCTGAGAACTATAAGGCGCTGAAGCGCAAGATCCAAAACCTGATGGATTCAGGGGCATAAACGGCCGAAAAATGGGGCATGACATATACCATTTGCACTTAGAGGATTGTTTTGTTTAAACACGTCTCTAATCTTTCATCGTTTGCTTAATCTTTTAAAGGATTGAATTTATGTTACTTTCTAAGGTGGAGCAATTGAAAAAATTCTAATCTTTAGTTCTTCGAATATTAAATGAATTAAGGATTCTTTTAATTCTTCAAGAATTATATATTTTTGACATATGACAAGGTTAGACCTTTCTTATCCTGTCTCAAACCCCAAAACAAAATACCTTGATTCTTTACCCAAAATAACTCATGGTCATTACCAAAAAGACCAAATATTGACATTACCTCCCTTTGAAACCTTTATCTTTTTGATACACCCACATCTTTCTTTGAGTCAATAAGATCACACCACTGTCTTTTTTAGACTCAAAAATAACCTTTCTTACCATTAAAACCCAAGGCATTGAGTTTTTCATTTTAACATGAGCATTCTTCTAAAGAACCAACTTGGGGCATCTCGTGGGGAGCCTGGACATTGAGACATCTGGGAAAAAAAAGAAGAAAAATTCATTCGAAATAATTCTATCATGCATTAATTACACTGTTTTCATGTGAATAGAATTAATCTTGAAAATCTATCCCCCTGGGGATACATCTTCTGTGAAGATTTACATGTATGAAATGATGAATGGCTTTCTTTCTTTATCCCTTCACAACAGGAGAAAAAAATATATCTCTTGTGTCCCCTTTTGAGCCTGTAGTATTTTTCTTCTGATTCAACCCTAACCAAGGATCACCCTCCACACTGGGGGGCAAGGTGGAAGAAATATGCTCACATGAGCGAAGACATTGATTCAGATGAGATACCAAAAGGTGGACTAAATGGCAAGTGCGAAGATCCAATCAAGAACAAAAAAGAAAAGAAGCAAAAAAACAAAAAAACAAAGAAAAAAGAGAAACAAGAACAAAAATCAAAAAGAAAAAGGGACAAAAAACACATGCAAAGATTCCCTAAAGACAAATGGCACATCAAGCTTCAAACTATGAGATTGATCAAGCACAATCATTCCCGAATCATTGAATCACTTCACTTGAAGATCATAGAGCATCAAGAGAGAGAAACATTTTGAGCAGGATTGAAGACATCATAATGAATTGATCCTTGGTTCAACACCCTGAAACACTTGTTTGAAATGTCACATCAAGCTTCAAACTATGAGATTGATCAAGCACAATCATTCTCGAATCACTGAATCACTTCACTCGAAGATCATAGAGCATCAAGAGAGAGACATTTTGAGCAGGACATGATTGAAGGCATCAGAATGAATTGATCCTTGGTTCAACACCCTGAAACACTTGTTTGGGCCTATTTATCTTTTTTTTTCATAACCATGAACCCTGACCTACATTACATGCCTTAAAAGTCCCTTCTAATCATACATGGATTTCTAAACATAAGAGATTATCTTCAGATTTCATCCTGCCCATCAGAATTAATATTTGTTTGCAAAAAACAATGTAATTAATGCATGGTAGAGAAAAATAACAAAGGGGGTTCAAGGCGTAAATCCTGAATAACGTCTTGAAACCAAAGGAGGGTTCGAGTTGAAAACCTGAAAAGGCGGCTCGAATATAAAAATTGTGCAACTGAGGCGATCACACAAATTCCTTGATACGACATCACACAATCCGAATATGACCACGAAGGTTGGGAGTCAGAGAACACTTCCAGTAGAGGAGCATGCAAACTACCCCATCAAACCTATGAGCATCAAATGCCAAACCTATGAGCATCAAATGCCAAACCTATGAGCATCAAATGCCAAACCTATGAGCATTAATTGCCAAACCTTTGAGCATTAAATACCAAACCTTTGACCAAACATAATAACCTGAGATTTTTTTTATCATTTCCTTACTTAACCACTTCCCAAAAATAGCTTTGATCTTGGCACTTGTCAAATAGCTATAATTCATTGAAGGATTAATAATATAATTAATTCTTTGATATCCGATGAACTCTAGTTTATGATTCGTCTCAATTGTAAAACCGTGAAAGTGACAATATTTTCAAAACTTTGGATCAAACATTTTTCAAAACTCTTTTAATTGATATTTTCATAACTTTGAAAATAAAAGAGAAAGAAAAACATTTTTTTCAAACAAGACAGTCTCTCTAGAGTGGATCTTGGTAAATGACGTGTGACTTTTAGACATAAAACTCATGCTCAGAATAAATACTGAAGCAAGAAATGAGGAACATTTGGGGCATCTTTGAAGATTCAACATCAAATATTGGGGCATTTTTGGATTCAACATCCTAATGCAAATTATCAGACCTTTTTCAGGAGATAAAATATAACCAATTCATGTTACATGCATCTTATGCATACATTTTAGAGCATCATATTTATCATTTTCCACATACATAATTTTTTGCAGCTTTTAGAGTCAAGTTTCGACTTCAAGACGAAGGATACTCGATTCAAAAACACCTTTAAAGATTCATGTTGGTTGCTTAACTCAGCAGCAAGAAGCTACACTTCGACCAACTCGACAGATTGAAAGTTTCTCTTGAACTTACAATTTTCTCGAGAGTAGATTTCAACTTCACAATGAATGATATCTAGCTCGAAGCCAAACATCCACGATTTCAAATCCACGACGGAGGATATCGTGCCACTCAAGATAACACAAGTTCAACTTCACAACGAAGTGACCGCTGGTTGTCAACAAACAACTTCTCAATTTCAGAGCCAATTTCAACTTCACAACGAAGGATATTGGACTCCAGACAACGCAAGTTCAACTTCATGACGAAGGGACCGCTGGTTTTCAACAAACAACTTCTCAATTTTAGAGCCAATTTCAACTTCACAACGAAGGATATTAGACTCTAGACAACGCAAGTTCAACTTCACAACGAAGGGACCGCTGGTTGTCAACAAACAACTTCTCAATTTCAGAGCCAATTTCAACTTCACAACGAATGATATTGGACTCCAGACAACGCAAGTTCAACTTCACGACGAAGGGACCGCTGGTTGTTAACAAACAACTTCTCAATTTCAGAGCCAATTTCAACTTCACAGCGAAGGATATTGGACTCAAGGCAACACAAGTTCAACTTCACGACGAAGGGACCTCTGGTTGTCAATAAATAACTTCCTAATTTCAGAGCCAATTTCAACTTCACAACGAAGGATATTGGACTCCAGACAACGCAAGTTCAACTTCACGACGAAGGGACCGCTGGTTGTCAACAAACAACTTCTAAATTTCAGAGCCAATTTCAACTTTACAACGAAGGATATTGGACCCCAGACAACGCAAGTTCAACTTCACGACGAAGGGACCGCTGGTTGTCAATAAACAATTTACCAATTTCAGAGCCAATTTCAACTTCACAACGTAAGATATTGGACTCAAGATAACGCAAGTTCAACTTCACGACAAAAGGACCGCTGGTTGTCAATAAACAACTTCCCAATTTCAGAGCCAATTTCAACTTCACAGCGAAGGATATTGTACTCCAGACAACGCAAGTTCAACTTTACGACGAAGGGACCGCTGGTTGTCAACAAACAACTTCTCAATTTCAGAGCCAATTTCAACTTCACAACGAAGGATATTGGACTCCAGATAACGCAAGTTCAACTTCACGACGAAGGGACCGCTGGTTGTCAACAAATAATTTCCCAATTTCAGAGCCAATTTCAACTTCACAGCGAAGGATATTGGACTCAAGACAACGCAAGTTCAACTTCACGACGAAGGGACCGCTGGTTGTCAATAAACAACTTCTCAATTTCAGAGCCAATTTTAACTTCACAACGAAGGATATTATACTCCAGACAATGCAAGTTCAACTTCACGACGAAGGGACCGCTGGTTGTCAACAAACAACTTCTCAATTTTAGAGCCAATTTTAACTTCACAACGAAAGATATTGGACTCAAGACAACGCAAGTTCAACTTCACGACGAAGGGACCGCTGGTTGTCAATAAACAATTTTCCAATTTCAAAGCCAATTTCAACTTCACAACGAAGGATATTGGACTCCAGACAACGCAAGTTCAACTTCACAACGAAGGGACCGCTGGTTGTCAATAAACAACTTCTCAATTTCAGAGCCAATTTCAACTTCACAACGAAGGATATTGGACTCCAGACAACGCAAGTTCAACTTCACGACGAAGAGACCGCTGGTTGTCAACAAACAACTTCTCAATTTCAGAGCCAATTTCAACTTCACAGCGAAGGATATTGGACTCGAGACAACACAAGTTCAACTTCGCAACGAAGGGACGGCTGGTTGTCAACAAACAATTTCCCGATTCCAGAGCCAATTTCAACTTCACGACGGAGGATATTGGACTCAGAACAATGCTACTTACTTGGATTTCAACTTCACGACGAAGGATATCCAATTTCAGGCTCAACTTCACGACGAAGGGGCCACCCGCAGTTTCAACTTCACGACGAAGGGAATCGTGCACACAAGCATCATCCATCTTTAGATTGGATTTCAACTTCACGACGAATGATATCTAACTCAAAGAAGGAGTATCTATCAACAAAGACCTTCGAGTTCGACTACGCTCAGCTCCAAGGCACATCATTTACAGCATAACTCAAGGCTAGAAGGGTTATCTGCCATCAAAATTTTCGAGTTCGATTCCATTCAGCTCGATGATACATCAATCACACTACTTTCCGGTTGCAGTCGAGGTTTTCAAGTCGAGAAGAGGACCTGGGTTAACCGTGCTTTAGTGACAAGCAACCATTTTCAAGCAAAAGCTATCTGTCAATGAAGATTTATGGTCTTTAAACCGAGAAGAAGACCGAAGGGCAACGAGAAGCCACGTGCTGATTCAAATTCTGAACTACGACTTCAATTTTATATCATTTCAAGATGAACTCGGCTTCACGACGAAGGAGTCATCCGTAACTCAATTCGACAGGGAGTTATTGAAACATCAGAGTCAATTTTCAATTCCACCGAATGAAAAGTGTATCTTTTAATCTTTGCTCTATCCCCGTTGCACGACTATGGACAAAGAGGGGCAGCTGTCAACACACCTTTTCGTCCTACTAGGATTCAAACTCCTAAAAATAGGATAGAATTTTGCTAGGATTCAAACTCCTAAAAATAGGATAGAGTTCTACTATGATTTAAACTCCTAAAGATAGGATCCACAAGCACTATAAATAGCATTGTAACTCACTATTGTAACACACGATTTACAGACAAAATACAGAGGAAAGCACGGAAAATACAAAGGCAAAGCTATTGTAAACGATTCGAAAAGGAAATAAAAGGTAGCATTTTTTTGATTCGTTCATTTCTCGCATGTGCACGTTATTTTTCTTGAGATTTGGTTCGAATAACCCAAAACGTGGGTTGCGCCGATGACCAAAAATGGGTGGGGTTTCGAAGTTTCGAACCTAGATCTACCCCGAGGCGTATTCATTTTTTATCCCCCTAATGCGTAATATCAACGTTAATTGTCTTTCAAATTTGGCCCCAATCTTTATTTTTATTTATTTATTATTTACATTATTGTCATTATATAAATATATATACGTATATTTTTTTAAATGATTTTCAATTGATTTTTTACACTATATATTATGATTATATATACATATATTTTTTATTTATTTATATTCATTTGGTTATTTTTTAATACTATATTTATTATTTTTATATATATATACTTTTTTTAAATATTTCACTTATAAGCGTATTATTACTATATATATATTGTAATTATCTTTATTTAGTTTTTTTACTTTATCATTATACATATATATGTATGTTTTTAATAGTTTATTTATAAGTCATTTATCATTATATGTATACTTTTATATTTGGTTTATATATTTATATATTTTGGTTTTTGGTTTTTTTATATTATATTATATTTTCATATTACTATTATTATTGTTATGATTATTATTTTTCTATTTTACTCATTTATATATATATATATATATATATTTTTAATATTTCATTTATTTATTTATTTTTCCTTTTATTTTTTTACTTATTTTTATTCTTCATTTTTCATTTATTTATTTTTTCCCTCTAACACATCTTATGACTTTTTAATGGTATTTTCGTCAATTAATCAGAGGTAAGTAATTCATGATCAAATTTTACCTTTCAATTTAAAATTACAATTTTCTTAATTAAGACAATTGGAAATTACATAGTACCGAAAGGGCGGTTCAAGGGTGCTAATCCTTCCTTGACCGTAACCGACTCCCGAGCCCGATATATTTCTGGTAAGACGCAGATCAGGTAAGAAATAGGGTATCCGATCAACTCATTTATTTTTAAATAAATGATCGGATGCGACTACAATCCATTTTCCTAAGTCGAAGCCCAATTCCGGGGCTCAACCGAAAGACGGTTGCGACAAGCTTCATCTGCTGTTGTAGTTAGTTTGTCAATGCAGTAAAAAAATTTCGCATCTTTATTTTGTTCGAATTTTTACATGAATTGTTAACATTTTTCATATATAGTCCTTATATGATCTTAAGTGATTAATTCCATATCAATTGTAATATAAATATTTCTAACTACGTATTTAGTTTATCCTTATGACTATAAACTAGTGTTGTAATTTTAATTTTTTATTTTTAATAAAACTCGGGGTTACCATGTGTTGGGAATCATGGTCTTTCGCGCTTCGTGAAGTTAAGATAGACACTTAGAGATTAAGGATAGTAACGAGAGCACAAGAGTTTAATTATCTGATTTGGAGATTCTTTCACTATATAAAAGAATATTTGGATTACAAAGATGTGTTCACAAAATTTGACTCACACTTGGTGGCTCACTCAAGTTTGAGGATAAAGACTTCTCAAGCTATCTCTCTTCTCTCTCAATAGTATTTTTGGATTTCTTAGATGGTTAGGAATGAAGTCTCTGACCCCTATTTATACTACTCCACCTCTACAATGAATGGTAGAGATTACTTACATCCAAGGGTAGAGATTAATTATCTAGAATACTCCACACAGTCTAAGAAACTCTACATTCTTTCATTCCCTTCCATATTCTTCTATACTATTCTATAAAATTTCACATATCTCTAAAATATTCAGAGGATTCCATACTCTTTCAAAAACTTCTAGAGAGTTCTACACTTCTCTAGAGTTCTCCGAAATATTTTAAAAAATTGTACATTTCTTCAAAAAAACTCTAAAAATTTTTAAAACCTGTCCAAGTGTATAAAAAAAAAGCATGTAATCGTATTATTTTCATAAAATAGGGAATAGCCCTAGCTCATGATAAACCAAAGACGGTCCAATAAGGTCCTTCCACGTAACTCAGTGGGCATCTTACGTAGCGTAGGTAAGTCCTCTCCCATGTACCCTTGGCCTTTGCCTCTTCTTTCTGCCTTGGACTCACTCACCGTCATTTCCCGCTTCCCATTCTTTTAAATTTATTTATTTTTATTTCTATGGATTCAATCGAACTATTTTCGATCAAAGTCTTTACTCTTCCACAACATTCTTGTTTTTTAATGCACCAAACTTTTCTTTTTTGTCAAGCACGTCATTGCTCTGCCTCATTTCGATTTCATCTTCTAAGTTCTTCGTATAGAAAATATATATATACCTTTTACCTGTTTGTCTGCTGGCTTTATTGAAACAGCGGCAATAATCAAAGAGGGAGGAAACCCAGTAAAAAAGCGTATCCGTTTGGGTATGTTTTGATGTTTTTGTTTCTTTACTGCCTTCTTTATGGCAATCGGTTTGTGGTATTGAATTTTTTTTATTCTGTTTAACGTGAATTTTTGTGGTTACGGTGTCAGATTTTGGATGATCGTTTGATTTTTGAGTGCCCAAATTGATATTATTGGTTCGATCGGGTTGTTGTTTAGAGCCGATGCTGAAATTTGTTGAAGTTTTAAACATTTTCGGAAAATGAACCTGATTGTAAACTATTTATTAAAACACATTGTTATTTGGTTTATGGATGATATATATTTGTTTGGAACTGGGTCGGATTCAGTTTTGAGCAATTGGGTTTTTTCTCTCCATAGTAAAGGATCAGTGTGAATTTTTAGTTTCTATTATGATGAACCTGATATTGAAGTGCATTCACACTTTGATGATGGTTTACACTTAGTTTTTCATTTTATAAGCATGCAATTTAACTATGGTTGTGCATAACTTGAGGGCTAATGCATTATTGTTGAAGTAGAATTTTTTAGGTTGCAATAGAATTGAAATGTTGTGCATAACTTGAGGGCTAATGCATTATTGTTGAAGTAGAATTTTTTAGGTTGTAATAGAATTGAAATGGATTATGAAGTTTACTAGTATATGTTATGAATTCCCATTTTGTCGGGTGGTTTTTCTTATTTGTTAATGCTTAACAGTAAGATTATGCATTGAAATAAGTGTTTCTTCCTTTTTGGGGGTGTAATATATCATGGTGGGTGATTTGGAGATTTTAGCTAAATGATGTATTGCTGATTTGGTAAAGTATCATGAATAATGGTTTGATAGTGGGTGGTTTCTTTTTATTTTTTCACTTTTTTTGCGTGGGAGAAGAATGCAAGATTTGAGAGGTGGAACTCGACGATCAAAGAGGATCAACGACAACCAGGAGGCAGCTTCTGTTGCAGCTGCAGCCACTCGATGTGGCACTGGTAATAACCTTTTCGGTTTTATCTTTAAATTCTTTATGTTTTGAATAAATCCAATTTATCTGCTGTTTCTTTGTATCACATGGATCACTGTTCAGCTACTAGAGGTAGAGGTAGAGGACGTAGAGCAATGAATCAGGATGACAATGCCAAGCTTGTTGGCCCTGGTACCTGTGGCAGGGGTGGCAGAGGAGTAAATTTGCTGGTGAGTCCCGTAGTAGAGAAAACTGTGGAAAGATTGGTTTCTGTCGGGGAAGAAGGAAAGACTAGTCCACTTCCCGAAAGGGTATGAATATTCTCTGTTTTTAATCTGAATTCTGAGCCCAATAATTTGGTTTTGTTGTAATGAATGATAATGGATGATAGTCTCATATTAGGGGGCAGGGAAACACTCCTAATATTTTATATGCTTCTCCTTTGGCAGGTACAGCTTGGAAACTCTCCTGTGTACAAGCTTGATAGAAAGCTGGGTAAAGGGGGTTTTGGACAGGTTTATGTTGGAAGAAGGATTTCTGGCGGCATAGGAAGCACAGGGGCAGATGCCTTTGAGGTTTTCTTTCGCTTGAAACTCCTTTGAACCTGACCAAATTTCACTAGAAGTTGGTTCTTTTGCTAATAGTATTATCCTGCTTCATTTGGCAGGTTGCTTTGAAACTTGAGCATCAAAATGGGAAGGGATGCAGTTCTGGTCCTCCATTTGAGTGGCAAGTGTACAGGTATGCCAGATTTCATTCGTTCAGTCTTTTGAACTTCCAAATTTTATGCCTAATTTAGTTTTTTGTCTCAAATATCTTTAGCACTCTTAATGGTCGTTATGGACTTCTTTTGGCTCATTACAAAGATCAATTGGGAGGCTACTACATCCTTGTCAGTTTCTTTAGTAAAGAATTTCTAATCCACTGTTTCATTTTGGAAAAAAACACCTGAAAGTCCTTATTTGATGTTTCTGTGAATTTTGTGAATCTGGATCATGGATATGCTGGGTCCAAGCTTATGGGATGTTTGGAAGACAAACAACCAGATGTGAGAAATTATTATTTTCTCTTTATTCTCTTTTGCTATTATCCTCGGTTTCCCTAGAATATGCTTTGAATTATTCAACTAAAACTTTGTTGCTGCTATATGTTGTTGTTTTGGTGTTTGGTATAGGCTGACGGAAGTGATGGTTGCTTGTATAGCAGTGGAGGCAATATCAGTTCTTGAGCAGCTTCATCAGAAAGAGTACTTTGAAATTGTTGCAGTTCCATTTTCCCCCTCACTCCTCTCTGTTGTATTTTGTTCACATTTCTTTTATCCACTTCAGTTTTGTACATGGAGATGTTAAGCCTGAGAACTTTTTGCTTGGTCAGTCTGGGACCTCAAATGAGAAAAAATTGTATCTAATTGATCTTGGTTTGGATATAACTGCTTTCCTTTTACATATTAGAGATGCTTTTCTATATTATTTTATTTTGGAGTGGCCTAAAATTCTTGATTTTTTTTCAGCTTCAAGATGGAAGGAATCAGTTTCTGGACATCATGTTGATTATGACCAAAGGCCTGATGTGTTTAGGTAATGGGCTTCAAGTGCTGAGGCTCCTTCGTTTATAATTTCTAAAGCGTGTATATTTATAGAGTTTGTTTATCAAGTGGTAGCACCATTTTCTGCCTAGTTGTTTGCTCTTACTACAGACTGAAAAAGGAAAGATTTGGACGTTTAGATTGCCATTTTAAAATGTTTAGTATTTTGTTCGTTTTAGGGGAACTGTACGTTATGCTAGTGTACATGCTCATTTGGGTAGGACTGGGAGTCGAAGGGATGACTTTGAGTCATTGGCTTACACACTAATATTTCTACTTAAAGGAAAACTTCCTTGGCAAGGTTACATTGCCAGTTTATTCAACTCTTTCATTTTGTATTTCCAATGAGAATAGCTTAATTGCTGTCTCCCGTCATTAATGTGTTGTGCTTTGATTTGCCATGGGACTCAGGGCGACAACAAAGGATTTCTTGCTTTTAAGAAAAAGATGGCATCTTCTCCCGAGACGCTTTGTTGCTTGTGCCCTCCACCTTTTCAACAGTTTGTTGAGATTGTGAAAAATATGAAATTTGATGAAGAGCCAAATTACTTGAAGCTCATTTCCCTTTTTCGTAATAGCATAGATTTCAATTCACCAATACGTCCTATCCTAATTGACGGTGCTATTAAGGTTTGTTTTATCTTGCATTTTAACTAGAGTCAATATCTTCCCTTAAACAAGCTCAGTTTCTTTTTTGGAAAAAAATTGTTGACAAATTTTAGTGTACCAGGTGGGTCAAAAAAGGGGAAGATTAGTCGCTGAGTTGGAAGATGGTGAGCCACTTAAGAAGAAACTCCGACTAGGATCTCCTGCATGTCAGTGGATATCAGTCTATAATTCCAGACCTTCAATGAAGCAGAGGTGAAAATTTGCTACGAAGTCTAAGAGTTTGTATTTGATGTTAGATTTTCTTGAACTGTATCTACGTCTGAGTGCTTTGGCTGCTTCATATATAATTTGAATGGGGTAAATGCCTTGTGGATATGTAAACGTATCTAGGATTCCAATTGTAGATTTTTACCAATATATAAAATGGTGAATTTTCTGGGCATCAGATGACTTTAGAATTGAATCCCCAACCTGATAGAGAAACTCCATCGCATAGCCAGCCAAACAGCTCTGCCGCACCCACTCCTCAAAGAAGAAAAAGACTGAAAGGATGTCATGGTAGCCAACCATGGCTGCTGCTTCTCATATTATCTAGCTCTTGCCATTTTTGGTATATTAGATTCTTCTTTGTTATGAAAAATTCACAATACTCTGCAGATATCACTACAATGTTATGGATTAAAGACTGTACAAGCATGTGGAAAAGGGGAAGGAAGATGGCTTGTATATTAGCTGTGTAGCTTCATCATCGAATCTGTGGGCTGTTGTTATGGAATGCAGGGACAGGTTTCACATCTCAGGCTTATGAATTATCGCCAAACTTTTGCATAAGGTATAAATTACGGCTTCTCAGATATCAGCTTGTCTGTTTCATCTAATTAGACAAGTGTTTATTACTTACTGATGATATGATCAGGAGTGGATAATGGAACAGTGGGAAAAGAATTACTACGAATTACTACATCACTTCAGTTGCTGGTGCTAGCAACGGTGGTGCACTCGTTGTATTGTCAAATGGTAAGATCGTATTTGCCTTACCATTTTTCCTCGAGTTCTATTTTCACTATATAAATTATCGAAAAAGATGGGTCGTTTCACAAGAGTTAAGTTCATATGTTTAGTGTGGCTAGTGTAGACACTCATTTTCGTCTAAGTTTTTTTATACTATATTATATATGTATTATTTTATATAGTATATTATATAATATGATATTATATAGCATATATATTATAATATGTATATAGTATTATACATTATGTTTATGTTATTCATATTCTATATTATATAGTATATGTTTATATATTATATTTTATTTATAGTATTATTTATTATTATATATTTATTATATTATATTATTATTAATATTATTTTTTTCAGTTTTATCTTTAGGTCCAAAGAGTCCAAAAGTCCAAGTCCAACAACGAAGCCCAACCGAGAAGCAAGCCTAACCTAACAAGCCCGGTGGAAGCCTAACAAGGCCCAAGCCCGTCTGCTTGACCCAGCAGGGGCTATGCTTTTATACTTTAGTAGGGGCGTGGAGGCCATGCGCTAGCATGGTTACCAACCGATCGAAATCCTCGACTGGAAAATCATGAAATTCGAGCAACAACTCATGAATTCAGTCGGTCGAATTTCCAGCGAAAATCCCGTCCCTTTTGGGACTATAATGGCCAGATTCAAGGCTATAAAAAGGCCTCCGGCGAAGCCAAGCAAGACAAAGAGAAAAACAAGCAATATATTGCAAGAAACCCCAAGTGATCGCATAGCAAAGAAAAAAGTGTTAGAAAACAACAAAAAATCACAAAAAAACTCAAAAGCCTTTGTTGGAAAATAAAGTCGTGGTGTCGAGAGGAGTGTTCGGGGTTAGTTTTAGGTTTTTTGACCACTGGTAGTGGTGGCTGGAGCAGCGATCGGTGGTGGTCTAGGCGACCAAGTTGTGGCCAACTTATGGTTGGTTTCTCGGTTGGGTTGAAAGAATTTGAGAGAAAAGGGAGTTTAAAATTTGATAATGTAAGAAATGATTTTTTTGGGGTTTAAAGGGATATTTATAAGAAGGGTCATTGTGTAATTATAAGAAATAAATTATTTTTGTAAGTTGGTATCCTAACTTTTTTATTTCTTCCTGCAGTTTACTTTTAGCGTCAATTTGACCCCTAAACATCAATTTATTTTAGAATAATCCTTTTTCATATTTATATTATTAATTTAATTTTTTTTATTTTTTATTTATTTCTTTTATATCTTTAATTTAACCTTTTTTTATCTAACAATAATTTCATATTTTTTAGGCAATTCTAAAATTCGTCAAATGTAAGTAGTTCGGATCGAATTTTTAAATTTTAATTTAACTTTTGAAATTTGCAATTAAGATAATCGAGAAATCAAATTGGTATCGAAAGGGCGTTACAAGGGTGCTAATCCTTCATTGACTGTAAATGACTTCTGAATTCGATTAACTTTTGACAAATAGTAGATCATGTAAATGATAAGTTAAGGTATTCGATCAACCTAATTTTAAATGATCGTTGGTCGCTCCAACACACCAAATTAAGTCAGAACTCGATTCCGGGACCACCCGAAGGACGATTACGACAACTTGGCGACTCTGCTGGGGAAAAGTAAGAGAGTTAGGCCAAAATTGATTTTCTCGGTTGTTTTCTTAAGCGAAATTATAAGTTAGGATTATAGTTTATCCTTTCGATCTTTGTTATTTACCTTTGATTATTATTTTTTTTTCAAATAAATAGTTGTACTGATGGTTTTCTAATGATTTCAGTTTTTTTTCCAAAACAATCATTCATTTCAGGCTCTATTCCCGAGTTCTAAACTGTTTTAAGTGGCGGTGATAGCGACGCTTTCGTGGGAGTTTATTCTCCGTATAGGCCTAGCAAGAAACCTTCAGGATCCATACACCTTATGTCTTTGTGTAAATTTATTCTCCGTACATACTAAAGGGAATATATCCTCTCGATTTTAACTGAGTCCATATAAGCATGTGATGGGCTTACACTGAGGGTCTGGCAGGCCAAGGGGGCACAAGAAAGGAGAACTCGGTACCTCTTTTAAAACCAAAACGTGATGCCGCAAGGAATTAGAGCCCCCAAAACTTCATTCAAAACCTAGGATGCCTGATTTATTTTTGCTTTATCTTTAAAGCATACAGATTAGAATACATGCAGTTAGGATTTGTTCAAAAAATAATATGCGGGATAGAGATCATGATCAGGTAGGAATAAAAAGCATATGGGGTAAATATCATGTGAGATAGGAATTTTCATTTTCATTAATATTTTGATTATTAATCATATTTTACTAACTTGTTTCCTTTCATTTTTTGTTTTATTTCTTTATTTCATTTGCATTATTTAAAGAGGTGTTGATCCGTAAAGTATTCGTTAAAACTCAAATAGTCTGTATTAATGGAAAAAGGGGTTATGATGCAAGAGGTAAAAAATGCAGAAGTACGACTATGGTCAGAAATTACTCATAATGAAAAGGGAGACATTCTGCAAGATAATTATGTATCAGACCTAGCTGGCTATGCCTCCATCAGTCTTAAACTGAATGATATCTAGGAGTTACGAAACATTTGGGACAGTTGGAAAAATGATAGGAAACAGAGGTTTTGCCATCGATACGGTGATTTCACACACTTGCTCTATGTCAAGATAGACAAACCTCTAATTCGAGCCTTAGTGCAATTTTGGAATCCGAGATAAAGCTGATTTACATTCAACCAAGAAGACATGGTGCCTACAATTGAAGAGTACACTACCCTGTTACATTGTGAGGGAATCAAAATGGACTGGTTCTTCATCAAAAGTCAACCTTTCAAGAATGGGTTAGCAAAGGTTGCATGGGTTGATGAAAAATGGGTAATTGACCGAATTCAACACAAGGGTAAAGGAGAATAAATTGCTTGGGCTCACATCAAGCAATTAATGAAGAATCATCTCGACGAATAGAAGGTAATCGATCTTTTCGCATTGGGTATCTACGGCCTGGTTATCTTTCCTAAAACACTATGATACATTGAAACAGCTGTGGTGGAATTATTCGAACCTCATAAGCGAGTGAACCCTACACCAACAATCATTGTTAAGACCTTCCGTTCATTGAAACACTGCATAATAACTAGTGAAGGACGTTTTATAGGATGCACACAGCTACTTCAAGATTGTATTCATAGTCATTTTTGGAAAACTAATGATTTCCTACCATCGATTTAGCACAACATATTCACCTTTGAGGGAATTCCTTACACAAAAATGGTGAGAACACGTTCCAAATGACAAATGGGCAAAATTATTTATGCACCTCGAGAACAAAGACATCTATAGAGAGCCCCTTGGCTGACTCATAGTGATATTCTTTACCGATGTGGAGATTTAGGAGTAGTAATGTTACTTGGGTTGTAAGGAGGAGTTGGCTATTCCCCGCTTTTAGCACTGCAGCAGTATAGGGCACGTCAGTTTATCCCAGTCACACATGAGATATCCGAGTTCGCATATCATGAAGATAATTACAAGAAGAAAGTTAAAGGTATAGCTGAGTCATGGAAGAAGATATTTTGTACAAATGTTGTGGCTACTAAAGACATGCCTACTCCAGACTATATGGAATGGAGAAAGTTGATAAAGAATGACACTATTCTCATACCGGACTATGAAGACACTCGGACCATTGAGAGAGTTAGAAGATGAAAGTTTTTAGTGGAAGCTAGACGCTGATACTCAAAAGAATCGAGTAGATATATTAGAAAAGTAACAGAAGAAAGTCCGCTTTGAGTTAGAAGATTTGAAAAAGGGTATCAAGAACAGGTTCAAAAAATACCATCTTGAAAATATCTTATGAGTATTGGAAATATGAAGTCGACAGCCTGAAAAGGAAATTTGAAGGACAAGATAACAGGGAAGCACTGAAAAACCAATTAAGGACTTCCCAAAGACAGTTATCAGAAAGTCAACACCAGAACAAACGGTTGAGGATCAAGTTAACTGATATGAAAAGGTCCATTCAAAGGCAACATGAACAGGATGGTAAAACTATAGTTGAACTAGAGGTCATTGTGGACAAATTCAAAAGCAGACAAATGAGCTCCAAATAGTTCCCTTTGATTGAGGGCATCAGTGGTGTTTTCTTTGGGACCAGGCTCAGTAAAGGTTGAAGGCTAGGGATGCATTCATTCAGGATTTCTTAGAACATGTACAGAAAGCATCTCGTTACTTGTATGGTTTGGCAAAAGAAGCCGGGGTGGCTCGACAAGGTATTCATCCGGTGACAGATGAACCAAGAAGACTTGTTAACCTATTATAAGTAATTTAGGGTCTAGAAGATCTAGCTAGAATATACCTTTGAATCTGTTTTTGGTCTTTTAGAAATAACACTTTTGTCTCAATAAAGACTATTTATAATAACATACACGTTTTGAATCAATGCCTCAGATATTTCATGCATCTTGTATTTTTATATATTTTGCATTTTTATTTCTTTACATTCAAATTAACTAACAGAAAATGTATCATCGAACTAAAGGAACAAACACTGGACATACCTCATCCCCACAATACTCGTTCAAAGAAGAAGAAGATGGAAGCTAAGATCGCTAAACTTGAGGAAAATATGTTGCAATTGCAAAAGTATTTTGAGGAGAAAATACGTCAAAATAATCAAAATACCTTGGATTTTATCACTAGGAACCAAGAGTCATTGGTTGATCATATTGTTGCAAAGTTGTATGGCCTGAATCAAATGAGTGCTCCTGGGGCAGGGGCATATGAAGGGGTGGTTGTACCACTTACTCTGTAGTTGGTTATCTCACCTGGAATCTTACCAAGGCTTCAAGGGGACTCATCTGCTGCAAAAGTGCAAGCCTCATCTGCTGCAAAAGTACAAGCTTTTGTAACCAACCCTCAAAATAATCCAGACAATTATCGTATTACGGATTTTGATGAGGAGAACAAAGCCAAGAAGATGGAGGAGAAGATCAAACATTTGGAAGACCAAATGAAAACGGTTAAAAGAGAATATGACCATTATAGATTCGATGCTCTGAAATTAAGTCTAGTCTCAGATTTGATTCTTCCTCCTAAGTTGAAAGTCTTAGATTTCGAGAAGTATGATAGGAATAGTTGCCCCTCAGTTCACATTACCATGTTCTGTCGAAAGATGTCATGATATGTCGGGAATGACCAGCTCCTGATTCACTATTTTTAGGAGAGTCTGTGGGTTCAGCTATCCGGTAGTATAATCAGCTAAATCGTTCTCACATCAGGACATGGAAAGATCTTGCTAAATCATTCTTAGAATAATAAAAACACGTGAATGACTTGAGACCATATCGTGTTATGCTGCAAAGTATGGAGAAAAAAACATAACGAAAGTTTCAAGCAATATGCAAAGCGATAGAGGGATTTAGCCGTGTAGGTTCATTCATATTTAGATGAAAAAGAAACAAGAAAGCTCTTCGTGCATACACAGAAGGCTCCTTTCTTCGGGCATCTGGTTACAATTACATCAAGGAATTTTTCTGACTTGGTAATGGCCAGAGAGATGGTGGAAACGACCATTAGACAAGGAAAGATAAAAGGAGGTGAGTCAAGTAGAATACCTCCCATGAAGAAGAGAGAATGAGATATCAACAACATTAACACTTTCAACACCAGTAAAAGCGTTATGATCTCTAAAACAAAGCCAACTGTAGTTGTGCCGTCAGATACTTCTGGACAAAATTTGAGGGAACCAAGGAGAGAAAGAAAAATAGCATTTTGATCCTATTCCCATGACATATAAGGAGCTTTATCAATAACTGTTTGACACATATATGGTGTCACCATATCCAGTGGAACCTCTAAAGCCCCATACCCCAGGTGGTATGATAAAAATGCACACTATGAATATCATGGCGGTGTCCTAGGGCATGTTGTCGAAAACTACCTCGCCTTTAAGAGGATTGTCCAAATAATGCACAACAAGAACTAGATTCACTTTAATAATTCATAGTCAACTAATGTTACACATAATTCTCTGCCTAACCATCAAGAAAATGGGGTTAATACAATTATCGAGGAGAATGGCATGAAGATCTATACCAGAGTTTTTGAAGTGAAGTCTCCTCTGGCTTAGGTATGGAGGTGAATGGTAAAGGCAGGGTTTCTTGCACCACATCCTAGCACATCAGAATACGAAGGTAGCAATCATTGTTTTTATCATAATGAAGGACATGATGTGTAAAATGTTTCGAATTTAAGACTTTGGTCCAGCTAATGATGGTCAGGAAAAAACTGGAATTCTACGAAAAAAGTAAGGACACTCTAGAAGTGGATGTTTGTGCGACTAGAGATTCATCTGATAGGGGTTATGGTGTGGGCCGCTTTTTGATAATCACTCCTAAGGCAAAAATGGTGAACAAGGCACCGACAAAATTGGTGATAGTAGCACCAAGACCTTTCCCTTATAAAGATAATAAACAAGTGCCGTGAAATTATGAATGACAAGTGAGCTCTATAAGAGAAGATATCAATAAATTGGGGCATTCAACGGGGAAGTGCTACTGTAAAAAAATCTAACTTACCCTAGAGAACGCTTGAGCCATTCAAAGGGGATGAACCAAAACTGAATGAGCCAATTAAAGAAGAGGAAGTTGTGGAGTTTCTAAAGTTCCTAAAACACAGGGAATACAACATTATGGAACAACTATATAGCATGCCAACACGTATTTCAATGTTAGCACTGTTACTGAGTTCGGATGCACACAAAGTGACACTATTGAAGGTCATGAATCAGACATTTGTGCCAAAAGACATACTAGTCAATAAGTTGGATCAATTGGTTAACAACATTCAAACTGATAACCTTATCTCATTTTATGATTATGATATTCCATCCGGAGGAAGGGGTCGAGCTAAAGCATTGCATATTACTACTCATTGCAAGGGGCATGCTTTGCCAAGTGTATTAATTGACAATGGTTCTGCCATCAATGTAATGCCTTTAGTCACTCTTAAAAGGATTCCAATGGATACCTCCCACATAAAAACATGCCAAGGTATGGTTCGGGTGTAAGGATATAAAGAGGGTTCAAGAGCTCTCTACAAGGAAGAGTCAGCCTTATTTTCCATGTTTCCAAACTTGATCATTTTGGGTTAGGTTATCAACCCAATCACCAACAAAAGAAGGAAGGAAATTCAGAGGTGTCAAGAAAGAAGGAAGGCGAGATTAACTGGAAAAGAGGTTCAATGGGAACCAATAGTTTTTCATCATCTTCACAACATATTCAGATTTGTTAATTATGTGTTTGAAGGATAAGCAATAATGACCTCACCTAATTTAAATAACTTGAGTATCAATGCAATAACAACAGATAACGCTGATAGATCTGAAATCTGTCCATTACCGCCGGGGTTCGTGCTGAGTAACTGGACTACTGAAGAACTACATGTGGTTTTCAAATCTCTTTCAAAGTAATACTTAAATTTTCCCTATTTTCTTATACTCGGGGCAATATGTGATATTTTGTAAGGGTTGATGAACCTCTTTTATTTACATTTCAATAAAAGACGTAATTTCCCTTTCTGGCAAACATTTCTTCCTTTCACTTCTTTTTCTCATATATATATAATATATTTTCTTCTACGTTATGTGTGGGATATTCTCCTCTCGTATATATATTTCCCCTCTTTTCCTTTCAGGTCTTTGGATGTTGAAGATGTGGATGACGATGATTCTGACCTGGAGATCGATTTTGAGCAGCTCAAGTGTCTAGGGGAAATCAATGAATGTGACAATGAAGAAGAGTGCAACTTACCTTCTGAGTTATTAAGAATGGTGGAAAGAAAAGACAAACAAATATTAGAAGCGGTTTGTCAATTTCAATATTCAGGTAATTAAGTTTTTTAATTTATTTTATTTTACTGATAAATATAATTGAATATTCTATAAAAGATTTGATTTAGGGTTAAAAAGGTTATCAAGAAAGTGAAATAAAAATCTTCTTCTATGTATTTTACTTTTGAAATAATCTTGTTTTAGAGTTATATTATTTTGCAATTTTTTTGTTTTGCACCAGATTATTGTACTAGAAGCAGTTCATCAATTCATTATCCAGGTAATTGTTATATTGTTTTAATATTTATATTTTACTGTTGAATATAATTGATGTTTTTGGTATAATTTAGATGGTTTCGTCAATTTTATTTTAATATATACTTTGGCATTTAACATAGTTGTATTTGCTATGGTTTTTCTTACCCAAAGTAGTTACATTTTTACATAATTGAATATTTTATATAATTGAGATGGTTTCATCAAACTTAAATAGAGGTTATGAGATCTTCTTTGTTAGCCATTGGAATTCTTGTGCACTCAATTTAATTTTCAAGTAAACAATATATTTAAATAAATAAAATGATTATATAATTTTAACTATTGCAATTAACATGCTAATTATTTTTGTAGCTTCAAATGATACAACAAACTCATCATCAACAAACTCACAGTCGACACAAGATTTGGATTGAGATTCTCGAAAAACGTTATTCCACAAGTCATATTATGATCATATTATTTTTATTTTCTTTGAACATTTAAGTGCTTTTATATTTATAAAAATGACATTATTATGTTTTCTAGTGAAACATTCGTATAAATTTTATTATTTACAATAAGTAAACTATGTTATATTTTCTTTATATTAATAAGTATTTTCATTTTAATATATATTTTCATATTATGGTGGCAATCTTTATCTTATCATTATATTGGAGAAAATTGTATAAGGTGACGTTATGCATAATCATCATTCAAAATACTATTACATAACATTATATTATGTCACTAAAAACTTGACAATATCTCTTACGTAACATATATGTTGATTTTATTGTATTATTCGTGACAATATAAATTATTAATAAAAAATATTATATAATTTAGTGACGTAACTAGCTGTCATGCAATATAAGTTATAAAATGACGTTATGCATAAGTGTCAATCATAATAATATTAGGTAACATTATATTACGTCACTAAAAATGTGACAATATTTCTTTCGTCACATATAGATTGATTTTAATGTATTATTCGTGACGATGTAAATTATTAATAACAAATTTTATATAATTTAGTGACGTAACTAGTTATCATTGAGTATCAATTATACTGCTACTAGGTGACCATGTATTGCATCACTAATATTATGATAATTTTTTCTTTCGTCACGTATACAAAGAAATTATTGAGTTATTGGTGACGATATGGTTTATAAATGACGAAAATGTACATTATTTGGTGACATAATTAATTGTCATTGAATGTAGAAAATGTACATTATTTGAAAGTGTTCTACCTTTATATCGTATTTTGTACGAGTCTAACAATAATTAAATATTGACTAATCATTCTCATTCATACATTTACCAATTATCAATGAGTTCCGAAAAGCATACAAAAAGTAGTAGAATATTACCTTGATTTTTTAGCCATATCAGTTGACTAATTAAACTCCATTCGATCACCCTCAAACTTTAATTCCATGTCCCATAATGTTTCGGATATAAAGCATAAGAAAATGTGTCAGAACCGAAATTTAATCTGGAAAACGAATCAAATCGAGAGATAAAATGCTGAAAACAACTTATTAGGTTCGAATTTGGTGAAACAGACCGCAAAATCGGACTCTAGACGTCAAAAAATATCAGGATAAATGGTATTTGAAAAAGTCAACGGTCGGTCAACGGTTGGACAGCTCGGTTCGCAACTCGGGTGGTTTGACTTAAGCGGCTCGATCCAGCCAGCTCTCTAAAAACCTCCTGACTGCAAAATAACCCCCACGCTCAGAAGGCTGTGTGTGGGGCGCGTGAGACGGTCTAGAACAAAAAATTTATAAGCGAGCTTCTAAAAATAAACTCTGGAAGAAAGCCTCACCAGCCGTTATTGCCTCATCAGCTGTTATTGCCTCATCAAGCAAGTCCTTGAAACGGTTTGAACTTATAAAGATCAAACAGATCTTTCTTCTCTGAATCATATCCCCTGTAATTTGCTTCAAACTCTTCGATATCAGCCTCAGTAACTTGAAATCGTTTCAACCCATGTGAACAAAATCAAAATGGCAAGCCAAAGTTAGAATGACAAAGAGAAGAGTCAAGAAATGCAAAACCTTTTTGTACATAGTCTTGAAAAAGTTTCTCAAATTCTGAACAACATCCCCAGCAAGATCCTTATCAATAAAATCAAGGGAAACATGTTACAAGATGATACACTTATAAGGTAATAAATTTCACAAATGGGCCAATTTCAATTGAATATGTTTACTTACAGTATCATCGATGCAACCAGTTTGGTCATATAGATTGCTCTTTTCTCGTCGTCACTAAGAATCGATGTAACCTTTTGCAATTGCTGGAATTTCTCTTTGGCTTCCTGCGTAACCAAAATGAAGTGTTACAAAGTGACAAAAAACAACTAAACTTCCCACCAACAATCCCTCACTCAAACATATATTTGAAGCCTAATTTCGACATAAAAAAGGAAACTTGAGTTTATTCCTCGTCACCGGGATTTTTATAAGGATGGAGCCTCAATGCCAATTTATAATATGCTTTCTTAATCTCTTGCTGAGATGCTGTCTTTTCGACATGAGAATCTACAACTTGGTGGGTAAAGAGTGAACGGCAGAAAATAGGTTAAGGAAAAAAAGGTAAAGGGGAAGAAAGGGTTTAGGTTTTTTGAAGATAATAGACTCCAAACTTGTCGCGTTTAATAAAAATGCCACTATATATGAACCTATTGCAACGTTTGTATTCAAAAACGCCACTAATATACTAAATTTGCAGCCACTATATATTAACCTATTGCAGAGCTTGTATAGAAAACACCACTAACGTACTAAAATTTGTGGCATTTAATAAAAACATCACTATATATTAACCTATTGCAGCGTTTGTATTGAAAAACGCCACTAAGGTACTAATATTTACGGTGTTTAATAAAAAAAGCATTATATTTTAACCTATTGCGATGTGTGTTTTGAAAAACGCCACTAAAGTGATAGTCTATAATGATGGTTTTTTTAAAACACCTCTAATGTTACAATTTTGTGTCGTTTAGGTTATAAACGTCGCTCTATGTTTAAAGTTAGTGACGCTTACTCATCAAACGCCGCTACAAACATGTTTTGTTGTAGTGAGATGATTTGAGTTTTAAATCACAAAAGATGCGAACTACACGAGCTAACACATTAATAGAGGTGAGCGTTCGATTGAGTCGAGTCGAGTTGAGTAAAATTTTCGAGTTATTTGAGTTGATGAGTCCTATTTTACAACTCGATGTTGACTTGAAATTTTTCAAGTCGAGTCGTGTTTATAAAATTTAAGTCAAGTCGAGTCGAATTTTTGAGTTTATGTTTAAATTTAATAATAAATATTTATAATATTAAGATATTATTTGATTCCAATTTAAATGGTTTCTTATAACCATATACAATACATGTGTATTTCTTCGTATTTTTTGATGTTTGATAAAAATTTATGATACAGAGTCGAGGGACTCAACTCAAACTTAAAAATCAATCCACTAATTACTAAAAATTTCGAGTTATTCTAGTTACTATTCGAGTTATTCTAGCTATATTTTACAACTCGATTTAAACTTGAAATTTTTTTGAGCCAAGTCGAGTTTATGAAATTACAACTCAAAGTTAATTTCAGTCGAGTTTTCTTAAGTCAAAAAATATACATTCTCAAAATAAGCACATGAACTTAAATAAACAAAACATACTAAAAATAATCAACGAAGGCAAAAATTTTCAACCAAATTATCACTAAGTCAACTAAATGCAAACAATTGAACAACATCATAAGACCAATAGGTGAAATTCTCATGAAATATTTACCCCTCACTTAAATCGTATTGCCCTAACACGAAAATAAAATATAAAGCGCAAGAGAAAGGGTAAAGAATACTCCATGTGCTTATTGGTGATGATGGCAAAATGGGATAGTCGATTGGGTTCGAACGCTCAAAGAGAAACTGTCGGAGTGCAGATTGATGCCAAAGTTTCCTACAAAGTCAAAGGGAAATAACATTAGTAATGGGTAACAAAATAAGCTCATTTATTTACCTTAAACTTTCTGATTGACAATGGGTGATGGTGTCCGTGATTAATCGATGAAAGGAAAAGAGCAGAGATAAAAACATAATGAGTAGCAATGGCACGACAAAATGAAAAGGTTGGCTGGTTAATCCTAGATAGGGGAAATGTTTGAATTAGGGGGAAAGATAAAAGTGTGAGAGGCAAAGGTGATAAAATTTTAGGGGGTTTGCTAACGTCCGTTGTGCCCCATATGGCTTTACTAACATGTGTCGTTAATGAAACGACACACTCCACTGCTCCTCTCATTATGCTTGAGTTCTAGCTACTGGAGGGGGTCAAGAAATGGCTCGATTCGACTGAAAATACTCTTTTAACTCTAATTAAGTCCAAATAAAATCACCAGGTCTCCTAAAAAATAAAAATAAAAATTAACGTAAGTAAAACACTAAAAATAAAAGAAAAAAAATTAAAATTCAAGAATATTAAAGAAATGAAATTAAAAATGGGTTGCCTCCCATAAAGTGATTCGTTTAATGTCGTTTAGCTCGACGACCTAATTCAAATTACAGGATTTTTTTGAGATGCTTCCTCTGTTTCATGCGTTTTCTCCAACTAAGAAATTTCCTACAAGAACTTATATGATCGACAAGCTCCTTCAATTTGTCCTTGTAGCTTCGAACAATCTCATAAGTATTTCTTTGGGTTTTTTCATTTATATAAGCTTGTCCGAAACAATGGTCGATAATGCATCATTTTTGCCAAAAAATGAGTTCTACAAATGTTCCGATAATTATTTCGACTCTACTTTCGATACCTGCAAAATAGAAGAAAGAAATTTAGATTTAGAAGAAACCAAATGCGAATCAAAATTCATGGAAAAAATTTATTCAAACTTCCTAATTCCTATGTAGTCCTTTGATTCCCTGCAAAAATCGGTAGATAAGTTAGCTTCCACAAATTCACTTGCCAAAGAATCAACAACATCAATAAAATTAAGGCTCGCCACTTTGTCCGAGTATTTCATAGATTTGTAAACGTCAAATTTGATGACCTCGTCGTCAAACTCCATAGTTAAAATACCACTTCGGACATCAATCTTTGTTGTGTTGTACTCAAGAAGGGTTGGCCGAGAAGAATTTCAGATTCGGTATTGTTGTGATCATTTTTCATGTCAATTATATAAAAATCAACATGAAATATCAAATCATTTACCTTCACTAAAACATTTTCTAATACTCCCTCAAGGTAAATAATTGATTGATCGGCGAGTTGAGCCGTGACCCTTGTTTCTTTCAACGATTCATTGGAAAAAATTTCGTAGACGAAAAACAACATTACGTTGATGGATGCACCTAAGTTGCACATGCACACTTAATTTGAACATTGCCAATCTTACAAGATGTGGCAAACATACCTTGGTCCTTAAACTTTGGTGGAAGTTGTCATTGAAAAACTGCCAACACAGTCTCGCTCAAGTTCATCTTTTCATTTTCAGCGAGTCTCCTTCGATTTGTGCAAAGATCTTTACGGATCTTGGCATATTTGGGCACTTTCCGAATCATCTCAAAAAACATAATGTTAATTTTAACTTTTCGAAATATGTCTAAAATTTCTTTCTCCTCTATTTTCTTGTCTTGATTCATTAATCTAGAAGAAAAAGGTGGCAGAACTTCGTAAGGAGAAGAAAAATAATAAGAAGAGGCATGATTACCTGAGATAGGTGGATTCGAAGATTCATCTTCTTTTTTCTTTGGTGGTGTGCCTTTTTCCTTGGATTCTTTTGGAGTTTCACACGAGACGACGATACCATTTCAGAGAGTAATTGCACTGACATTTTCCTTCGGATTTGTTTTAGTTTGTGATGGCAATCGGCCTCAGGATTCTAGGTTCCCAACTATTTGAGTCAATTAGCTCATTTGTTTTTCAATCTCTTAAAAGCGAGTTTGTGTTTGAGTTTGGAATTTCTCTTGGGACAAGGCTAATTTTTCAACAATTGTTTCAAATGAGGATTTTTGTGGCATTTTGATAGGAAACTGATGAGGTCTCAGTTGATAAATTAGGTTGATATTTTTATTATTTTTATAACTTAGATTCAGATTGTCTCTCCATCCCAAATTGAAGGTGTTGCCGTAAGGATTACAGGCTCTTTGGAGAGGTCCCGAAAAGTTGCCTACGGCATTCACTTGTGCGTAAGATCTATCTTGTAACATTGAGAAATAATCCATAGGATGATCTAACATCGTACAAACTCCACAAAAATTTGCGGCCCCAATCTTTCCTAAAATAAGAGAATTAACTATGTCATTTAATTTGTGTATTTTATTCTCAAGTGAAACAATACTTACTTCGTGAACTCGTCGGTTGGGTTCACTCGAGGACTCGAATTACTATGAACTGTCAGTCATGGTCGAAATTAACGTTCTTGCTGTATCCAGGGTTGACGAGGGCACCACCACTGGAGGCACCTACCATTTTCTTATCTACCAGAAGCATTCCTTCATAAAGATATTGAAGGAGTGTATATTCATATAAACCATATTACGGACAACTAGCGCATAATTTTTTAAATCTCTCCTAATAATCGTAAAGGGTCTCTTCTTCACTTTTTTTTAATTCCTAAACTGCTTCTCCTTATTTCGCTCACTTTCACCGTTGGGAAAAACTTGTCAAAGAAAACATGAGATAAACTAGCCTAGGTAGTAATGGAATTCAGTGATAAATAAAATAACCATTCCCCAGTCGGATCGGCTAAGGAAAAAATAATGCTCAAAGTTTTATTTGATCCTCGGAAACTCCCTGAGGCTTCATGCTACTGCAAACCATGTGAAATTATATGAGGTGTTTATGCGGACTCTCACTGGGAAGGTCGTGACAAGTGTAAAGGAAATAGATTAATCTCGTCTTAAGTTGAAAAAGGGTTTCTTCATCAGGAAAAACCATGTAAAGTGGTTGTTGAATGGCAAGTGCTGAGGCCAATTCTCAGATTGTGTGCTTGTCTATCAGTTCAAGTGTTGTTGGCATGGAATGCGATTTGACCTTTGCAGTGGCGTCATGTATTACTTCTTCACAGGTATTGTTGTTAAATGATGCTTTGAGATTTGGATCTGATTATTCTTGGCGTTGTGTTTCTTGTTGTTTCCTCCTTTCCCGAAGTCTTAGTCCACGTAGTCTCTGGGCTTGTGCTTCAATCTCAAGTTTAAAATCTACTAGGTCTCTGAGATGTTACCTGGTCATAACTTTAAAACAAAACTAAATTAGTAATTTTACTGAAGTCCCTGACAATAGCACCAATTTTGACAAGCAACGTTTTACTCTTCAAAATAAAAATAAATCCTCTTCAAAATAAAATAAATAAAATTGAAAATAGTATAGTGAAATAGGGTCGTTCCATAGGGACTTGGTAATTTCTGATGGAAATTTGTGTCAATTTTAGTCTAGGTAATTTCAAAAATAATAAAAAAATGGGGTTTTGGCGAGAATGAGATGAAGTAAAGAAATGTAGAAAATGAAAACTAGAAGCAAGGAAAAATAAATTAAATGTAAATAAGATTGAAAAAATATCAATGAGAAAACTGCCTCAAGCTAGCTTTGCTTCAATTCTGTTGATCATCGATATGGATTTTTTCTCTATGATTCATGTCGGTTACAGTCTACAAGGCCCAACCCATTGTAACTTGCCTTTCTCTCTAGTAACCGATCTTTACAAGTCACTCTTCGAAAGCCGATTCTTGAATGGACTAACCACAACTATTGTCGTTAGAACGAACAAAATTAAGTACTGGAAAGGCCTGACTCGGATTATGTTGTCTCGTTAAGAATCAAATCAGATCTCATTTTTTTCTTAACAGACCGATACTATGTATTTTCATAGGAAGTCGAATTGTCATAGGTCGATCCTTCCTCCCAACTATCAATTAAAACAACATCCAGACCAACTAGCCCTTTTTGATTTGAAAGCATTTTAATTTTGTAAGTAAGGCCGATTTCCAAACTAATAAATCAGAAAATCAAAAATATATCCCGAAGGGAATTAAATGCTTTTCAATTCTCACTTATGGAATTGAGTCATTGCTACCTCTCGGCTATAAGGAAAATTAGCTAAGCATGATACGCATCATACTTAGCATATTTGTTAAAAAAACAGTAAAAGCTCAAATAAAGAAAAATGGAAAGGAAAAGGAAAAAAAAGCTTTTATTAAAATCAAAAACAAAGTAACAAAAATGAAACTCAAAATATCCTAAGCATTACCCTAATAAGGGTATTTATAGGCCTCTAAACCCTAACATAGCATGAAATTTAAAATAAATAAAATCAAAAGATAATTCAAATATTTTAACTTCAAACTTAGAAACTAAATTCATAAGATATCTCCTCAGATCGTGCTGAATGGGCAACTTCCATAATCCTTCTTGTGCTGATTGGACCTTCTAGAAACTGTCACGTTAAACATGTGTCATGCCCAACGTCGTGCCCATGTCTCCAGACGCGATCAGAAAATAAGAAAAGGTTGTAGAATGTATCCTTTTGATGTCAATTCTGGAAAACAGATCATTGCACTAAAATAAACATAACACATCCAAATCAGCAGTGATATATTCATAAAATGGAAGAATTAACAAGTAAAAAGTATCAATTTGAAATGCTCATCAAATTCTCCCTCACTTGTCTCATGCTTGTCCTCAAGCATGCTTTGATCAAATTAGTTAAAACTCAATCTATTTCCCTTCACTTCATCTCATACCCAAGTAAATTATGCAAGCCAAGTTCACAATAACTACTTGAATCAAGACATCAATCAGTTGAAGAAACATAAGTAGGATCAAGTCAACAAAATTGTACTTTCAATCATGCATCGGTCAAAATTCAACCTAACTCAATTCCTTACCAAGTTTCACTCAATTCACTATATGTATTTCGGGTGCAATTACGCTCAAAGTTGGAACTAAACAAGAATTTTCATAGGCTTGTAGTATAATAAAATCTCCACTACTTAACAAAAACAAAATGCAAAGATCATTGGGTCTTTAAAAAGGGTGTAATGGGGCTCAGGTGGAGGTAGGAAAAAGACTAAAAAAAGAGGTTCATAATTGAGACAAAGAATACTTCAAATAATTCAACCAAATCAACGAGCAAAGCAAGATAAATGAAACATCAACAAGATAAATGAAACGACCAAATATTCACATCAAAGACATAAACTAACCATTTTTTTTCTTTTTTTTTTTTTTTTTTTTTTTTTTTTTTTTTTTCGCATGCTCCTGTTTTTTTCTCTTTTTTTCCTCGTGGAACAATGTCACACACATGCTTCATTTCTTTATCTCAACAAGGTTGAAAAGAATTAAAAACAAAAAGTCTCGGGTTTTAGATTGAGGTGAAAACAAAGAAGCGGATATCATATGTTAGAATTGAATTGTTGAAATTTTTTATAGTTTTTGACTGCTAGGTACTAAAATGAAACAAAAACTAAATTTTATATATGATTTTGAAAAAAATGAAAGTTTAAGTATTAAAACAGACTAAAACTAATAGTTTAGATATTAAACACATAATTTACCCTATAAAAAAGTATTTTCGTAAACACAAATTTAGGGGTGAGTGTTCGATCAAGTCGAGTCAAAAACATTGTGTTATGCGAGTTGAAGAGTCATATTTTACAACTCGAAGTTAACTTGGAATTTTTTCTACTCGAGAAGAGTTTATAAAATTCAAGTCGAGTCGAGTCAAATTTTCGAGTTTATGTTTAATTTTTATTATAAATTTTTAATTATAAATATTTATAATATTAAGATATTATTTGATTCAAATTTAAATTGTTTTTATAACCATATTTAATAAATGTCTATTTCTTCGCATTTTTTCACGTGTGATATAATTTTGATACAGAGTCGAGGGATTAACTCAAACTTGAAAATCAATCTACTAACTATTAAAATTTTTAAGTTATTCTAGTTACTATTCGAGTTGTATTTTACAATTCGATTTAAACTATAAATTTTTTCGAATCAAATCGAGTTTATAAAATTACAACTCAAAATTAATTTCAATCAATTTTTCTTTAATAAAAAAATCAATTTTTTATGTCGAGTTAAGTTTTATTCACACTTAAATACAATCAATAAAAAAACGCAAAATGCCTTCACTCTTATGTATTTTTCGAGCTCGCTCCGATTATCCAGCCGTTAAAGATGTGACACGTAGGATCCGAAAGTGGGGCCCGAATACTTTTCTTGGTTGATGTCGTTTTCTATGCGTTTTGAGAAACTTCTTTCTAGTCTGGAAATTTTTGGGGACCCACCAACCAAATTTCCATGTTTCTCAAATCACAAAAGGGGTAGTTTCGTAAGTTGAGGTGATGATGATGGTCTTTTTAATCCATCCATCATCATCATCATGGAGGTTGATGTGGACGAGTAGCATGCATGGATCTTTCTATTTAAATATGTCATAAAGCAGGCTCAACGTGTAAACGAATCAAACGAATACGAACTCAAGTATGTTTATGTTCGTTTAAATTTAACCGAATAAACGAATGAACACGAATAATTAAACGAACAAAATTTCTCGTTCGTATTTTTTTATTAAGAAATTTAGCTTATTCGTTCATGTTTGTTCGTTAAAATGTTAAGCGAACATAAATGAATGAATGTAAACAAACAAAGACGGACGAATGTAAACGAACATAAAATTAATTAGGTTCATATTTTAGAAGAGTTTGTTTTCTTTCCATATAATTATAGGATTTGCATTTTCCTTAATTGATTTGAATATTTTTTATTTGGGTTTAAAATTAATTAAATTTAAAAATATTAATGGGTTTAGGTTAAAAAATTTTAAGTCTTAATATTTCAAACAAGTCTAGAGAACGTAAACGAACAGACATAAACAAACATAAACAAATGAACATTAATGAACGAACATAAATGAACGGATTACCGAACATTCACGAACATAAATAAACGAACGAACTTTTTGTTCGTATTCTTTTATTTAATTAAATGAACATAAATTATTATTCATGTCCGTTCATTTAGTAAATAAATGAACATAAATGGACATGCTAACAAACGATTTGCTGAAAGTTTGGTTTGTTTACATCGTATCTTAAAGTGTAAACCCATTCTGAAAACTGTGGAGTGATGATGGACGATGGTTTAGGCCTTTGAAATAAATGGCATTCTATGAAGGTAACCCATATCTCTTAAATCCTTCTATTACCCTTATGGTGCATTTGGTTCATGAAATGTAGTATTACCTCCGGAAATAAAATTACGAAATGCAACATTATCTGTCATATTACTGTAAATGTTAAATTGTTGTGTTTGGTTCGTTTAGCATGAATGTAAGATTACAATGTTTGGTTAAAGGAATAAAAGATTACTAGAATGTATATTTTACTAAATTGTCCTTGTTATATATTTGTTTTTTAAACAAATTGAATTTTAAATATTCAAATGAAAATATTTGTATAAAATATCATAGAGAATATATAATTTTATTATTTTTAATTTATATATTTTCTTTATAAAATTTAAATTCAAAAAAATTATATAATTTTTTACAAAATTTAAAAGATAAATGGGTTTAATGAAAGGGTTTAATTTTATTTTAACCCTTGATCATATAAAATTCTAATTGTGAACTTTTTTGTAAATCTAAAATAGTTTAAGGATACATTTACATTTTACCCTTCATAGAATTTTTTTTACTCAACGGTTAGTTGATGGACATTTTTGGAAAAAATGTTTTAAGGACATTTTAGTCCAAAGCCATGGAAAAGATTAATACCTAAGGAATGGGGGATGACATTCCCGGTAATAAGCCCCCAAAATATCCCTGTTGCGAATGACTTATTACCCCCATTAGTAATCCGTGCAATCCAAACATGGGTATTACATTCCAGAAAAAAATCCCTCAGTAATGTAACATCCACCATCCAAACGACCCCTTAATTAATGTCTCATCTCCTTATTGGCCTTCCATGTCAATTAATTTTAGGGTACAAGTATATAAAAGGTGCAGTGCTTGATCGAGAGATTCGATTATTAAAGTTATAAAATAATTATTTGATTAAAACATTATTTTATTAAGTCTTTCAACTATTAAAGGTATATAAAAGATATAATTTTTTAATAGGAAGTGTCAGGTAGACCACACAGTCGGAATAAAAAATATTTCTTGAGGGACTCGTCACTCCGACGTGATGAGTCCCAATAAAAAATAATTGTTATATCAAATTTTTTAAAAGAAAATTAAAAAAATTATATTTTAATGGCCATGGTATAATTTTGAATTTTTTTTACAGTTGGATTAACCATTGTTCAACTATCGAATTTTTTTTAATTTCAAGGGAACTCATCACACCAGAGTGACGAGTTCTAATGACTATTTTCAATTTGAAAAAACTAGTCGTTGGGTAGAGTAGTATAAATAGAGGTTTGGGTTGGATTGATTTTTTACTTGTAATCAAACATTCTACTGAGAGCAAAAGCTTTTGTGTTGAAATGGCCTCAAGAAAAGAAATGTTACATCTTGATGAAGTTCATATTTCGTCGATCGAGTTGACAATGGTAAGTTTAATTTGTTTTATTTCATTTTAGCTTTGACATAATTATATATTAATATATTTATTTATGTAATTGTATTAAATAATTTAATTTCAAATTGTAGTGAGAGGAATGAACCATTCGTCATCGAGGAATGACGAATAAAGAGCCACATGAACAGATGGTAATATATCTTTAACAATTCGGATTATATGGAGCAACGTTGTTTTCGCAGATTTAAAGTGATGACGGCACTGATATCGGCGTTGATTGAGCGTATGAGGCCTGAAACGTATACGTTTTATTTACCTTGTGGTGAAGTGACGATAACTTTGGAAGATGTCGCGTATCAAATTGGCATTTCGATTAATGGTATGTCATTGGTGCTTCGCAACACTTATGAGGTAAATGTTCTTATTTCAAATTTATTGAGAAAAGAGGCTCCAACCAGTCATTGATGGGTTGTGGGTACAAATGACGTGGTTAGAAAGCGAATTTAGAGTAGATGAACAATCAATGGAGCAAGAGGTGATATATGCAGCTCGATCATATCTTTTGATGATGATTGGAGGGATCTTGCAACCAGATAAATTGGGTAATTTGGTGCACACCCAATATCTTCCGGTAATGGAGGATTTTGTTGTATGTCACCAGTATAGTTGGGGTTCTGCAATTTTGGCATTTTTGTATCGTGAACTATGTAAGGCGACCGTAGTCGTTAGAGGAAAAAAAGTTGATGTAGCGGGTTGTTTAGTTTTGCTCCAATCATGTGCGTGGTATCGTCTCCTGTTTATGACGCCTATTACATCTGTTTCTATGGAGTTTCCTCTCGCCGCAAGGTAAATTCATATATTTAAACTTTTGATATTTTATAATATTTATTTAAATATTTTGAAAATGACAATAAATAACATAATTGTTTAGATGGCGACACTGAATAATTGATACAACGTTGTTGGGTGCAACCAAAGTAGATATTCGGATGAGAATTGTACTAATTGTTTAATTATACTAACATAATACTTTTAACAGTTTAATTAGATGTCTTATTATGAGTCGGATATCCAAAGGTGTCTACCGCCAATGTTCTTTGAAGGAGCGGATACATGGTGTGCCATAACACCGTTGCTCTATTTTGCAATTGTTGAGATCCATGTCGCCGATAGAGTTTTGCGACAATTTGGGTTTCACCAATTGATAGAAATGTCAATCTATATCATTGACGATTTGCATAAAGTAGATGCGCGTGGGAAGCATACCGAAGATTGGTCGAGGAAGCATGCTACATTCATATATGAATGGAAAAATAGACATTTATGATTGCCTAATCGTTTCCGTGGTACAACCCGAAGATTTTGATTTCAATGTTTCTCCTTACCTTCAAAATTATGAAGCAAATGGGAAACCATACTTGACAACGCCGGAGGAACGGTCCGAGTGGGAAATAATGAAGGAGAAATATGGGGAAAAAATCATCATCTTTGTCAATATCTTCATCTTATGCTTCCTCCAATTATTATCCATCTGAAGAAAGTTATGGTGGATATGGTGCATATCAACCATCGATGGAGAGTCAAGCGGCTTGGAAAGGAAGTGGGTGGGATCAAGTGCCACCTTCACAACAATTTTTCCCAGAACTGGAAGAAAGAGGTCCATGGGATCATCTTCTTCATCAAGGACAAAATCAATTTGAGGCGATGACGTCAATGATGGCATCAAATACCTTGAGTACTCCATCGTTTTCACCCGAAGATGTATATCAAAGTGGAGGAGTAGTGTTCAGAATACCGAAACCGGAAGAAGATGAAAATGAAGAAGGTGGATGACCACGACGAAATCGACGAGCACCACGTCATTACCATTCTACCACGCCTTGACATCGGCAAGAATTACGCAAATATAAGTAATAAATTTGTTTATTTAAGTTTTGTAGTCAATATTTAATTGTATCAAAATTAATTTAAGTAATAAATTTTTATTTTTTAAAAATTTTAATTAAATAAAGTGTACTTTTGCAAAATTATAAAAACTTTAGAATTGTTTAAATTTCATTGATATTTACTTTAATTAATAAATTTTAAAAAACTATTAAAATATTTAAAATTTTGAAGTTAAAAATAATATGAAACTTTTACAAATTTTTATTAAATTTGAAAAAAAAATATTTTAAAATTTTAAAATTTTGAAGTTAAAAATTATATGAAACTTGTAGAATTTTTAACAAAATAGAAAAAAAAACTTACATGGAACTCGTTACACCGACATGACGAGATCCAACGGGTATAAATTAAAAAATTGGACCGTTGGGGTGACCGTTGTGGAACGGTCAAGTATTTTTTTTAATTAAATGGAACTCGTCACACCGAAGTGACGAGTTCCAACGACTACTTTTTAAAATTTTAGTATTGATAGGGGTTTAGGGTGAAGATTATGATGTATGAGAAGTGACAAAAAATTGAGAATATTAAATATGTGGCCGTGGGAAAAATTAGGGATTGATTTGGCTAAAGGTGTTTTTGGGTTTCACAACACTGACTCGGAGAGCGATGCTTCAGATTTAAGCTATTCTTCATATGAAGAGTGGCAAAAGGAGGCAACAAAGTACATACTTGATGAGCATAAGAAGAATAAAATGAAAATAAAAGAGGAGAAGAAGAAGAAGTATGAAGATTTATCGAAGCGGCGTAGCAAACGACTAGTTGAGAGGGAAGAACAAATAAAAAGAAGAAGTATAGAAATTGAGAATAAGAAGAAGAAGACAAAGAAAGATCAAATTATAGACAGATTAAAAAAATTAAAAAATGACATATGTTCAAATATTGATTTGTATGGTTTTAGTTTATGTATGATGTTGTCTTTATTAATTAATTCAGCTAGATTCGGGTCGACCTCGTAACTTCATACGCAATCGAGGATTTGGCAACCATTCCTCATAAATTGTGCATGTAGGCCAGTGTGCTTCATTTGGGAGGTACTTGAAATCACAACTGTAAATGTTGTGTATAATGTGCAAGCTATAACAGTCATCATCATATAAGTATGGGTCAACATTGATGTGCATACATACAGCAACAGCGTGAGCGCATGGGAACCTAAAAGCTTGAAATCGACCACAATGACACCATCTTCTATTCAGATTACCAATGTATATTGTAGAATTACCTCCCTCATGTGGTCAAACTAGTGCTTGGACAACGAAATCAAAATCAAGTCTGGCAAAATTGTGGACAAACATTGATGTCGCATGTGTTTGATTCTTTTGCATTGTCTTCTCTAAATCTGGAGCCCAATTTCTCCCATCGCTGATCATGACATCAATTTGTGTACTTTTGTCTGCCCATAATTTACCCAACCTAAAGTAAGTCTCCCTAACAATATTTTCTATCAGGATATGTCGAGTCCCTTTCAGCACTCAGTTGATACATTCAGCAAGGTTGGTAGTCATATGGTCGTAACGTCGACCCTCAATATCATATTCTTGTGCCCATCTCTCCCTTAGTATTTCAGCTGCGAACTCATACACATCATCTCCGTATCTTCTCAAATTTTCAAGTTGTGCACGAAAGTTTGGTTGGAGTAAAATATACCCTAAAAATTAGTAACTTAAATGTTATTGAAAAAAAAAACATTTATGAAGCATAAATAATTAATGACAAATGCTAAGGTACTTACCCATGTTGATAATCTCCTTTTTTATCTTTTTTTGCTTAAACCTATTCATTGCATTTAACGCGATATGACGTATAAAATATGCAGAATATGCGTGCGGTGGCGTCCATCTATTTTTGGGTCTACTAATTGTGCTTAACAACCCAGGCGACCGATCTGAGATCATGCAAACCCCTTCTTGAGTGACAAATGGGAATGAAAGTTGGAGAGAAAGAAATTCCAAGTTTCCTCCGATTCATTTTTAACAATGGCGAAGGCAATGGGAAAAATATATCTATCTCCATCTTGTGCAACGGTTATCATCAAGACTTGTCTGTAAAGCCCATACAGAAAAGTGTCATCGACTTGAATCATTTGTTTGCAAAATCTAAACCCTTCGATAGCTGGCTTAAGCACCCAGAACAAGCCACCAAATATTCTATTCCCGGGGATAACGTCTCCCTCAAGCGTGACTGTATGATGAGTATAGTACCTAACAATGATTCCACGGATGAAAAATTACATTGCTTGCAGCAGACGTGGTAGCTCATTATTTAACTGATCCCAATCACCATACAACAAGGTCATTGCTTTTCGTTTAGCCATTCATGCCTTGTAATAAGTCGGAATATAACAAAATGTATTCCGAATGGATGCCACTAACACAGAAACGGGAACTCTTGGATTTTTTCCACCAACAGCTTCATATAAGAGCATATGACATCCGAATCTAAATGTATGTGGTCTTGTGTCAAGGAGGTCATTGTACATGCATTCTCTGCATTGAACCTTGTGATTTCCCACAACATATTCCATTGTAGGTATGATACTCGTATCCTTCATTTACAGCCAACATCATGGTGTATACACCTTACAAAATAAGCTTTTTTATCTGACTCCACGACATAGAATTGAAGATGAGCTTTGATACATTACTCCTTGATTGCTAGTTGTGCCTCTTTTTTTTATTTCAAACTGAGACCCAATAGCCAACTCAGATGATCGCTCGTCTGAATAACCCCAGTGGGCAGCATATAACTCTGGCATATCAAATATTTCAGGATTCCACATAGCATCGTAGTTAATGTCATGAATTGCAACTGCATGATACTGAGGCAAATCATGATGATTGAATTTAGGTTAAGGGTATGTCCTTTCCCAAACATGTGAAGTATTCTGCAATCCTTAACATCGTGAAACAGCTGCTTCACATACATCTGCCTCAACACCCAAACCTTGTCCCTCTGAAGCAGCCTCAACAATATCGGACTCATCAACTAATGATGTGTCATCATAGTCTACCAACGAAACAATGTATTCATCATCATAGCTAAATTCAACAAGGCTTTCACCGAACCATCCAACAAGGTTCTTATCACCATAACTTTCATGTGGTTGAGAGTGTCCTCCTTCTGCTATTCTTCGAGCTGGTACTGATGACGTTGAAATATCAGTTGCATTCTCCATTTCGACGTATATCTCCACCATATTATCATTAGATTATTGATGAATTCCAACCATAATAGCAACATCGTCATCATCATCAAGCTGAACTTTTCCATATGTCATTGGATTTGAGGAGATCAGGTGTCGATAACTTAAACATGAAACAAAAGCTCCAAGTTTTCTCTCAATTTTTTGCTTCATTTGGCGATGAGATACATCTACAGGGAACATCATATTGATCGACATGTCTGACTTAAACACAACACCAACATCAGTTTGTAGAAATTCATCATTATACTGGACAACTATGAAGAATTTGTTGCTCATTGTTTGAAATGTTTTTGGTTAGATGAAAGGAGTTTTTTTTGTGTAGGAGATTAAAGATGAAAGGAATGTGTAATGTAAGAGATTGAAGATGATGTGCACAACTTAAAATGAAGACATAGTTGACCTTATTATTTCCATAATTATATCCTTGTCATAAAATCTAATCTAATAAAATAACCTTCATCCTAATGTATTTTAGTGAAAATTTATTTTATTATTCTATTTTTAGTTTTCGATTCTCAATATATTTTAGTTAAGAAAATATAACAAAGCGTCAAAGTAAAAAAAATGTAGTGTTGATATTTTATACAAATTTAATAATATGTATCAATCTCACAAGGTTAATATTTGTAAATATTAAATTTAAAAAATATATTCAAAATTTTCAAAAATATTCACTAATTTTCTTAAGGAATTTTTAATTCCTTGACAAAAGCACTTTATTTGAATAATTTCACCCCAATAAAGACTAAAGTATTATAAAATATATATGTACTTAACAATTAAATGTATCATACCCTTATTTTTCATTTTACCTATATCAGCTATCAACTATCAACTAAATTTTACCAAACATTTCTATATACAAACAATTAATCAAATTAGTTTCTTAAATCAGCTAATCAAATCAGCTGGTCAAAGTAGTTACTAGAATTAGCTACCAACTATTAGTTATCAGTTGTTTGCCAAACACTCTCTATATATTTATAAATTATGACTATCATTCTAAATTGATCCTTAAAATTTTAAATATTTCAATTTTGACTTCAAACTATATTTCTCATTCTAACGATATATAATTTTTTTAGTGTTCCAAATTTATCTTAAACTAGGACTCTTGATATTAGTCTCTAAACTTTTAAATTTCCAGTTTTGTCTTTGAAATTTTGAATAATATTAAAAGATGTTATTCGAACATTCAAAAGTCTTGAAATCAATTTAAAGTGAGAATAGTAAAATTTAATGTAACACCCTAAACTCGATTGGGTCTAAAGTGTCACATTGGGCTACTAAGACAACCCCTGAATTTGAAAATTTTCTTGTTTTCTTTTAAAACATACTCCATGGTATCATATAACATATAAAATAGTTATTAAAACATTTTACAAACCAGAGCTCCATGATACATAATTTAAAATCAAAATAATACATCTTGATGTTTATAACTTAAATACATAAGTAAAGTTATATGAATACAGATGCCCAATAAAGCTACAGTGCAGTACTCTGAAGGAGATGCTAGAAATCATGCTGCGATAGTGCTCCACAAGTTGCTCAAGCTATCAACCTGCCAACAAAAACATCCGAAGATTGAGCTTACAAAGCCCATCAGTATAATCGCTAATCTATAGCAGCATTAAGAGTTTCATAAACATAAGTGTGCTAAATATTTAGTATTAATCGATAGGCACATACATGATCTTGATCAAGTGCTACCTACTTAAGGCTTAACTGCTCTATCACTGAAGTAAGAGACTCACGCTTCCCTTAGTCCTCGGACAAGGGCCTCACCATGAGTACGTCTTTATCGAGTCTATACTCAGACTGACTACAACTACTTTGCATTATTTAAATGCAACTCTAACTCGACTGTGTCGAAACGGTCCTTACAGCTTTTAGTGCTATGGAGGAGAACGATCCAACTTAATATTGGAGAAAGGTTGGGTTTTAAAATAAACATGAAAATAAATAAATTTGGAGTAGTCATCAACCTTTGGGTTAGGTAAGTTGAATACTTAAAAATACCTTTTAAAATAATTTTAAAAAATAATTTTAAAAGATAAAAAATGTGATCTGCGCTTAACAAGAAATTCGTATAGAAAAAGGGTTCGGGAGTCGGTTAAGTGTGGGGAAGGATTAACACCCCCACAACGCTTGAAATCGGTACCTAAGCGATTATACGTCATCTAAATATTGAAATTGGAAAATTTGAATAACATTTAAATTATGATCATTTTTAGAAAAATAAAAAAGGGATATCATTTTGTATAAATAATCTTCAAAAATACCTTCCTAGTAAGCTAAGGGGGTATTTTTTGATTCCTCGTACAAAATAGTATTATCCTAAATTTTATATACAAAAAAATAAAAACAAATTCCTTTAAAACATAAAAGATATTATTTTATTTGAGCAATCCTTAGAAACACACTCCTTGTCAGTTAAGGGGCATTTCTTTAAATTTCTTGTATAAAATAATATAAGAAAATATTTTGATTTGCAATAATTTATAAATATGTAAATAAAGGATTAAAATAATAAATATAATAATTTTAGGGATTAAATTATAAAAAAACAAAAGATCGAGGCAACAATTGCAAATGTCTCATATGTTAGGCATTTCAAACGTAAATAAACCAATAATATTAATTAGAATTAAAAATATTAAATTTGAGTATTAAACTGTAAAGTAATTAAAATTCATGGTCATAACAAAAAAGTCACACAAGCTAGGTACTGGAATTGTAATTTAGTCATTATCAATTTCATGATCAAAATGGAAATCATCAAAATCTAAGGACTAAATCGGATATTTACCCAAAACACCTATAAATATGATCAGTGACTAAAATAGAAACAAAATAAAATTTAAAATCCAAATTAAAATATGTGGAAATTAATTTTAGTGACCAAAATAGAAAGTTACAAAATACAGGGGTTGCGGGAATGATTTACTCACGCGCCCAAAATGCATAGCCCTCCCTCTAAACGACGTCGCATGGGGGAGGGTATAAATATCCCATTATCGACCTTTAATGGCCTCCTCTCCTCATTTTTCTTTTTTTTACTCTCTCGCCACTCTCTAAATTCTCTCGTCGGAGGGGAGGCCAGCATCCTCTGCCCACTGTCCTCTAGAGTTCTCCGCCGTCGTCCACAGCGACCAGAGATAAAAAAATGTCCCCCAAAATGAAGCCCTCTCTTCCCTAAATTTGAAACCAAACACCCCTTAGCCTAAAGACCCACAATTTTCCCTAGATCTAAATTTTTTACCTTCGAAAATCAAAAGTCCCAGCGACGTTTGGACTCTTGGGCGAGAAAAACAGTAAGACTCTCCTCGGTCTTTTCTCGTTTATGGTTTTTCTATTGTTTATTTTTTTCGAATGGTTGTTGGCTCTCTAGTGTTGTTTTGTTGTTGGTTTTTGGTTCTGTTTTTTTTTTTCTCCTTTTGTTGTTGTTGTTGTTCTTTTTGGTTGTTGCAAGTTTGGGTCTCTTTTATAGGACCCCCCAATGCTTCGTTCGGACCGGTCGAATGGATGAGATCTTTGTTTCATCGGGGCTATAGCGGTGGTCATCTTAGGGGCGGTGTCGATTTTAGGTAGCTTGGGCATTTAATGCTTCAGATTTTTCTGGATTTGGCCGGTGCGGCGGCGGCTATAAAGATACTAGGGTAAAAACCATAGTTTGATCTCATTTGGGTCGTTGGATTGGCCACAAATCCAACGACTGATGATAATACGGTGTAGGGCTCATTTAGGGTAAACCCTAATCATTAGGAATCTGGACCGTTAGATTGCCCACATATCCAACGGTCCCTATTTGGGTTCATTTGGCTAAAGGTTATAAAACCCTAGTTGTGTTATATATACGGGCCTCTTCTACTGGGCTCGAACCGGCCTGAGTGGCTCCTTGTGACTTTAGTGGGCTTGTATTTTGGGCTAACCTGATGGGTCAGGCTTGTGAACCCAACTGGACTTGGATGTTGACCGGGCCTTGAAGTTGGACTTGTTACCCAAATTGGACTTGACTTGTTAACCCCAAACTAGACTTAGACCACCTAATATAAACCCGACCCTACAATTAAACATTGATAATAATAATAATAATATATTTATATATAAACTTTCAAAACTATAAATTATATTATATATATATTTTTTAAAACTATATATATATTTTTTCCAAAACATATTTTCTAAAACTATATATATATATATATATATATATATATATATATATATATATATTCAAAACTATATATATTTTCAAACCTATATATATATATAACCAAAATAAAATAATAGGAAACTCTAAGATGAAAACATATGTCTCTAGACTGTTTACTATCTATATGCAATGTTGACTAGTATATGGTCTCACAAAGCCATTAGACACTAGCGATTACGAATATCACGTACGGGTAACCCACCCCTTGCAAGTGTTAGGCCTCACGTCTAAATTAGCCATCGAAGTGCCTCTGGCACTTGTTGTAGTGTATCTGGGTAAGGACATCACACCTTCCAACCCACCCCTCGTGAGTGTTAAGGCCTCGGCACATAGTCGATTGCAAAAGTGCCTCATGAACTTGCTTCAGGTGTTCTCTGATATCCTATACCACTAAACTATCGTCACCGCCTGACTAGATTAATACGATTATACATGCATACCTAAGGCCCAAATGCCACACAACACTAATATCTCTAACTGACTTCTCGTGAGTGCTCGGGCCTTGCGCCTTCGCTAACTCCTGAAGTGGCTCGTGCACTTATAATGCCCTACTAGGGCAACCAAGGTAACCTGGGTATACCCTAGAAAAACTGAACTCACCAAAGTGGGGTTGTCTTCTCACTATATGTTATCTCGATCATTTTCTTGCTTAGAACGTTACACGAAGTCTTATCGGTATATTGCTTCTATTATCTAATAGGTTGTTATGTTCAGGTCGTTCAATACTTAAGGGCATTTTAGCCATTCTCTACTTCTAACGAAGTCTCTATACGTTCTCGGGGTTTTACAATGATTTTTGAGGTTATTATTCACTGATTGTACTATTCTCTACCCTGATACCTGACTCGGGTTTAACTCTAAGTAGGGACATCTTGATTTCTCTTATTGGACTTCCTTTTAATGCCCTTTGGATTGAAAAGACGAATTACACCTCTTAGGTTCACTGACATTCTCGAAGCCCATGCTCTCCACTATTTCTGAATTTGGCTTGCTCATTATACCTCTAGTATATACATCCCATGTAACTATTCTCGTGATCCACTATCCGTATACTTGCTCGACTGAATATACCTTGATGTATACCGCTTAGAATGGTTACCTCTGATGTAACCCGCTTCCACGAGTGTTTTCTAGGTGAGATTAAGCATTCAGGTCCCTAACATACTTATTCTTACTAATATGGATTGTTCTTATCTCTTACGAGCCATAATTGGGTCAAAACTGACCATTCAAATGGAGTAGTATCGATACTCTATTTGTAGTTTCGATACCCTACGGTCAAGTATCGATACCTCTATGAGTATCAGTACCCAAAATGCATTCTGCTGCGAATAAGGGCCTCAGTATCGATACTGATACCCTAAGTATCGATACTGCAGGGGCAGTATTGATACTCCCTGGCAATATCGATACTTCCAACTCAAATCCCTAATTTTCCCCCAATTCAACCAGTGTCAATATTGTTCATCCCAATATCGATACTCAAACTTGAAAATGGTTTTTAAGGCTCGGGAAATCACCCAAAAATTATCCTAAAGGACATAGTTTGGTTTCTAACCATTGCTAAAGCTCTAGGGAGTTACTAGGGTCTTAAAGTAGCATAAAAAAGTCTTCTAAGCCTCTAAAACATGACTTGATCATGATATCAAATATAAACCCTAAAATACTTAAATACTCAAATCTTAGCCAAATCTTGAAATTTATGAAAACTTAATACTCCAAAGGATTAGAAATACATTACCTTGATGCTAGGATCCTGAAATAAAGCTTTTTTCTTAACCAAACTCCTTTCCTTGGTGATTTGGATGATTTCTCTCAACTTCTCTCTTTTAGCTATAAAAACCCATGGCTTGAAACATTAAAACAATGTTGCTAGACGGGTTAGGAACGAAATTGAAGCTTAAAAGAGGTAAGAAATTACTCCCATTACTTGCCTTTGGTTTTGGCCCTTGAAGAGGAGGAGGCGAAGAAAAATGGAAGAAATGGGAAGGAGAAGGAAAATGAAAATGAAAGAATATAAAGGCTCATTTTAGAAAATGGAGAAATTGCACTTTTGGTCCTTTCTCATTTTTCTACAAATTAAAAATCTCCTTTTTAGCTAATTGGGCTCCAAACTCAACACAATTAAACTCAACTCGACCCAACGACTTAAAATATAAGTTTCACGGGGTTCACTTATCTCTCGGGTAAACCTGAAACTACTAACCCGGACTTGGGGTGTTATATTTAAAAATTAATTTAAAATAAAACCAATAATTTAAAAATATGTTATAATAATAATAATTATTATTATTATTATTATTATTATTTGTTCTTCATATTTATGATAGTTGACAATAGTTCACTTTTGAAATATAAATAATAGTGTGAATTAAGTTATCTCGGTGGTAAATAAATTGATGTTATCTTTTGAAGTTTTAGGTTCGAGCACGAAAAATACCAAAGGTGTGAGCGTTTAAATGTCAAATGGTTGAAATCTTTAAACATATATCATTTTGTACTTATTCTAGATTAATAAGTAGCATTTTAGAGATGCCCCTATTATTTATTCTATGTTGATTTGTATAATTTGAGCATGAGTCATATTTTTTTGTGCGTGTGTAGTCATTGAAACCAAACTCATGGGAGGAATACTTATTTTAGTTGAGTCATAAGCATATGACCAATTTAATAAAAGATCGAAAACGACGCTTACAAACTTTAGTTAAACGAGATTTGAATTCTAATATACTTATAAATTATTTATCACGTTAAATTGTTTTCCAAAAATTTGTAGGTAAAAAGAAGAATTAGGAAATAAAATACGGAAAAAGAAATAAAGAAGAATTAGGAAATAAAATACGGAAAAAGAAATTATTATTCATTCATTATATTATGATATTTTAACGAATATCACACATTATTTTGAGAATAGTTGTAGAATAAAATATTAAAGCACATGCATCAACAAAAATATTACATTTATTTCGTAATAATAATTAAATTAAATTAAATTAAATAAAAATTTAAAGGTAACATCATTAAACATTTGAATTAGTTGATACAAAATTATGTTCGTTAAATTAAAGTTTAGGGTCGAAACATTGAGAATGCAGTGCTGTGTAGAATCAGTAGAGGTGGGTATACGGGCTACCCGCCCGTTTAGCCCGCGGGTTTTGACAGTACAGGCTTAAATGGAGCGGTTTAAAAAGTCTGTATTCATAAACGGTTTTGAATTTTAAGGTATGTGGCCCGTCCATTTAACCCGCGGGCTAAACGGACTTACCTACTGCCCGTTAAATAACAACAATATTAAATGTTTTAAATGCAATAAAAAATAATGTTCTAACTTGTTACACCTTTAAAAATGATCCAGCAACTTGAAAATGAAGGTAGCACCGTCAAAATAAATAAATAATATTTAAATTTTATTTTAAATAGCCGGAAATGATTATAAAATAATATTTTTTAATTTTTTTAATCATTAATATATATATATATAATGATATAATTACTTAAACTCAAATTAAAAAAAAAACAATATTCACTTATATCACCAAATTGAAAAACAAATAAAACAATAACCACATTATACTTTTATAAAACACGATTATTCAAGGCTATAATATGAAGACACGGAAGTGTCTGCAAGCAGAAATTCAAACATAAAAATTTAAATTAGTCAAACATTATACAAATCTAACAAGAAAATTGTCAAGCAATCCTAATAATTGTATTTTATGGATACTTTAGAGAAAGACTAAAACATAATATAAAAATATAAAATAAAATACTTACAGTATAAGAGTAAATTTGAAAGATACGATTATATTAAAATTGATAAAATATAAATCATTAATTTGTTAAAATATATTTATTTTGTAAAAGCCTTTAAAAGTTGAAAAGTATGTTTTCAATTTTTTCTTTTATTTTTATCTTATTTTTAATTCAAATATTACTTGTCATGTAATATATTATTAAAATATCACGTGGCTTTTTTTATAATTAAAGAACGAAATGGATAACATATTTCATGAAAAAAATAAAGGTCAAAATTAAATTAAAAAAATCTTTAAATACCAAAGTGATAATGATGTAAAATTTATAAGACTAAAATACTATATAAATCTTTTAATTTTTATTTTTTTTAAAATGAAGAATAATTTGATACATTAATGATGTATATTTAAATGAAAAAAAATATCAAGCAAAGGTAGAATTATGGCAAACGCCCTAATAAATTTAAGAACTACAATGGTTATAAGTAACATTAAATTTATAGGTAATTTATTTTCTTTTTCTATAAAATTATTTAAGTTTATTTTCTCTAAAATTTTATAAATTTTAAATTAAGCTGATTAAACGGGTAGCCCGTGGGCCTTAACCCATATACCCACCTCTAAGAATCAAAGAGAATCTGGTGGGCTTTGAGCTGTGATTTAGTTGTCCTTTTTGACGAATTATTGTTAGGGTAAATTATTTGTTTAGTATCTAAATTATCAGTTTTAGCCCGTTTTAATATCTAAACTTTCATTATTCAAAACATACTTAAAATTTATTTTTTGTTTCATTTTAGTATTCCGTTCAAAATTTAACATTAATTTTTGAATTTTTTTTTTGAAAGTTTAGATACTAAAATGGACCAAAACTAATAGTTTAGGTACTAAACGCGTTAAGTTTTTAATGGTGGGTACTAAAATGAAACAAAAACTAAACGTTATGTATAATTTAAAAAAAATGTAAGTTTAGATACTAAAACAAAGTAAAATTGATAGTTTAGATACTAAATGGATAGTTTACCCTTATTGTTACTATTATTAATATTATTAATATTAGTATCTCGCTTTCTCCCATACGGACAGTGAGCCAAAAAAAAAAACCACCTTCACCATATCCGCTCTCTCCTCAAACCCCCCAAATCCCATTTTTCTCAGATCTCAAACCCGAAAAACCACAAACAAAAGCTGAAAGTTTTCTGGGAAAATCCCCATTTTCAAATATCTCTAATTTGAGATGAAGAATAAAGCTCACAACAAGCTCTGACTTTTTCTTCTTCTTTCTGTTCGTTTGCTTCTCTTCATGCGAGCAGCTTCCCGTTATCAGCCATGGCGGCCTTACGGAGCAAGAAGTCATGTACACAAGCAACGGCAGCTTCCCTATTACAGAGACGAGTTCGGCGACTGAGGGGAAGCGATCACCGTCAACCCATCACTTGTTTTCGAGAACTCAAGGCTTAGGAATTCTTATATAGCTTTACAAGCTTGGAAGCAAGTTATAATCTCTGACCCTTTTAATCTCACCAGTAATTGGGTCGGATCCAATGTGTGCAACTACACCAGCGTTTTCTGTGCTCCGTCGCCGGATAATGGTACGATCAGAATCGTCGCCGGCATTGACTTGAACCATGGTGATATTGATGGGTACTTGCCGGATGAGCTTGGCCTGCTCGTTGATCTTGCATTGTTCCACAACAGCAGCAATCGGTTTTGTGGTACTGTTCCGCGCAAGTTCAATAATCTGACGGTACTATACGAGCTGGATCTTAGCAACAACCGGTTCACCGGTAAGTTCCCCGATGTAGTTCTCCGGTTGTCGGCGCTGAAGTTCTTGGATCTACGGTTCAACGAGTTTGAAGGAGTCGTACCCAAAGAACTGTTCGACAAAGATTTGGATGCTATTTTCATCAACCACAACCGGCTCAGATTCAACTTACCGGACAACTTCGGCAACTCTCCGGTTTTCTTCATTGTCTTGGCCAGCAACAAGTTCCACAGTTTCCAGCCGGCGAGTATCGGTAACATGACTGGTCTTGAAGAAATTATTATGATGAACAATGGGTTGAGATCTTGTTTGCCTAGAAAAATTGGTAGGCTTAAAAATTTCTTTGTTTGATGTTAGCTTCAATGAGTTAATGGGGCCTTTTCCGGAGGAGATTGGGGGAATGGTGAGCATTGAGCAGCTCAATGTGGGGCATAATATGTTGTCTGGTAAGATTCCGATGAGTATTTGTCAGTTTCCGAGGTTGGAGAACATTATGTTTTCTTACAATTTCTTCACCGGAGAGCTCCTGGTTTGCTTTACGGTACGAACCTTTGATGACCGGAGGAATTGCTTGTCGACGAGACCTTTGCAGAGAAGGGCTGCGCAATGCAAGTCTTTATTGTCTAGGCCAGTGGATTGTAGTTCATTTAGATGTTCTCCTTTTGTTCCATCTCCGTCCTCTCCGCCAGTGGTGGTAACATCACCGCCACCTCCAGCAATTTACCCTCCTCAATCCCCGCCACCTCCTCCACCCATTTACACTCCTCAATCCCCACCACCCGCTTCACCCGTTTACCCCCACAATCACCCCCGCCGCCATCACTACCAGCATCACCGATTTATTTACAGCAACCGCCTCCACCACCAGTTTATTTTCCTCCGCCCCACCACCAGTATACTCTCCCCCTCCACCATCGCCACCGCCTCCTGTTTATTTACCTCCCCCACCACCGCCCTCACCTCCACCAATTTACTCTCCACCTATTTATCCAACACCATCATCTCCACCACCACCTAACTATTGTGTAAGGCCCCCACCTCCTCCGACGTCCAATTCACCACCCCCGCCACCTCCATTGTTTTCCCCACCGCTACCAGTTCCTTACTACTATAGCTCCCACCGCCTCCAGCACATCATTCACCGCCACCTCCACCACATTCTCCACCACCGCCACCGCTACCACATTCACCTCCACCACCAATTTATCCATACCTATCACCACCTCCACCTTCCCGTTTACTCCCCACCTCCTCCAGTTCATTCTCCACCACAACTTTCACCTCTGCCTTGTATAGAACCACCTCCACCACCTCCAATAACATCACCTCCTCCCCCAATTTATTACAAGCCGCCCCCATCACCGTCACCTCCACCACCACCGGTTCATTACCATTCACCTCCACCACCATCATTGCCGCCACCAGCTCCTTTATACGATGGACCATTGCCACCAGTAGTGGGAGTGCCATACGCTTCACCTCCGCCCCGCCTTTCTATTGATTCTTTTGAGAAATTTCCTCTAACCTCATTGGTGAAGAAAGGTGAAGCATTTTGGCAAACCATGAAAAGAAAATTTTTCAAACTGGGTGTTTTAAGGTTCTCTTTTTGTAGATTCCCACGTGATTTTGTACAGCATTGAGATCTTCAAGTGGGAATTTGGGATTGAGTCCCAACTCCCATGTGCAACTCTCTAATGATGATGAAATCCAAAAATTCAAACAACATTTCACTTGTTTTTGGAATCTGGGAATTGAAAATTGTAAGCTCCACTTGTTCTTCCAAATCAGGGTTTTACCACGAAAAATTTCAAGCATCCCCTCTCCTAGGTTGTAAATGAGACGAGACAGATCGTCAGCTATTCGAGATCGATTCAATCCAGGCTTGATAAATATTCGAATCAAATGGATTCGACTCGAGCTTGACTCGAGTTCTTAACAAGCTGAAACGAGCTACTTGATATTCGGCTCGAAAAGCTCGTAAGCAGCTCGAAAACATAATATATTAAGATTTTATTTTTTAAAAAATAAATTATTAATAATATTAACATTTATGTATTGATTTTTTTTAAAATACATTAAGATTTTCATGTATTTAAGATTCAGGTTCGAGTTTGAGGCTTCAATCGAGTTAAGTTTAAGAATTTTTTTCTTCATTTCGAGCCTTTTCGAGCTGCTCGCGAGCTTCAATTCAGGATTTCGAGTTCGAGTCGAGCTTGAAAATTTTAAGCTCGCGAGTTTTCGAGTCGAGTCGAGTTCAGCACTACTCGAACTCGACTCGGCTCGTTTACAACCCTACCCTCTCCGGTGTTCAATTTTCTACTTTACGTTATTTGAGCTAAACCGTCAATTGCATTCTATTATAAACAATGTCAAATTTTATCATATTTTGTGAAAATAGTATATTTAGTTTTACATTTTAATTTGATGGGATATAGTCTATAATTCTTTTTTTTTAAATAAAATTTTAATTTTGATAGAGCTACTACATCGATTGATAATTTGTAAATAAAAATGTAAAAACTAAATCTATGAATGAATTGATTCAAGTATATCCCACCAAAAGAAAGCTATATCACATTGGCTGTTAGACCTTTGCGCATCAGTAGGCCTGTAAAAATGAACTGCTGTTAGACCTTTGCGCATCAGTAGGCGTGTAAAAATGAACTGAACATTTAGTAAACCGTTTATGAACCGTACGGCGGGAAGTTCGTTTATGTTCCTTTATTTATTAAATGAACGAACATGAATAAAATTTTATGTTCGTTTAATTAAATGAACGAATACGAACAAAGGGCTCGTTCATTCATTTACGTTCATGAACGTTCGATTATATGTTCGTTTATGTTCGTTCGTTTATGTTCATTTATGTTTGTTCATTTTATGTTCGAACAGATGACAAGTTGAATATGTTGCAAAGATTATTGAAATTGTTTGGATTTCAATAAGATTGTTTTGCTGAACAAATTAAATTTAAGACTTTATTATGTTCATATAGCTTATTTATGATTTATGTATGTTTTTGTCATATTCGAACAAATTAACTTTAAAGTTGCAGGTTATATTATGAATTTTAAGTTGTTATTCTTGTTGTTTACTTTTTTTACATTCATTTGTTGTGTTTGAATAAGTTTGTTTTTTGTGTTTGTGTTGTTCGCTTATGTTCGTTTATGTTCATTTATTATGTCCGTTTATCATTTAAATGAACGAACATGAACAAGCTATATTCCTTAATGAACGAATATGAACAAAAAAAATTGTTCGTTTATGTTTGTGTTCGTTTATGTTCATTTATATATTAAATGAACGAACATGAACATACCTCTATTCGTGTGTGTTCGGTTCGTTTACAGGCCTACGCATAAGAAACCATAATGTGAAAAAAAATAATGCCAAAAATGAATTTAGTTTTAAATTTTCATCTAAAAAATTGGACATAACTACATTTAATTAGGGGTGGGGTGTAGGGGTGTAAACGAGCCAAGTCGAGTTCGAGTATTGCTGAGCTCGACTCAACTCGAAAATTTTGAAATGGAGCTCGACTCGACTCGAAAACTCGCGAGCTTAAAATTTTTAAGTTCGACTCGAACTCGAAATCTTGAACTGAAGCTCGTGACCAGCTCAAAAAGGCTCGAAATAAAGAAAAAAAATTCTTAAACTTAACAATATTGAATCCTCAAACTCAAACTCGAACCTGAACTTTAAATATATGAAAGTCTTATTGTATTTTTTTAAAAAAAATCAACACATAAATATTAATATTATTAATAATTTATTTTTAAAAAAATAAAATCTTAATATATTATATTTTCGAGCTGCTCACAAGTTTTTCGAGTCGAGTATCAAGTAGCTCGTTTCGGCTCGTTAAGAATTCGAGTCAAGCTCGAGTTCGAGTCATATCCATTTGATCCGAATATTTGTAGAGTCTTGACTGAGTCGATCTCGAGTAACTCGCGATCTCTCTCGTCTCATTTACAGCCCTAGTGGGGTGTTTGGCCAGGCTGTAATTAGGTCAAATATGGTAATGGTTTTGAAAAATGATCCCCTGACCATCATTTAAGCTACCTTAAAAAATGTTCGAATTTAAAGTCCCATGGTTGAAATAGTGATGTACTGGCTTTTTTTAATTAATTATTGGTATCCGCTCTCAACACAGTTTACTCCATTCATAAATGTCAGGGTTTGAATCCTGACCTTACTTAAAAGATCTAGTATCTGATCTTGCTTAAGGGATCTAGTACCTCATCCCAGCTTTAATTACTAAAAATCTGGTCCCCATTACCAAATGCTTAAGAAATTTGGGGTCACCAACTCACTGATTGAAACCATAGAGTCAAATTAGCAGTGTTCGAGTCATCGTCTTCCTTAGTGGGGGTGGTTATTGAGCAAGTCGATTACGAGTTAGACAATGTTTGACTCGTGCTTGTTAAAAAAGAAAATTTTCACTTGACTCGTGCTCATTAAGCTCGTTACTCGTCTCGTTGCTTGTCTCGTTGTTCGTTAAGCTCACCAAAAATTTTATCTTATTTTTTTTACTATATGTAAAATCTACTAATGATATATATAAAGATTAATATAAGCGTAAATTGAAAATTTTAACCAAAAAATTATAAAAAATAGTGTATGAAACAAATTCAAAGCCTAAACTCCAAAATAAAAATCCACAAATACATTAAAATAATAATTAGGATTTAATTTTTTGGTGTAATAAAATAATAATTATTAATTAATAATTTAGGATTTAGTATTTTTATTAGAAAACTAATAGATTAGTCATTTATCATCTATTAGTAAATTAGTAATTTTTTTAATGAAATAATTTTTTAAGATAACTAGTAAAAAAAGTAAAAAATTATAAAAAATTAATGAGCTGCTCACGAATTTATCGAATCGAATTGGACTTTGCTCAACTCAGCTCGTTAAGGTCTCGAGTCGAGCTCGAGTTGAATCAACCCAAATCAAGTTTTTTATCAAATTTTGACCGAATCGAATTTCGAACTACTCACGAGCTGTTCAACTCATTAATCATCCCTATTCCTTTCTTTAAACTACTTAATCCATTAATAATGCCTTATTCTAATGGTTCTGCCATTAATGGCTGTACACAAATGAAAATGAAAATGAAGTCTATAAAATCAACATTAAATGACATTTTTAAGTCTACTTGAACCCACAATCTTCAAGAGTCTAAATATCATCAGTATCAAATGAATTAGTATTGACTTATGTTATAAATAAATACTAAAAGTATACTCTTTTTATCATCTAAAAATCTAAAGCATTTTTTATCAAAAAAAATATCTAAATTAATTTTTTGGTTAAAACGGGTACCTAAGATATTTAATTTTTTTTTCATTTAAATCGTAAAAACGTTGACATGAGATACTAGTTAAAGAATATTTTAGGGACCTCTAAGAACCTATCCCTTTAACCAATAAAATAACATGATTCATATTAGAATGAACATTACATAAATCATTATAAATAAATCTTTTAATTTAATTTATTTCATTTATAATATCAGTATTTAAACACACAAGTAACAAAGAGATTATACTAAGAGCCGCCTTTTAAAATTAGCATTGAAACCGGATGGCCTAGAAATTACAATATTCAACAATATATTACATGGTAAGTTACAAATTGTGACTGCAAAATCATACAACACTGAGGAGGGGGCAACACACAAATCAATAGATTGAAAATAAAACAAAACATCATATCTGCACAAAAAATAAAAATAAGGGTAAATTACACTTCTAGTAATTAAATTATTAATTTTGGTATGTTTTAGTATCTAAACTTTTTATTTTTTTTCAAAATCATACCAAAATTTTCTCCACCATTAAAAACTTTAGTTTCATTTTAGTACCCGTTCAAAATTTAACGTTAAGTTTCAGATTGTTCACTAGGTGTGGATGCTGGAACTGCCAATTGAGAAAGAACAGAGCCCAGTATATTCACATTTGAATGAGCCTGAGAAGCAAAATCGAAAGAGGCCCAGTTCTGGTCATTAGTAGAACTTGTTGGCTGTAGAACGGGTTGAGTCACATTTGTTTGTTGTGTCCGAGTAACTGCAGAAGCTCCCAGTCATCTCCAACTTAAATTCTACTGGATTCCCGCTGGTAGACCCCAAGCTGCTGGAAGATGCTGTTCTCTGCAAAAGTAACACTACAGTAAGTCTGTTTCCTGTCTATTACCATCACAAAAGTCGAGCAAAAACAAAACTAAAGACTTTCAAAACGAAAATAGAAGTGCAAAACTCTAAGACGAATAAATTGCTTTTAAGTGGGAGAAGAATGAAAAGCTTAAGTTTTTCAGGAACTGACAGAACAAAGAGAAGGCTTGTGAACATTGCAAATTAAACCAAAATAAAACTGTCTATAACATTAAACTATTGTTACAAGTAGCAGAAACTACCTGTGTCAGAGGGCCATCAATAGTTCTACTGCCATTTGCTTTCGGAGGCTCACTTATACGAAGAGGCATTACATTTTCACCCAAAATTTCTCTAACAGGACGAGCCACTGGGGAACTGGATGACTCCAAATCTCTTGGCCGCTCGGGCGACCTACCTTCCAACTTTGGATCTCTGTCAGATACTCTATGATCTTCAGGTTTCCTCCCATTACCAAATCTATCTTCTCGGCGCCAGTCATTGACAACTTCATGACGAGCAGGACTTTTCCGGTAAGCACTATATTGTCAACTTTCTTGACCATATCCAGGACTTCGCCTTTCTTCATAACCATATCTCGAATATCTGTTATCATTTCTTCCTCCTGGACTAGACCTTTCACTGAAAGGCCTTCATATGGTGGACTTCTGGATCCTCCCCTATAACCATCGGCCCTCCCCTATATCCATCGGCTCTATTCTCATGTTTGTCTTCCTTGTCACCCTGCATAGTGCAAAAGTTGTAAAAAAAAATAGCACAACACTCTTCTGTTGAAGATTTGATAGTGTAAAAATTCCTCCTACAGAAGCAGGAACCCTAACATATAATTTCATCACATGTCATATCTCAAACTTCATAACAGAATGACATTCAATGAGAAATAGGAATGGGGTGGGGTATCTAATTGTCTCCTCTTGGAGGCTTGTCATAGTTTCTCCCACCACTAAATCTTCTTTCCTCGTAGGCATGCTTAATGAAATCACGAAGCCTCTCAACATTGCTGACAACAGAACTTTTAACTCAGAAATATTGTAACTAATGAAAACAGAACCAAAACATAGTATTTGAGTGAGAACCTGCTGTCAGGAACAGAATTACGTTGCGGATCCTATTCTTTAAAATAGATTTCTTTTGCACACTGCAAATAATGGAAAAGAACAAGCCATGATGACAATTTTGAACATTAGAATGAATAGAAAACTACATACTGAAAGAAATCTTTTCCTTTTACTCTTTATCAAGAGCGGGAGAGAGAAGGTTAATCTTCACCTTATTTCCCCCTTCTTGAAGAGAAGCAAACTTGAGAAGTGAATTTAGCCATAGAAACTGATTTAACTCGGTGTGTGAACTCCTGACTGGTAACAATTAAAGCCAGTAACCAGTTTTAGAAAACCAACCAACATATCTGAACAATCAACGCACTATAACAACAGAAAACAGCACAGGTATAATAAAGAAGAAAATGTTTGGAAGTCTAGAAAAGTGGAGCTAGAAAATAAAAAAAATAAAAAAAAAAAGAGAAAGAACTGACCGGAAATCAAAGACAAAAGAGAACTGTGTAGATGCCAACGCCTACAAATATTATGTTTAAGTAAAATAACAAAGCAATAAAACTGGATTCAATATATAAATATATATTACATTATGGATTCGCTAATTGCTACAGCTAAGAAATAAGCAAGAATGATAAAATAAAGGATATACCATGCGGGTGACCACTTAATTATGGTAAAAAATTATTTTGATTATTGTTGTTTTAATTTGATCAAGTAGACAACTGTTTAAATGGTTCAATCAAACCGTCAGCAATTAAATTTTAACAGTAGAGGTGACGTAGCAGTAAAAATTTAATCGAGAGAATGACTCCTCAGTTAAATTTTTGGTATAATTATATATTTAGTCTTTATTATTTACTCAAGATGTCAATTTAATCCTAATTTTAGTTAAATTCAATAAATTTAATCCTCTAATTAAATTGCAACACGTGTCATTCTCTAATTGAAAAAATAAATTTATTTTAATATATTTTTAATTTAATAGATTTATTTTTCTTAGAAGAAAATAAATCAGTGTCACCACCCCTATTAAAATGAAAATAAATGGATAATATAAGCCCTTAGGAGATTTGAAACAATGCATGGAGAAAAATGGAGCAGTCGAGCGCCCAAACCACTCAGCCAAAGGTCCTCTATGGTTTATATTTGTTTTAACTTATATGTTTTGCTAATTAATAATAAATGCTATTTTTTCTTAAATTTAAATTTAAATTTAAAATATTTATTTAAATTTAAATTTAAAATATTTATTTAAATTTATTGTAAATCTTTCATTAATTAAAAATTTAAAAATATATATAATGTATTTAAATATAAATAAAATATTTATTATTTAATTGTTTATGTGATATTTTAAATTTTAATTAATGGAAGATTTACAATAATTTTAATTTTTTATATTTTAAAAATAAATTTAATATTTTACATAATTATTTTGATAATTGAATATTTTAATACTAATATTTAATTTTTAAAAATAAATATTGAATTATAAAAATAAATATATAAAATAAAATTTTATTTTCTTCTCCCCAGAATTGGTTCGAATCTCCTCAAGGACATATATGATCCATTGTTTCATTTCAATCGGGGTGGTGAAACTGGTTTATTTTATTCCAAGAGGGTGACACATGTCACCCTCGGATTGGAGGAAAATAAATCTATTAAACTAAAAATAAATTAAAATAAATTTAGCCTTCCAATTAGATACTAACATGTGCCATAATTTAATTAGAGGATTAAATTTATTGAATTTAAATAAAATTTGTAATACCCCAAATTTTGGATAGTGACTAAAATGTAAGCTTTGAAAGTTTAGTGACTAAAGTATAAACTTTAAAAAGATCAAGGATAAAAAATGTAATTTTGAAAAATTATATATTTTAGCATGTAAATGAACAATTTGGCCTAAAACAATAATTTTCGTGGTAATTAGATTTTCGGTACGAGATTTATGTTAAAAGTTATAAAGCGTTAAAGTTCAGTATATAAATCTAGTAATCGGATCGAAACCAAATTTTACGAAATTTGAAAGATGTTAGAAGATGGTTGGAAATATTATTTCCATGTTTTTACCAAAGAAATTTAGCTCATATCAGTGTAATTTTTCAGATTTGGTTGAACAGTGGAATTTTAGTGACTAAAATACATTTTTTAAAAATTGCTTGGCCAAAGTAGAAAGTCAAAGTCAAGTTGATTCATCTTTGACTAAGGAATATTTTAATGGAAGATAATTCAATGGCGATTGATAATTATCAAGTTTTATTAATGGTATTTTTGGGATTTTCATTAACTGAATTTAATATTCAATTATATTATTAAGTCATGTGTTAAAGATTAATTAACACTATAATAATCAAGACAAAGAGCATATTCTCAACTCCAAAAGTAAGATTTTATTTTTGATTTTTAAAGCTACATGATTGATTTTTGAAGCTACATGATTGATTTTTGGACTAAGTTGTGAAATAGAGAATTAATCTACATGAAATTCTCTATCATTTGATATAAATATTACATGGTGAAGATGCTTATATGTTGAGATTGAAAATTAGGGTTTATGTAGCTTTTATGGAGTTTGAACAATTTATGAAAGATTATTATGTTTTTGATGTTGGAGGTTAATTTTTAAGCATGTGTGATGTTTAAAATCAAGTGTAGAGTGATCTAAAGCTTTTGGCCATAACCTAGGGTTTTGAAGAAAATTTGACTTGGATTAATTATGTTATGGGTTTGATTTTAGAAGCTTAGAAATGTTGTTTAGAGGTTGAATTGATGCTTGAATGAAGTAGGAAAACATGGAATCCTTACCTTATAGTATTCGGCCATGAGGAAATTTTGGGGGGGAATTATTGAAAATTTTATTATGGTTTAGAAATGATATTAGAAGTATTCTATGTGATTTGGAGATCAATTTGAATCAATTTGGAAGTTTGAGTTAGTAAAAAGGCTAATATACAAGTTTTGAAAATTGTGGGATATTATTACAAGAATGTGAATTTTGGGGTGTTCAATGTTAATTATTAACATTGAAATGCCGGAATTTTAAGTTAAAAAGTTGATTTGAATCAAATTACAAGTTTGGTAAAGTTGAGGATGGAATTCGAAAAATCTCAATATTATAGGGACTTGATTACAAGTTTATTAAATGTAGAAGTATCATTTGGATAAATTATTGCAATGCTGGAAATTTTATTAGTATGCTAATTTTTGAGGTTAAATATTATATTAGGATTGAATTGCAAGTTTACCAAAGTGGGTGGTTGAAATTGAAAAGTCTAAGAAAGTTTCAGATGAAATTGTAAGCTTTTGAATGTTTAAATGTTGATTTGAATATTTTATTGAGATGCTGGAAATTTTATGTAATTAATATGAAATGATCATAATGGTGAAGGGCTACTATGAATTTAATGGAAAAGTTAAGGTGAATTCTAGAAAGAATTCATAATTAGTGGCTTGATTATGCAATTGATAAAAGTAGAGGGGTTAATGTTGGAAATAAATATTTATGGAATTTTAAGAGTATGTTGAGAAGTTTGAAACTATTATGGAAGTATGATTTAGTTTTATATCGATTAAGTATAGATTTTATGTTTTCTAGACTTTATATTTTAAGTTTAGATTATGTTAGTTTGATACTAACATATAGTTTTAATATGTTATATTATTATGTTACATTGTCAGACTACGAAAAATCTAGTGATCTAAACGATACGAAAGGAAGGATAAAGCTCGTGATTAGAAATATCGCATAAAAGGTTCGGTAGTGAGACAAAAGTGAATATAATTTATTTATTTATTTATTTTGATTGAGGATAACTTACGATAAGTCAACCTCATTATTTTTCAAGCATGTTTTCTACTTTAATTATGGATTATTTCCATAATATTTATATAAATATTTTATGGATGATTTAGGGTATAAACTGCCCAAGTACGAGTTTTATGAGAATGAATATTAAATGTTTATGATTTTCAAATATTGATTAATAAATTATTATATTGTGAATTAAAAGCCCATTGTATGTCGCATTGAGAGTCATAGGTACATTTGTCATGCCATTAAGTTGAGTACTTTCAAGTCAAGTTATGGTACATTTGTGTACATTATGATTAGCACCGTTGGTACATATATTACGATCTGCACTTCAAGTGCATCTTATGATATGATATTTTATGATTGGCGTCGTGATGTGCCTAGTGTGCACCTTATATTTTACTCACGTGCCTTATATTCACTTAAATATACTTTGGGCTATGAAAATGAAATATTAGCTACGAACGTGTTAAGTTGACACGGAATATGTTATGTTTATGTTATCTGATATGATTTTATAAGAAAATGGAACAAGTTGATTTTCAGGTTACGGTGAAGTATTGGACTTGAATAAGTCGGTTTGAAAGTTTAATATTTTATTCAAAATTTATTTTTAATGTTTTACCGTATTTATGATATTTTCATGTTTTATCTAACATTAGCTTATTACTGTCTCACTAAGTTATACTTAGCGCGTTATGATTTTTATGCTTAGGTTCTGATAGAGATACATACGTCCAGTGAGGAGCCTCCTAAGCATCTTTTTGGAGATCGTCTACATTATCAATATCAGTAAGACATCTTTTAATGTTACTTTTGACTAGTAATGACATGTATATTTATGTTATTAGTTTACTCTATCATTTTTATTCTAAATGGTCTGTAATAGTAACTAGGACTATTTTATTTTTATTAGACTAAATATATCCATATTTATGAATGAACCACTATTTATGTTATTATAGTTTAAATGATTTTAAAATTCAATAGTGTTTAGACAATACTATATAATTTATGAGACATCACTAAACTGTCTAATAACTATCTGAAAATGGATTTGTTTTCGATGTTTAAATATTAGTTTATGACTTTATTGATTAAGAAAACAATTCTATAAATTTAAATAGGAACATCATAAAAATAAAACAAATTTTTAAATATTTTAGTGAATATCTATCAAGTGTATGTGACATCTTTAATTCGTATTTCAAGACGTATACGGGCTATGAGTGTTACAAAATTAGGATCAAATTGACATCCTGGGTAAGTAACAAGGGCCAAATATATAATTATACCAAAAATTAAATTGAGGAGTCATTCTCTCGGTTAAATTTTAACTGTCACGTTACTTCTACCATTAAAATTTAACGGATAGTAGCTTGATTGAACCATTTAAATAGTTGGATGGTTTGTTTGATCAAATTGAAATATCGGTGGTCAAAATAATTTTTAACTATAGTTGAGTGGTCACCTGTGTAGTTTCCTCTAAAATAATAGGCCGCTTTTCTGCTTCAAATACTACTGTTTAAGACAGAATTCAGGACAGAGAAACGTTGTTTCCTTCACATTTATTTAGGTAAAATACACATTTAGTTCTTAAACTATCAGTTTTGATTCGTTTTGATACTTAAACTTTAAAACAAATCAAAATCATACGCAATTTTTAGTTTTTGCTTCATTATACTACCTACCGTTAAAAGTTTAATGCGTTTAGTACATAAACTATCAGTTTTGGTTCATTTTAGTACCTAAACTTTTAATTTTTTTTATCAAAAACTTAAAGTTAAATTTTGAATGGTACTAAAATGAAACAATAACTAAACTGTAGGTATGGTTTTGAAAAAAATGAAAGTTTAGGTACTAAATGCATAATTAACCTGTTCCTTTTCTATTTTCAAATTTTACAAAAGAATTTAAAATATAAAAGGGTAAACTACATAAATAGTCACTGATGTTTAAGTAAATTTTTCTTTTTCCTATTGATGTTTCAAAAGTAACGATTTAATCACTCATCTTATCGAAGCTTTATAGCTTTATACTCTGTACAGAAGAAGATAGACAATTTGCCGTTTGAATAGATAAAAATCAACAAGTTAATGTAGAAGTAGTTTGAAAGAGAGTCAATTCTGGAAAATGGAAGTTTTAGTGCGATTACATTCCCCCATGTAGGGCAACTTAATTCCTATTCTTGTTAAGTAGAGGATGATGCGACAATGGCTACATCATGCTGCAAATACGAAAATAAGCTGAGCAGTCGACATCAAATCATTGTAACAATCATGTATGAAACGATCATATATTTAAGGGTGTGTTTGATTCACAGAATAGAAGATTACCAGTAAAAATAAAAGATTACCAGAGAATAAGATTACTGAGAATGTTGTATTTTGTGTTTGGTTGGTTTAGTAAGAAGGTAAGATTACCGTGCTTAGTTAAAAGAATAAAATATTATTGAAATATATATTTGACCAAATCGTCCTTATTATATATTTGTTTTTTAACAAGTTGAATTCTACTATAATATTACTATAATTAATTTATATATTTTCTTTTAAAATTTTAAATTCATAAAATTATATAATTTTTTTACAAAATTGAAAAGATAAATAGGTTTGATGAAAGGGTAAAATTTTATTTTAACCCCTAAACTTCATATAAAATTATAATTATGGACTTTTTTTGTAAATCTAAAATAGTTTAAGGATAAATTTATAATTTAACCTTCGTATATTTTTTATTATTCAACGACAGAAGAAGGCATTTTAGTCCAAAACGCCGGTAATCCAACAATACCTAAGGGAAGGGTGGTAATTACATTCCCGGTAATATACCCCAAAAAATTCACTGTTGGTAATAAAAAATTACCGGCTAATCAAACGGGGGAATGAGTATTCCATTCCCCCAGTAATGTTTTATGCCGTGAACCGAACGACCCATAAGAGAAAACAACCTTTACTTGGCTTGTAAGCCTTCAAGAATATTCCCTTCGTCGCCTGGTCGTAATGTAGGCGTGAATTGATCGTTCACGAGAGGGGGTCAAACGACCGGTCAACATGGTCAAACAATACCAGGTCAACCATTTAACGCGCCACATGAGCATTTTGTTATCCCCACTAACGACCGTTAACGGCGAGTGACGGATTGTTATAAATCAAATTGTTACTTTTGAAACATCAATAGGATAAAAAGAAACCTACCCAAACCTCAATGATCATTTTTGTAATTTACGGTTTTTTAAAATCTATCTCATATTTAATATAGCTTAATATGTACAATAATTTATTTCTAAAAAAATATATTGTGGTTTTAAGTCGTAAGTTTTATAAATATGATAATTCTTACACAATAAATATATATAAATTTTAACATATTTATAATTTCGTGATATTTTCATTTATTTAAACATTAAAGTTTTTGGAGTGAAGATCATATTCATAATAACATGCTAATTTACTTGATTAAATATAAGGTATAGTCGATTATTAAAGTCTCTTAAAAGAGCATGCTCGAGGACATGCGTTATGATCATCCACCACATGCATTAATATGCAATATTAAAGATGCTTACACTATTAAATTTTACATTAATTATACCCTTCATCACTTTTACATTTTCCTTCAACAGATTTTTTATAGCAATTTAGTCGAGCAGCTAAAATCATAAATGGTTGCAACTTTGAACATTGAAAATTGACCGGTTTATTTTGTTTTAAAGTCGAGTTCAAGAATTACCGTTCATATATTATTGTAAAGGGTAAACTACGGGTTTAATACTTAAACTATTAGTTTTGATCCGTTGTAGTATCTAAACTTTCATTTCTTTTAAAGTCATTCTTAATATTTAGCTTTTGTTTCATTTTAATACCATCCGTTTAGTACCTAAACTATCAGTTTTAGTCCGTTTTAGTACATAAACTTTCAATCTTTTCAAAACTTAACGCTAAATTTTGAATGGGTTACTAAAATGAAATAAAAACTAAAGTTTTTAATGACGGGTACAAAATGAAACAAAAATTAAACTTTAGATATGGTTTCGAAAAAATAAAAAATTTATATACTAAAACGGATCAAAATTGATAGTTTAATTATTAAACGCGTAATTTATCTTATTATAAATTTTGTTCGTGAACTATTCTAATATGATTAGAAGGTGAAATCAAGATATGTAAGTTATGAACGTAATAAGATAACAAAAGTTACGACAATTGGTAAATATGATGGCTCAAATTGACAAAATAATGTTCGAATTGTCTTTGAATTTAGTGAGGATGCCGTTACAAACTGATATAATTAAAAAAATAAAACGCTAAAATTATATATAATATTAATAACAAATGATATTTTAAGCCTTAATAATAATATATCATTCACACGAACCAAATAACCTCAGTGATAAAGGAATTATTGTTATTTTTGAAGACCTAAATTCGAACACCATAGATACCATGAGTTTGAAAGATCAATATCAGAAGATTAAGAGTTTATCTTTAAACATATAATATCGTGTATTTATCACATATTAATAAAAAATATAATATACCATTCAATATTAATATCTATGTCGGCGAGAGAAACGTGGAATAGGCGCAAATGATTGGCTTTTAATTAATTGCGGCTTCTTCGACCCATGCCTTGGTTTTAATTCCCGATAAGAAACAAGACTTGACCTAATTTTTCCCCAACTATCCAAATGTAATTGAAAACCATAAACCCTCTTTCTATAACCAATTACTACCAAAATAAATAAAAGAAAAAAAATAATAATTTGATTCATAAGATTGTTTGGTCTGATTTATTAGTCCCACCCTACTTCCACGTGTTTATTTTTCATTTGTTTCTCAACTTTAGTGTTGCGTGCCCTATTAAAACAATAATACATCAAATAGATAGCACTTTTTAATCCAAAAAGATAAATAAATAAAATACAAAATATTTTTCTTACCAATCAATATTATTAAGCAACGATCAGTCCCTTTCTAAAAAAAAAAAGAAAGGCCATTATCCAACGGTTGTAAACGTCCAACGATTTTGATTCAATCAATCTCTTTTATTTCCCAACAAACCCCAAGGCCATGAAATTAAAAAAAGGGGTAAATTACAGTCTTATTTACTGAATTTTACTCTCTTTATTATTTTACTCATTATATTTTTAATTTTTTCAATTGTTCACTGAATTTTATACATTAATCTTTTTTATCACTTGACTGTTAATCTTATAAAGGTGTTATGACGTGTAATTATTTAAATGATTTTTAAATGTTTAAAATACTGTAAATAACACGTAAGAAAAAATAGTTTACTTTTCACTCTTTCCTTCTTCCTTTTTCTCTTCCCCCTCTCTTCTCTCATCAATCTCATTTAGTCGAGCTTTTTTTTGGGTTGTTCTTTTCTTTGTTTTTATTATATTCCAAAATCACTGTCTTTGTCCATAGTCTAAAACAAGAAAGATCCAACTCCTGTAGCACCTAATTCTCATCTCTTCAAACACAAAGTGACGGCGATGAGGGTTGATGATGGTGATCCCTGATACCCCTTGATTCTCTCTTCTAAAAATTTTGGGTTTTTACATCTCCTTCGCCTTTTGTCTTCGTTGAAGTTGACCGTTTCTTTTGGGTATAAGTTTTGAGGTTTCGAGGCAAAAACGATGATGGGATTTTGGGTTTTATGGTGGGAACGCGCATCGAAGTGGGGGGGGGGGGGCTCTTCTAGATTAACAAAAAGAGTGTTTTTTTGGTTTCAAAGGAGAAAAACACAGAGGAAAAAAAACGAAATGGTAAATGTTTTTCGACTTAAATTTCAACATGCTTTTCAAAGCTATAGACAGATTGTTTAATTAGCGAGCCTCTCTTTCTTCATGAATGGGAGGTGCTGGAGAAGCGGCCACCAGTTCTCACTGTCGTCATACTTTTTGTCATCTTTCACTTGTCATATTTTTAGCTACCAACCCATTTTGTTGTTGCACTGCAAACATGCACTATTACTAAAGCAAGACAAAAGGGTAGGAGGCACTAAAGCTGCACTTTTCGTCTATGGTAATTAACCCTAAACCCTTGCTGAAATGAATTGGTTATGTGGTGATGTTAATTGCTTGATTCATATATGCATCAATGGAAGGGCTGGAGAGCATGACGTTTACCACAAATGCAGTGAGCATGATTACCTTTTTTTATAGGGTATATGAACTTTACCCGGTGCTTTTGAGATGATCTGAATTGAAGTGAGGCTTCGTGCTTCCTTCTTCATGCTTCTTGTCGTTGAGAAGCGAGGAGGACCATCTGGGAATGGCCATGCGAGGCAATGCTAGCAGTTTGCTCTTTTTTTGAAAATCATAATTGATGAGAGCTTTCTTTTTGGGTTATAAAGGTCGTGAGGTGGTGGGTTTAACTTGTCTTTTCCTCTTATTTATTTAGTTTTTATTTTACATGATCTCTCTTTCGTCGGTGTTCAGATCTTGCAGCCTCTAACTCTCCATTCACACCATTCGTTTCCTCCTTTCATTATCGTTGCTTTAGTTTGGGTGATCTGTATTTGTTTGACTAATATATCATTCGTTAATATAAGTATATACTAACACTTGTTTTCTTATGAATCTGTGTTAACCGATTCCTTGAAAAGAGGCATCTGCAGATCAAGCCCCGAAACTGATTTTTCTGGACATTTCGTGAGGATCTGAGCTTGACCCAACAGGTTGTTTTGAGCAGAGTTTCAAATCGCGGTCGCGATCGCGTTTTCGGTTATTTCGAATTTACCGTGATTGCGGCCATCGCGGGTAACTCGGACAGCGGCGAAACCGCTATATCGCAGCCGAAATAACGGTCGCGGACCGTTTTTTAAAACCCTGGTTTTGAGTATATTTGATCTGTGAGTTCTTTTGTTTTTTTAAGCTTTTTTGGTGATCAGTTTTTCTCTTGATTATTTATATTTGATGAAAATTTGAATGATCGGACTGGAAATTTTGTGACTTCCTGGGAATCTGATGCAAATTGATTGTAAAAAAAGTACCGTTTTTATATGAAGCTTTTATAATTTTCTAGCCGTTCAACGCCTTTCTCTGCATTTCCTTCTCTCTCTCCTTGGAGAGAACCCAATTATTTCCTCCCAAATTCCTTCAGATTCTCTAATCGTCCCTCTCGAATCCTTCGTTTCTCTTCTAAAGCTTCAGAGTCTGGCGACTTCCACGGTGACGATTCTTTTGGTTTCTTTCCTTGGTCCCCTGCCGACAACGGTATAAAAAAAGGAAACATTTTTTCCTTTGATTTTAATAATATTTAATCATCCATTCTTTTAATTGCTTGATCTAAGAGAAGTTAGGTACCCGAATCTTCAAATATTATTTTACGTTAGTTTTTGTTATCAAAAATCTGAAATTCGCCTTCACTGGAACAGGTGTAAGATTTATATGTTATAGATTGAAGTTGCTTATTATTCGTAACGATTCATTTTTCATAGTTCCTCATAGCTTCGACTATAGATGATTACTTGAGGTCATGTTTTTCTTTTAGATCTCATGGGGCGTATAGGGGGAGGGCTCGACAGAGTGGTGTGAAGGAGACTAGACTTAGAGTATGTTCATTGAATGTAGGCACATTAAATGCTAGGCTGCTGGAGCTGACCGACGTACTTAGTAATAGGAAAATAGATTTTGCATGTATTCAGGAGACTAGGTGGAAAGGGGCTTGTGCAAAAGAGTGTAATGGGTACAAGTTGTGGTATTCAGGCGTAGATAACACTAGAAATGGGGTGGGTATCTTGGTATCCTCTAGGCTCAAGGAAAATGTAGTTGAAGTTTGTAGATACCGGGATAGGATCATGATGATTAAGGTTATTATAGAAGCGGAAGTGGTGAATATCCTTTCAGTGTACGCCCCACACGTTGGCCTAGGAGAGGGGGAGAAACATTGCTTCTGGGATCAGTTAGATGATGTACTTAGGAGCATTCCGGATGACCAAAGAGTTTTCATAGGGGAGACTTTAATGGCCATATAGGTAGTGCAACCGACGGGTATGACGGTGTTCATGGGGGTTTCGATTTTGGTAGTAGGAACGAGGAGGGGCGTACGTTGTTTGAATTTGCTACTGCACACAATATGGTGGTCACAAACTCCTTCTTTAACAAGAGAGATATGAACTTGATTACGTTCCATAGCGGGGGACATTGTACCCAAATCGACTACATCCTGGTTCGAAATCGAGATCGATAGGCTTGTATTGACTGTAAGGTGTTCCCTGAAGAGGCATGTGCATCACAACACAGATTGTTGGTTTTGGTATTCCGCGTACTTCACGAGCGGAGCACTCATAGGAGGGCTAAACTTGGTAAACCTAGAATCCTTTGGAAGAACTTACATGGAGCGACAACTGATGACTTTAGGAGTAAAGTTTTGTCTAATACATGTTTTGGAACTACAAACTCAAATAATGTAGATCTGTTATGGAAAAATATGGAAAATTCCATCAGAGAGGTGGGCAAAAAAACCCTTGGGTTATCGATAGGGAAGGCCAAGGAACATAAAGAATCATGGTAGTGGAACGACGAAGTCCAAACTAAGGTGAAGACAAATCAAACTTGCTTCAAGTCGAGAGCTAAACAAAGATACAAGGAGGCAAAGCGGGAAGCCAAGAAAACGGTGGCTAAAGCAAAGGATAAGGCATACGAGGAAATGTACAAGAGATTAGACACCAAGGAAGGACAAAACGACATCTTCAGGCTTGCAAAATCCAGGGAGAATAGGAAAAATAATCTAGGTAGCATTAGGTTTATTAAGGACAACAATTGTGTTCTTTTAGTGAAAGATCATGATATTAAGAGGGTTTGGGTAGTTACTTCTTTGGCTTATTTAATGACGGTGCCTCTTTCTGTAGAGATAATATCGTTGATGGGTCAAGCGACCATCATACTACGACCAATGACTGCCTTACAAGTATGATTGGGTTTGAGGAAGTCAAAATGGCTCTTAGAAATATGGGCAGGGACAAAGCTATCAGTCCAGATCAAATTCCTATCACTGTGTGGTTGGCCCTAGGAGAAGAGAGAGTTAAGTGGTTGACCAATATCTTTAATATTATTTTAGAGACTACCAAGATGCCAGAGGAGTGAAGAGAGTCTACAGTGATACCAATCTATAAGAATAAAGGAGATCCCCAATGTTGTGGCAACTACAGAGGTATTAAACTACTCAGCCATACCATGAAGCTATGGGAAAGGGTGATAGAGGTTAGGTTGAGACAGGTTACTAGGGTTTCGGAAAACCAATTTGGCTTTATGCCACGCAGGTCTACTACGGAGGTGATTCATCTACTTCGACGGCTTATGGAGAAATATAGGGAAAAAATAGAGATCTTCACATGGCGTTCATTGACCTTGAGAAGGCGTATGATAGCGTTCCCCGTGATACGATCTGAAAGACCTTGGAAACGAGACAAATTCCATCAGCTTATACCCGGGTGATTCGTGATATATATTGTAGATCTACTACACACGTCAGGACTATAGTTGGCGACACCGAGGCATTCCCTATGGAAATCAGACTCCACCAGGGGTCGGCTCTTAGCCCTTATATCTTAGTCCTAGTTGCTGAAACAAAAACTGAGCTGAATAGTAGACTGGCTACCTGGAAGCCTATTTTGGAAGAAAAAGGTCTAAGGATCAATATTGAAAAGACAGAGTATTTATGTTCAAACTTCAGTGGGAACCAAAACGATGAAGATGTAGAAGTATGCATAGAAGGACACGTTCTCCCCTCAAATGATTGTTTCAAGTACCTAGGGTCTATGATACATAAAGATGGGGGTGTAGATGATGACGTTACACATCGTATAAAGGCATGATGGTTAAAGTGGAGGGCTGCTACTGGAGTTTTGTGTAACAAGAATGTGCCTCTAAAACTTAAGGGAAAATTTTATAGAATGGAAATAAGACCAGCGCTGCTGTATGGATCAGAATGTTGGGCAATCAAGAATGATCACGTAAGGAGGATGGAGGCCGCAGAAATGAGAATGCTTCGATGGGCATGTGGTAAGACTCTGTGGGATATGACACCAAACTCTTCTATTAGGGTGTCCTTGGGAGTGGTGCCTGTATCCGAAAAATTGAGGGAGGGAAGACTACGGTGATTTGAGCATGTCATTCGGCGACAACCGTCGGATGCGGTCAAGAGGGTAGAGTCGATTACAGTCGACGGTGCCAGAAGGAGAGAACGACCAAGGTGGAAGTGGGAAGACTGCTTGAGATCTGATTTAAAGGATGTAGCCCTTACCGAGGATATGACCTCTGATAGGAAAGTATGGGGACTTAATACTAGGGTAGCCGAGTAATGAGGGTCACACCCACATGGTGTATCATCTCTGTCTTCTTTTAATGCCTTTGTAGTAATTTCCATGACTTCTACTTTTTATATGTTTATGTTATTGGAATTTAAGAAGGCTTAGAATTAGGGTGGCGGAGTAGTGTTGCCTTAGTTTAGGTTTTAACACATTTGACTTTAATTCCTTCTCGTACCTTGCTATCGTTGACTTTTGTGTATCATTTCTCTTCAGGTTTCCTCTTTTTAAATTTAGTCGGGTCTTACGTTTCTGTCTATATGCAGAGATTTTTACGCAGGGATTACTTCGCATTACAGACGCGCATATGAAGACTGCATATGAAGACTGTTCAACTATGTATTTATTTATTTATTTATACATGCATTACATTTTATTATTATTTTTAATTTTCTGACTGACGGAGGTCTTCCATGGAAGCTGCTCTCAACCTGTCGTTGGAGGCAGCCTACTACCTTACCTCCCCCCTACCCCATTGCATATGGGAATATGGATTTGTTGTTGTTGTTGTTGTCATAATCTTTTTATTATTAAATAATTACATGTCATAATTCCGTTATAAGATTAACAGCCAAGTAACAAAAAAAAGTTCACTGTCTTAAATTCAGTGAGCAAATTGAAACATTAAAAGTAAGATGAGTGAAATAGAAGAAAGTAAAATTCACTGAGGAAGAGTGTAATTTGCCCAATAGAAAAGTTAACCTACGGGCGAGAAACATTCAATCACGCGCTGCCACGGAAGCGGTTAAATCACACTCGACATATAGTAAAAAAAAGAAAAGAGAGAGAGAGAGAAGAATCTGTTGCACGTACTTTATTTCCTTGTGTAGCCAGGAGTTGAGCACCCAATCTTGCCTTTTCAGTTGAACGAACAAATCAAACGCGGTCTCACTTCAACGCGTGAGTCACCTCGGAAAAAGTTCCCTGTAAACTACAAGTATCACTAAATTTTAAGTTATTTCACCACGTAACTTTAAAATGCTTCAATCTAAACACTAAATTTTAGTTTCGAGTTTAATTAAAGTATTAAACAGTTAAATCGTTTACAGTTAGATGACATGCTTGGTGCTATGTGAAAGTAAAAAAAGTAAATTTTTATTTCCCCTCATCGATCATTATATTCTTCATAAAAATTAAGTTTTTCACTCATTTTAATCATTATCAGAAATCATCGTTCTCCTATTTCTTTTATAATTATCAAAACAATTATCTCATTATCCATTATTGGTTTATTAATTTATATTTCTTAAAATATCTTTAAAATTTATGAAACAAACACAAAAAATTAATTATTTTGCAGTTTAAGAGCTTTCTCAATTTTGATATGATTAAGAAACATTCCTTTAAGAAGATGAACATCATACATCGCAATTAATCTCATCAAATGACCATCAAAAGAATTGGAGCATTACAACATTAAATAATTAGATGATTTTTTATTAATTTCATAAAAAAATTAATTCGGAGAAAAAAGAGTAAGATATGAATATATTTTGATATCAATCTTACTACGAATGATGATTAATAATGGTAACGATTCAATAGCAGTGACAAATGGATGAATTGATGATTTTATGTAGGGATTATATTGATACATAAATTAAAATTTAGTGCTTAAAATTAATTAGTGACAAAATCAATATAAAAACTAAAATTAATAGAAAAAATTGTCATGTCATCACACTCTTAACAATTTAGCGACATAATGAGCTAATAGAACTCGAAACTAAAGTTTAATATTAAAATTGAAGTAATTTAAAGTTAAGTGGTAAAAAAAATATACAGCCTAAACTTAAGTGGTGTTTAGTATAGTTTACCCAAATTTATTTAGCGTCAAAAACTCAAAAAGTTAGCAACTCTTACAAGCTTCTCTCTTCAAAATCCAACTAACACGCAGAGACAGAGACTCCTCGCCTTTATTTTCTCATTGTTTTCCTTTGGATTCAATGACAATATATATATTTTTTGGGGTTTTGGCTCTGTTAAAACCCTAAATTTCTCCCTCAATCCTCGTTATACGAAGGTACTTTATTTGCTCCTAGATTTGTTTTTCTCCCTTTTTTGTATTTTTAAAAAAAATTATCAGATGATTCAGATCCGTATTCGTTCGAGTTGCGGGCTCTTCTTTGCTTCCTTTTGGGTCTGTTAAATATAGTTCATGTATATGTACGCATAGCGGCTTTGAATTTACGATCTTTTATTTATCCTACATTTGATCTTTACTTATTTTTGAATTATTGTTCCGGTCTTATTTGGTTTCTTTATCCGTTAACTTATTGTTAACTTCACAGGCATTGTTTGTATTTCGCTATTCAAACGAGCTTTACATCCTGGATTTTGTTTCTGCTTTATTTTATTCTCTTTCTACTGAGTGTTGCATGGCGTAAAGCAATCAATTTTTTGTTTTTAGCTTCTTAATGTAACTTTCAAATGTGGTGGAAAAGCTGGAAAGTTCCTTTTTTTAGCCCATGGATTATGCTTTAATTAAAAATGTATAAATTTGTTTTTGGAGTGAAGCTTTCAATTCGAAGCATAAAGAATGAAATTTTCTTCCACACATAAGTAGGAGGAAAGCTTTTATTGCTCTTTTTTTGTGGGTGGTGGTGGTTCATTAATGATTGGTTGATGATGTAGATTAGGAACTAGTCTAATATTGATAATTCACTGGTATGCTGAATGTTGAAGTTGATTAATTTTGACAGGGGAGAGCTAAGGTTTGCGGGTTTCAACATTTAAATTATGGATTTAGAAGATAAATATCTTGCTTAAGGTATAATCTTCATATTTTCTCTTCTGTTTATTCTCTAACTTCATGTTCTTATTTCTTTATCTGTTTCTTATGTAACTCGTGTTCTTAAATGGGATTGTTTGTTGAAGATGGTTATATCACTTTAGCTTCACTTTGTTTGTTTTTCATTGTCATTTCTAGTGCTGAAATAACTGATTCTGGACCTTGAGAAATGATGCTTTATGCATCTTGGATTAAAAGGCTCTATAAAGTGTTTATTGAGGCTGATGAAATGGCTTGTATGCAATGGAAAACATTGAGAACCATCTTAAAAAAAATGCGTTCCCGACATTCTCCCTGGCTTCCTGTTTCACATATATTATGTTACAGTGGATGGTATCATGTTCAGTCATTTGATTTTGATTCTTCCCTATAGTTCCGTGAAAGTTAAACCTCTTTACATATGTTTCTTATTTAATTTAAAGTTTGATGATACTTATGTACAAGGAATTTATTACCACGTGTTTATAAGTAATATTGGTTACAGCTATGCTCTATTGGTAGAGTTTTCTAAGATGATTGTGATTTTTTTATGATTGATCACTAATCAAGTTACTAATCTGACACTCTTTGATAATTCAAACCTGTTTGAACCATTGACTGCTTGTATATTTCTTTAGATGATCTGATTCAATCCTATAAAAATCTGGTCCAATTATATATATATTTATTTCCTTTATGGAGCTTATAAAATATAAATGATTCTCTTGAATCCTAATTGTATTGGATGACTAGGGCTGCTTTGCAATCCTCTGCTGCAGCCTGCACCATTTTCTTATTCTTTCCTTTTGCTGTCAATTTTGTTTCATGTGTGTTATCTTATGCACAAACCATTTGAAATTTCTAGTAAATTCTATGAACATCTGCTTCACTTGGGATGCTATCCTATCATTCTATTTAAAGTTCTACTTTCTTTCTTTAGTTACATTGCAGAATGACCTTATGTTCAAGATCTGATATGCTCGCATGCAGATAATTATACCATGGGTCCCAAATATCTGAATTTGGATTATTTGTCTGAGAAGTCTTTTTTAAAAGAATGGACCAGAATTTTTTGTTTTCACCACTTTTCTTTCTATTTTATTTTTTTAGTAGAAATAGGATGCATTGCATCTCATCATGGATATATATATATGTCTGCTAATTCTCAATGAAAATTGTAGGAGTAAATAAAACTAGAGCATTCAACAGCCTAATCTGGGCTGATTTCATTTTTGTTATTGTTCCTTTTGTTTCTAGTTATTTTAGCCTTCAAATTATTGGTACTGCTGTCAGTGCTTAGAATTTAGATACAAATTCCTTGAACTTGCATAGTGTGTCTAGCTCTGTTTATATTGCTGTTCATATGCTCTTTTCTTCTTTTTCAATTTTTTCCATTTGACTTATTGAAACCATTCGGTTAAATTCTATCTTGGTATTTTTCTTTGAGAGCTAATTGGCAGCTCTCAATAGCTAATTTGGATAATGAGTTAAAAGACTCCAACTTTTATCATGACTTTTCCCAATAACACAAGTCTTTAGAAAGAGATCATTTGTGAGAGTTACAGATGTCAAGGGGTTGAGAATAGGACCAAAAAGTATATAATCAAATGGTAGCCCCAAATCTTAGGCTACTTAATATTGAAAAGGATGACTCGTAATTGGGGTTGGGGGTTTGCCGGGAAGAAGAGGAAGTTATATTTTATGCCTATTGACATGGAACACCGAAGCTCAGCTTCTTTCACAACATAATTTATCCACAATATTAGTAGTTTTTCTTATGTAAACTGTCTTTGCAAACTCCAATGTGTGGACGTATATTTTCCTTACCTTAAAACCTTTGTTTTAGTTCCTACCAAGTATTTTCCATCTCACCAATTGATTTCTCACGTTTTTTTTTCTGTACAGTTTTTGGCTTACAAAGTCTTTCTTCAAGTGTGCAAAGCCATTTAGATGATGCTTCAAGAAGTTCAGAACTCCTACAAGAGTTCCTGAAATCTGGTCCAAGAAAGGAGCTTCTTCGAACCTGTTCTGATAAAGAACAAGAAAAATTTAGCTTCCTCAAAGAGCAAAATGACTGAAGCTTTAAAGTTGTGTAACAAGCTAATCAAGAAGTCAGAGTTAAGAAAGGCCTCAGCCACTGCCAACAGTCAGCCTTCCTCTAGGAAACAAACCAGAAAAAGGGAGAACCCTATGAGGGTGCTTCTAGCTTCTGAGCAGCCTTCAGATAATGGATTGTCTAACGCATGGACCTGTAAAAATTCTGCTTGCAGAGCTGCTTTGTCCATAAATGACACATTTTGCAAGAGATGCTCATGTTGTATCTGTCACTTATTTGATGACAAAAAGGATCCCAGTCTTTGGTTGGTATGCACCTCTGAGACTGGTGAGGGGAATTTTTGTGGGTTGTCTTGCCATATTGAGTGTGCGCTTCAACGTGAAAAGGTTGGGGTTGTTGATCTTGGCCAATTAATGCAGCTCGATGGTAGCTATTGTTGTGCTACATGTGGTAAAGTTTCAGGTATACTTGGGTAAGTAACTGGCTTGAATCTCATGCTTCATTCATTTCGCTGGGCCTTAGTCTTACAATCTGCTCTTATTTGCATGGAAGTTATACGAGCCATGTTTCAAGTGGTTGACTTCTTAATTTGTTCAGAGAATTTACGTGGTTTCCATGTTTATCACCATGTCAGTTTTTCCTAAATTTGATGTTGAAACTGATTCAACTTGATGAACTTGGTTTCAGAGAATATACTACGTACTTGTTATTTCAGCACGGGCTAACAGGATTGTGTGGTTTGTTTGCTTCTGGCAGATGTTGGAAGAAGCAACTAAGTATAGCTAAGGATGCTCGCCGCCTGGATGTACTTTGTTATAGAATATACTTGAGTTACAGACTCCTAGATAAGACTTCTCGCTTTAAAGAATTGCACGAGTTTGTGAAAGACGCAAAGGCTAAACTAGAAGCAGAAGTGGGCACTGTGAATGGGGTTTCTGCTAAAATGGAACGGGGAATTGTCAGTAGGCTTTCTGTTGCTGGTGATATACATAAACTATGCTCTCTTGCAATTGAAAAAGCAGATGAATGGCTTACAACTCTTAACACTAACCCGAAGTGCCAAGGTTAGAAGCAGTGTCTTCTTCCATTTCTTATTGATTATTTTGAAATTAGTAACAGTTTTTTTTTTTTGAAAAAGAAGTTGGTAACAGTTTTTTTAACATATGGGCAGATTCACGTCCTTCTGCTTGCAGGTTTCTTTTTGAAGAAATAACGTCGTCATCTGTTGCAATTATTCTGATTGAAATGTCTACTGCTCATCTAATGAGATTGAGGGCTATAAGCTCTGGTATTTCAAGAGTAGAGACAAGACACATACAAAAGAACCTATCTGTGTCTTTCCGAGAACTCAGAGAAGGATTTCAATAGCTAATCTGCAGCCCTGTACTGAGTATACCTTTCGTATTGTTTCTTATACTGAAGCCGGTGATTTGGGTCATTCTGAGGCTAAATGCTTTACCAAGAGTGTACAGATAATTCACAAGAATCCTAATTCAACCATTGTCATGAATCACAAGAAAGATAATGCCCTTACTGAAGGAAGTTCTTCAGGTTCAAAGGAGCTCACAACAAATGGCTCGTCTGTATTTAAGGTTCGAGACCTTGGAAAGATCATGCGTCTTGCTTGCGCTGAAGAGCAAGGCTACCTTGAAGGGTTTTGCAGCACTGATATAGACAAATGTCGAGGAGCAAGGGAAATTGTCAAACCTGAAACTCGAGAACACGATCACGTGCCATCTGTTTCACGTGAGCTAGACTTAAATGTTGCCTCCGTCCCTGATCTTAACGAAGAACTTACACCTCCATTTGAATCCTCCAGGGATGAAGACAATGGTTGCACTTTAGGACAGGCTGTGGAGGCAGATGATGACGCTGCTTCACATGAAATAGAGACGAACGGATTAGCAAGATCAAACGGCAGTGGTGATTCCCAGACCTGGACTAATGGACCTACTGGGGAAGTGCCTGCCGTTGATTCCCATACAGAGTTGTGCCGGAAAAGAGTTGCAAACTCAAATGAAGAGGCACATGACTGTGATAGCACTCTAATAAACAGTTCACCATTTCGAATCTCAAAATTTTCTACTTCCTTGGATGAGAATTTTGAGTCCTGTGTGAAGATAATCAGATGGCTAGAATGTGAGGGTCATATTAACCAGGAATTCAGATTGAAACTACTAACATGGTTTAGCTTGAGGTCGACGGAGCAAGAACGTAGGGTGGTCAACACATTCATTCAAACCCTGATCGACGATCCAGTAGCTTGGCAGGCCAGTTGGTTGACTCGTTTTCAGATATCATATCTAGCAAGAGGCCACGCAATGGATTCTGTAGTAAGCTGTGGCACTAAATTACTGCTCGGCATTCTAAACTACAGGATTCCAAAGATCATGCGGCAGAAAGATTTGGCTCACAGATTGCTGGCAGGATTCCCAACCTTCGACATACAGGCCTAGGTTGTCTTTTTTGAAGCATTTTTTTTATTTCCTAAAACATCCTAGTTACATTTGAAGCAGTAGGCTGTTAATCATGGGAGAAAATATTTAAGCATGGACAATGGATGCTTTTATTTTTGCCTTCTTTAATTCGAAGAAGGGTATATGTATTATTCTGGAATTTTATCTGCTTATGAATTTGTTCTCAAATTTTGCAAGACCCTGGCATTTTGCACTGTACTCTCTGCTGATTTGGTTCTCTTGTTGATGACTCTCTTTCTTGTATGCACTATGCAGCACAAGGCCTGACCCTCTCGAATTACAATGTATTATCGAAATAGAGGGAAACAAAGCGGGGCAACGCTGCCAAGTTTTCTTTCGGACCTTCGGCGGTTGTACCTATATTAAATTATATATTTTAAAGGGTAAATTACACATTTAGTATCTAAACTTTCAATTTTTTTCCAAAATCATATCTAACGTTTAGTTTTTGTTTAGTATCTCACCGTTAAAAACTTAACGGATGGGCTAGTTGGTCGTCACATCTATCAGCATATGAAGTCCAAACTTTTCACGTGATTTCGGCCTCCATTTCATTGGAAAAATGCCTCAATCTCCCCAATCGATGATGGACACTTCGACTTCTTCATCCTTTGATCTCGTCATGAACCGTTTGATGGGCATGAATTGGACTATGTTCGTCGACTCGTCGTTCTGTCATGGTCAGCCGTTTGGATTGGTCGTCCGTCCATTGGAGCTATGCCCCGTCCCCCTCTATTTAGTTTTTAACGATGGGGCACTGAAATGAAACAAAAACTAGACATTAGGTATGATTTTGAAAAAATTGAAAGTTCAAGTACTGAAACAGACAAAAACTTATAGTTTAGATACTAAATGCGTAGTTTACCCAATTTTAACTCTTAAATCTTATATATATAACTTAAATTGTATAAATTACATTTTCTTGACAATGTATAAATTAAATTTTATATAACTCATATCAAATAATCATATATATATATAATTTTGTATGTTATTTTCAATGTTATCATCACCTACAACACAATCCCTTTTCCCTTGATCAATGGGATTCCAATCTAAAATTTTTGTATCTTATATCTGTACCTATTTTTTGGGGGGTTGTCATTATTACATCACCCTGATGTAGCCCTTATTATAATTACAATTGACACCTCTGCTATGGGATATATTATAAAAAACTTTATACTAAGAATATGGATAGAAATAAGTTGAGTTGGATTGAATCTTTTATCGATTCGAATTTAATATGAGTAATCTATTATTTAATCCGTCACTCGACATGATTTAAATTTAGAAAGATTATACTTATCAAAAATCAAAATAAATTTTGAATGAAATCCGTATTCAAACCAACTCGATACAAAGTATATATATAATTTTTATATTTATTAGATAAAATAGTGACATAATTAAAAAAATATATAAATAAAAGTATCATTATAGTTATTTATGAATATAATATATAAGAGATAATTACACTATTGTCTAAGATCTTTACTATTGTCTAAGATCTTTGGACATAGATTTTTTTATACTAAACTCGAACTTATCTCAATTTTATCCTTTGAAAAATCAAACATAAACTCAAAGTTTTAAAACATATGATCCTGATCATATCAAAATTTATTAGATCTAGATTCCATATCTATAACTAATTAAAAATTTATGTTTAATAAAATTCCAAATTCAAATGTATAATAATCTAATAGGATCTCAATCTTATCCATTCCAACCAACTTTGCTTATTAATCAATAATTTAATGAAGGCATGAGGTGGGAAGTGAAAAGGGATTGGATAAAGGAAAGTATCACATATAACAGTTTAATATATAGTTAAGGAAATATATTATCAGAAATATTATTTTTAATATATAGTTAAGGAAATATATTATCAGAAATATTATTTTTTTTAACATTTTCGGTAAAAAATTATCTAAAACATTATTATTTCTATCGGAAATGTTATTATTGTGTGTTTTACCGGATTTATTAACATATCTAATAAAATACTACCTAAAATATTATTTTTTATCAAAAATATTAATATTAGACACTTTACTAAAAATATTAAAATAATAATAATATTTTCGATATCACACTTCATTAACTATATATTAAAACTATACGGGATAACTTCCCATTGGACAACGTGATGGGGCAGACCAAGTTTTAAAAGAATGAAAAAGGTTTGTCTTGGACGTATCCCCCAATTTATACAATTTGTCCAAATTCCAAATCCACAATACGACAAACGACTCCTTTTTGAGTTTTTATGGGTCAATTACATATTTAACATAAACTATTAGTTTTAGTCTATTTTAATACTTAAACTTTTAATTTTATAAAATATACATGATGTTTAATTTTCGTTTCATTTTAGTACCCAACCTTTAAAAATTTAACACGTTTAGTACTTAACTTTCATTTTTTGTTCAAAACTTAACGTTAAATTTTGAACAAACACTAAAATAAAACAAAACTAAAGTTTTTAATGACGAGATACTAAAATAAAACAAATATTAAACTTTAGGATGATTTTAAAAAATTAAAAGTTAATATACTAAAACGGGTCAAAACTGATAGATTAGACACTAAGCACATAGTTTACCCTTTTTATTAGAGTATTATTTCTTAAATTATTTTAAAAATAATATTTATTCATTTGTATCTGCAAAATATTTTTTATTGAATAAGTAAAAACAATTTTTATGTGTTTTTATAATTCCGAGCAATAAATATGATAAAATATTTTTATCTTGTATAACACGATGAGTTTATCTAATAAAATATTTTTATATTTTTTTATTGCCTTTTAGCTCTAAGGCTTTGTGTTAATTAATTGGACCAACTCAAGTCGCACCCTTGTGGTTTTGGTGGGTGAGTCTCTCAACGGAGATTTTTTTGCATGCACAATGACTCGAACATGAGATCTTATTAAAACGATATCAAGTTGTTTACCACTTAAACCGATCCCGTTAGTATAATTTTTATAAATAATTTGATAAGTTATACCAAATTCCATACTGATTCTCCCATGCAGGGCACGGGGATAGATAGCCAATAGTCATGCTTTCTATTAATGCGTGGGTTTGTGGTTGGCAAGCATGCATTATAATTGGTTCATACGATTTTATTATATACAATATAAACAAAGGTCATAATCTTGAAAAAAAATGTAATTATTACATGTTCACTGATTTATAAAATTTGAAAAGTTAATTTAGTTTTTAATGAACTTTTAAAGGATAAAACAACTTCTAATTATCAAACTTAATTTTTTTAAAGTACATGAGTGGTCCCCGACTATAGGGTATTATTTTATTGAGTCATCCGACTATTAAAATTAATAAAATGGTCCTCTGACTATATAACGTTTTTAAGTCCATTGACTATTAAAAATTACAAAATGATCACTCAACTATTATTTGTGTTCCAAAGTCATCCTTTTTAAAAAATATTGATGGCAATTTTGAGTTGTAAGTTATCTTGCTAACTAAGATAAGATATAATATGATCCAAAATTCTCAAACTACCATCAATTTTTTAACGAAAAATGACGAGTTTGAAAAACAATTAATAGTTGAGTGACCATTTTGTAATTGTTAATAGTTTGGGGACTTAAAAAACAATTTCCTATAGTCAGGGGATTATTTATAACTTTTAATAATTGAAGGACTCAATAAAGTAATAATCTATAGTCGAGGGCTCATTTATGTACGCTGCCCTATTTTTTAACGTAAACTTTAAACTTTGTTTTGTCTAATCGAGTCGAATCTGAATTGGGAATCCAGAACCAAGACTAAACAACTCGCTAATCTATATAACCAAACCTATACCGACGGCAGCCAAAAAAAAAAAAAAAGCTTTTAGCTCAGGTCTTTCTCTGTCTCTGGTTTTTCTCTGTGGATGATGGTGGCACCAGAAACGAGCCTGGCAGCAGCCATGAAAGCGAAATTAGTGGGGACCGGCAGTGAGACAATGGTGCTGGCGCACGGGTTCGGAGGAGACCAATCCGTATGGGACAAAGTCCTGCCTTGCTTTACACAGCATTACCAGGTTGAGGTCTTCGACTGGACCTTTTCGGGCGCTGTTAAAGATCCCAACCTCTTCGATCCTTTGAAATACTCTTCCTACGACGCCTTTGCCGATGACTTGATTGCTCTCAGGAAGAGCTTCACTTGAAACCCTCCGCCTTTGTCGGCCATTCCTGTACGGTATGATCGGTTGCCCTGCTTCCATTAAAAGACCCCAGCTTTTCACCAGGCTTGTTCTTGTATCAGCTTCTCCTAGGTATTTTCATTTTCCCTTTTTCCCCCTCTCTCACGGCCATAGATTTTTAATCTGAATATGAACTCAAGCCTCTCCTTAAATTAAATGTGACACGTCACATGACCCAAAATTTAGGACATGACACTTTAAGAAAAAAAAAATGATCACTCGACAAAATTTAACTAAAAATTCGTTTAATATTTTCTCGTATCATCTTAAGAATTCAATTATAATAAGTTATTAAAAAATATCAAATTTATAGTATTTACTGGACAATTTTGTTTTCTATTTATGTTCATCATATTCCAATCTCACTGAATTTTGATATAAATATTTGAAGTGTTTCATTTTAATAAAATAACACACCTACATATTTTTTTAGGATGGCATGAATGAACCATATAACCAACATAAAATATATATATATATATATATCAATAATTGATACGGTTAACCAATAGGGATTGTTCAAGTGGTAAGCATCTTGATATCGCTTAAGTAAATTCTCAAGTTTGAATTCTTTGTATGCAGAAAATCCTTACTAGAAGACTTACCCACCAAAACAAGGTGTACAATGCGGGTCAGTTCTAATTAGTCAAAATGAACCCTTAGAATCAAGAGGGCAAAAAAAAAAAAAAAAATGATACGGTTCATACAATTACGTATCGGAAAGTATATTCTTCTATTTTCTTCTATATTCTGCTTTGGCATTTTCATATAACAAGCCAAAACAAACTTCATAACTCTAATTTTGTAATAATATTATTATTATTATTATTTTTTTTTTATTTTTTTACAAGAAAAAATATTTTAAATGACGTTGGAGTCGGCCTAAATATCAAGTTTGATTCAACTCGGTAGCTGGGTTATCAATTCTATAATGTCTTTGTTTATATAATGCGTTTAACATCAACATTATAAATAGTGAACCACATAATTATGTTTAGGTAATTACCGAATGATCATCTAACTATAGGGTATTGATTTATTAAGTCTATCGATTATTAAAGTTATAAAATGATTCTCTGACTATATTAAGTCCATGATTATTAAAAGTTACAAAATGTTCATCCGAGCTATTCATTATGTTCCAAACTAGTCATTTTTCATTAAAATTGACGATTGTCTAAGCTGAGTGTTAACATGATGACTAGATATGATAATCGTTTGAAATTCTAAGATCATATTTTATCATATCATCATCATGTTAACGTTCAGCTCAGAATACCATCAATTTTTAACAGTAAATGACGAGTTTGGAACATAATGAATAGTCGAGTGATCATTTTGTAACTTTAATAATGAGAGACTCAACAAAGCAAAATTCTATAATTAGAGGATCATTTTATAACTTTTAATAGTCGAGGGACTTAATAAAACAATACTCTATAGCTGGGAGATCATTGTGTACTTTATCATTATGTTATATATTCATACTAATGTATTAAAGTGAGGAGTATATAGAACCTTGTTAAATTATGTTAAAATTATCTTTTTAGTCAGAATTTATAGGTAATACAAATAATTATTAAACTTGTCGAATGATATAAATAGTCATTGAATTTATCAAACTATTATAAAATAAACATTAAATTTATTATTATTTATAATATCACAATGATTAGTTTGTAATATTTGAAAGTTTGACAATGAAAAATACTATTTTAATATAATTTAATAACATCTAATATAATTTAAACTTTATTAAATATAAAAGTTTCTAATTATTTAATTTTGATATTAATTAATACAATATCCATAGTTTCCTTAAACTATGAAAAATCTATTTATTTAATTAATTTTCATTAACTTATTAATGCGAATTAATTATATTCACAATGTTTAATTTTCGTAGATACATTAACACATATGATTACGAAGGTGGATTGGACGAGGCGGTGATTGACGGTATTATATCGAACATGAATCCAACTACGAGAATTGGACATCGAATTTCCCAATGCTCATCGTCAACAATTCAGATTCGGAGTTGATCGAAAATTGAGAAATTGCTTGAAGAGGACGAGGCAAGAGTTTGCCGTCCCTTTAGCGAAGACGGTGTTTCGTAGCGACGAAAGGAGCATCGTCGACAAAGTTACCACACCATGCACTATTATTCAGGCCGCAAATGACATTGTTGTGCCCGGTTCGGTCGCCAACTACATGAAGAAGAAGATTCGGTGGAAGTCAACGGTCGAGATAGTCAATACCAATGGCCATTTCCCTCAGTTGACTGCACATCTTGAGTTCCTTGCTGTGCTTGCTAGAGTTTTGGGCTTTGAAATTTGATTCAAAAATAGAGAAAGAAGGGATAAGGTTAAAAATAGAGAAAATCGCCTCAGTGACCAAAAAAAAGTTATAATATACGATTTTAACCAACTTTTTTTGGATTTGCCAAAATGACCAACAAAATCGCAACGCGAAATAAAAATCGCAACGCGATCCCCAGAATCGCAAATCAGTTTCCAGAATCGCAAATCAGTTTCCAAAATCGCAACGCGATTCTTGAAAATCGCGATGCGATAGTACAAATTCGCATTGCGATTTTCCATAATCGCAACGTGAATATGAAAATCGCAACGCGAACACATAAATCGCAACGCGTATCCGTAAATCGCAACGTGTATCCGTAAATCGCAACGCGTATGGGTAAATCGCAATGCGTATCCGTATATCGCAACGCGTATCCGTAAATCGCAACGATAATACATAAAATCGCAACGCGTATCCGTAAATCGCAACGCGATATTTAAAGCGCCATTATAATCGCTACGCGTATTTTATTTTCAAATTACAAAAAGAATATTAAGACAAAATCCCGTAATCGCAACTCATAACCTAAAACCTAAAATCACAACTCAGTCCCATCTCCACTCTCACTCTCTACGGCGAAGAAATCCGTCCCCATCTCCGAAGATTTCCGTCCCCATCTCCGGCGAAATCCCTCACAACCATTCACGGTCAGAAATCCCTCACAATATTCAGAAATGGAAAATCAACCTCCGAGGGTTAGTTTTTTAATTATTTTTATTTTGAAATGTTTGCATTATTGTAGGTTTTTCATATTGAAACTGATGATAAGTTTACTGGTCATTTCAATAATAGATTAACCATTTCACTTAGATTTCATTTCGCGTTACGATTCTGTCGTTGCGATTTTCATTTCGCGTTGCTATTCTCTCGTTGCGATTTTCAAGTAGTATTTGTCTTTGTCTTTGTTCTGTCTTTTGGTTGAAGTAAGCATCCATTCAAGTTTCAATTTGCAGAAGAGTCGCAACGAGATAAATGAAAATCGCAACGAGAGAATGACTGTCGCAACGAGAGAATCGCAACGCGAAATGAAAATCGCAACGAGAGAATCGCAACGCGAAACCAAAATCGCATTGCGATTTTCATTTCGCGTTGCGATTCTCTCGTTGCGATTTTCATTTCGCGTTGCGATTCTCTCGTTGCGATTGTCATCTCGCGTTGCGATTCTCTCGTTGCGATTTCATTTCAACCAAAAGACAAAACAGTGTTGCAAATTTTAGTTTCAAGAATAAACTACTACTTTTTATGTTTTGTTGTTTGGTATATCTTCACAGTGTAGTTTTTGGTATATCTAACTTGGTATGTTTATGTTTTGTAGAAATTTTTTTCGGCTCAATTGACCTTGAGAAATAAAGTCAGCCTGGCCACTACAATTGCAAAGAAGCTTTCACCTGCTCAAAGACAATTGTTTGAGGAAACCTGCTTCGGGCCATGGCTGAGAGTACAGCATCCAGGTGAGATGCTAATTTGACCCATTTGTGGCTTCAGACCATGACATCAAATCTACCCGACAGTATACAACGTGGTGAGGAGAGATATGGTTTCATTTTCCACCAGCGTATACTTGCTTTGGGCGGAAGGAGTTCTGCTTAATCACTGGTCTACGATTCGGACACGATGATGTAGGCCGGTACACTCGTCATATCGCCCGCCCATCATGGTTATCCCGGGTTTTTCCGGATGAGTCAATGGAGAAGCCGAACCTACATGTCGACGACCTGAAGAAATTATTTAATAAGAAAGCTGGTTTCACTCGGATGGAAGACGTCGATGTTGTCCGAGTATGCCTTCTACTACTTGTGTATGCCGGCTTTTTAGGCAGAGAGGCCAGACAACCTATTCATCGGGAGCTAATAATATTGGTAGAGGACCTGAATGCATGGAATCTGTTTCCGTGGGGTTCGTATATATGGAAAGCTACCTGGACTAAGTTGTCGTCTGCCTTGATGACGCAAAAGTTTGCGGGGCGATGGGTCCAATACACTTTGTCAGGCTTTGTTTGGGCCTTTAAGGTAAGAATTTCTATATAATGTTTCTAAAATTATAATTAATTATTTAACAATTACTAATTTTGTTATTATATTGTTTGTAGATTTGGATATTCGAGGCTTTCCCCAGCATGCGTACATATGCAATAAAAACGTCAATGATATTCCCAGGGCTATTTCCTGGAAGAGGAAAACTCTGTTGGATTGGGAAGACTTAATACCATATGCCACAATAATAATGTAAGTTAACACAAATACTTTCATATAATATATAAACAGTTATTATAGTAGACGTTTAACTTTGTTTGAGTTTTTATATTTTAGGAGGCCAACATTCCATTACAAAGACTGACACCCACGGAGGAAGAGCTTGCCACTGATTGGTGGCAAGCTAGTCAGAATTTTTTTGATGGCACGGATGATGAGCAGCATCCTTCCTCCAATTCGAGAGCCATCACCTCACCTAGAGCCATCACCCGATCGACCCGACTATACATCTCTAGAACGAGAGCCATCACCTATCCCGTCACATCATCGAGCCTCTTCTCCACCATCACCTCATGATAGGCGACCGGCAAAGATGCCACGACTCCTATCTCCCTGTTCTCCACCTCCACCTCAACGGGATGAGTCAAGGGAGTTACGTGATAGGTCAATGCCTTGCGTGAGGAGATCGGTACTCTACGCGATAACGATGGTGCTGGCGTGTGGAGGTGTCAACTTTACGTGGTGAGGTTGCCGCTCTACGTGAGATGATAGTATCGTTGCAGAATGAGTTCATACTCTACGCAACGAGGTAAGTTTAAGATTTTCCATATTTAACTTAATGATAAATTTACTCGTAATTTCACTTAGATTAGCCATTTCACTTAGATTGCTTAGTAATTTATTCGGTTGCTGCCAATTCTACTAAACTGTGTATTCTTTAACACTGTGAAAGTATTTGTCTTTGTTTTGTCTTTTGGTTGAAGTAAATTTGTTCGGTTGCTGCCAATTCTGCTAAACTGTGTATTCTTTAACACTGTGAAATGTATTTGTCTTTGTTTTGTCTTTTGGTTGAAAGTAAATTTGTTCGGTTGCTGCCAATTCTGCTAAACTGTGTATTCTTTAAACTGTGAAATAGTATTTGTCTTTGTTTTGTCTTTTGGTTGAAAGTAAATTTGTTCGGTTGCTGCCAATTCTGCTAACTGTGTATTCTTTAACACTGTGAAATAGTATTTGTCTTTGTTTTGTCTTTTGGTTGAAAGTAAATTTGTTCGGTTGCTGCCAATTCTGCTAAACTGTGTATTCTTTAACACTGTGAAATATTTGTCTTTGTTTTGTCTTTGGTTGAAAGTAAATTTATCCATTCAAGTTTCAATTTGCAGAAGAAGAAGAATAGTTTACTTTCGCAACGAACTTAAATCGCAACGCGAAACCAAAATCGCAACGCGAAATGAAAATCGCAACGACAGAATCGCAACGCGAAACCAAATCGCAACGACAAGATCGCAACGCGAAACCAAAATCGCATTGCGATTTTCATTTCGCGTTGCGATTCTTTCGTTGCGATTTTCATTTCGCATTGCGATTCTGTCATTGCGATTTTCATTTCGCGTTGCGATTTTGGTTTCGCGTTGTCATTTTAAGTTTCGTGTTGCGAAAGTAAACTATTTCTTCTTCTGCAAATTGAAACTTGAATGGATTGCATTACTTCAACCAATAGACAAAACAAAGACAAATACTAACTTCAGGTATAGTTTGAAATATTTTTCTTTGTTATCTGATGCATTTTGTGAACTATGATAGAATAATGACTTGGTGAATACAATGCAAGTTTGAAACATATTTGTCTTTGTTTTCACTGTTTAAATATCATGTCTGTTTATTTACTGATTTTTGTATTTAATTATTTAGCGGCCCGATAGAGTGGATGCTTTACGTCGGGTTATGCTTGCACGACGGAGTTCACGCATCAGACAGCGTGCACGTGCTATTAAGTCTCCGTACACCCCAATAGTGCGAAGACATCGCAAGAAGAAGCCCGACTCGCCTGTCATCCCTCAAGAGTCCACTATCGTTGAAGAGGCCCCCATATCATTCCTCGAGAGTCCCCTCCCACCGTTCAAGAGGCCACTGTCATCATTGAAGAGGTCCCTCCCACCATTCAAGAGCCCGATTCACATGGCGTCATATGTAGGCTTCTTGAGAAACCCTCTGACGTGCCGGACATGATGGATTCAAGTTGGCTCTCGTATGAGTTACCGCCAGTACCATACCGGTATCTGAAGAGGAGAGGGAACAACTACCGGACACAATTTGGATAACACCCTTTGGGCTAAGACCGCAGTTGATTTTTATCTACATGAGCGGAGCAAGGGGTGTTTCACTGACATATGCAAGCTCACCGATGATATCTTTTTGTTGCTTGAACGGCCTTGGTGGGGCGTATTATTAGGGGTCGAAGACAATGGCTATTTCGATGGGGGGGGTAAGTCTTATATTTTTCTTATATTCCAATTTGATTAATTTTTTTTTAAATTTATGTAAGTCCTATATATGTCTTTTTTGTAAACAGCATATCGATGCGTGGGTGACACGTCTTCTAATAATAAGAAAACTTAAGAAAAATAAAAATATACGATATACAATAATGCCGACGTCTTTTCACGCCGTTCACTTGAAGAATGCACGAGATGAATCATTTGATTTGGGCAAGGACAAGCTAAACTTTATCCTGCATGGTGGGAGGTCGATAAGGTTAGTATTATTTTAGATTGATTTAAAGGTTTTATGAAATAAGTGCGCAAATGAATGAATTATTACTTATGATTGCAGTGTTTATCCCTTTTTGGAACGTAAACATTGGATTCTCGTCGAGCTTCAGCTCCCATCCCTTAAGACAATAGTGTATGACAGCATGATAAATTACATATCATTGGCTGATTTAAGAGATGTTATTAAGGGATGGAGCTCTCATTTGGCTAAATTCTTGGATGCGATCAATTATTGGACTCGTTCTGGAAACAAGAAGCCAAGAAGCTCAATATTACAGTTATTAGAGACGAGACCGCGCCACACAAACGAGCGGAGCCAGAGGAGATTGTGGTCCTCTCGTATGCTTGGCGTTGGAGCGTTTGACGACGGGAAGCATCAAGTATCTACCTCCCACCGATAGAGATAAAGCTGCAGTAGGCTTGTGGTTTCGGCATTATATGGCTAAATCGATATATACGAGACGCTGCCTACCTGCATCCGCGTTATAAAAATGTCCATAACAATTGGTAAGTTTATATACTTATAAATGAAAATGTTTGGGTTAAGTAACTAGAATTCAATAATTTGCTGTTTGTAGGTTTTAGATGTGTAGAAAGTGTTGTTTGAACAAATGTTTGGTTTCTGCAGGTTTATCTCAGAAGTGAACTGCGTGAAAATGATGTCGAGCTGCAAAAGTTGATTCAATAGTTTAATTGATTGTTTTTTGATTGTTTAATTGATTTGTAAAAGTTGATTCAATAGATGATCGAAATAAGAATTATTGCTTATTTTTTGATTGTTTATTGATTTGTAAAAGATGATTTGTAAAAGTTGATTTTGTGTAATTGATGCGAACATAATTCTTATTTGTGCTTGTTTAATTGATTGAAATGTAATGGTTGATTTTGTTGATTTCAATCTGCATTATGTTGAAGGCAAAAATGACTATCGCAATGCGAAATGAAAATCGCAATGCGAAATGAAATCGCAACGAGAGAATCGCAATGCGAAATGAAAATCGCAATGCGGAAATGAAAATCGCAATGCGTTTATAATTTCGCATTGCGATTATCTCGTTGCGATTTTCATTTCGCATTGCGATTTTCATTTCGCATTGCGATTCTTTCGTTGCGATTTTCATTTCGCATTGCGATTTTCATTTCGCATTGCGATTTTCTCTTCGCATTGCGATTTTAATTTCGCATTGCGATTCTGTCGTTGCGATTTTCATTTCGCATTGCGATTTTCATTCGCATTGCGATTCTCTCGTTGCGATTTTCATTTCGCATTGCGATTTTCATTTCGCATTGCATTCTCTCGTTGCGATTTTCATTTCCGCATTGCGATTTTCATGTTGGGATTTTCATTTCGCGTTGCGATTGTATTTCCGTGTTGCGATAGTCAAATGCATGCCTAATAGTGATAACAACTGAATAACAAGAGTTGGTTAAGTCAAAATGGTTGGCCTGAGTCATTAATTCAACTGAAAATGTTAAAAGTTCACACATAAAATCCACATAATACAACGTTTGCATTTAAAAATCACCTAAGTTAACAGTCTCAAAAGGTGAAGCCAATCGGATTGGGATTTTAAAGATGATTGCCTTTTGCTTGACACCATATGAGCTTTGGATTTTGATGAGGATCCATATTTTGGTAGAGGAAAAGATGATTTTGATGGCACTGGTGATCCACATGTCAACCTTGTATGACCACTTTCCTTGCACCGACTACATGTCGATCTCTTCTTCTCTTCACCCTTAGACGGTATACGATCGTGACTTTTTGTCGGCCAGGTAGCCTTCTGTCCATGGTTGGGCAAAACTGTTTGTAAGTCATCTGGTATGTCCCACTCAGAAGGATGTGGAATAGGGTAGACAATCTCGGCATAAGTCTGTCGATAAACTTCTGTAGTGTAGCATCCATAGCGTATGCGCTTGAATCATCTTGGTTTAAATGAAGAGCAACTTTTATAACATGGCCACACGGATAACCGATGTTTGCCATTTCATACAACTACACGTCTTTGCATTTAGATCGACTAGCCCATTTAAGTTATTATCCAGTACTTGAAACAAAGTGTTTGAACATGGTTCAACTCTCCATGACGTTGACTTCACACACGTTTCGTTATCTTTTTTTCAGTCATGGTGTAACACGATGTTCCAATGTTCCTGAAATTAAATAACAATACTTAGTAAATATATAAATATGATAAGTTACAATTCAAAGAAATAATACCTGCATGGTTTCTTTTTTGTAGTACCACTGTTGAGAGGCTCGAAAAACTCCATTACATAGTAATGGGTAATTTCCGGAATGACGACTTAGAGCGTTGATTGATTCTGCACTATTAGACGTCATGAAACCATATCTTGCTCCAAGTTGATGTACTCTTGACCATCTTTCAAACCCGACATCTTCTAGTGTTTGAGCACACTGAGGCAAAACACGTCTTAAACAATTTATGCTTATTGAAATCCACTTCCCGATAAGCTTTTACAGCCTTCCAGTATGTCCATTTGTGCTTTTTTATACCAGCAGACCTTGATTTTAGATTTCTATACAAATGAACACCACAAAGTCCATGAAAAGCATCTGGGAAACACCTTCTAACAGCGTTGTCAATTGAGTTTGCCCTATCGGATATGATTGTCAGATTGCTAATAGGACCTATGCAATCCCTAAGATGCCCCATAAACCATGTCCATGAATCAGAGGTTTCAGATTTGCCAACCCCGTAGCTATTGGCAATATCCCATTGTTAGCATCCATGGCTACTGCTAATAAGTTTACTCCAAGGTATCGACCTTTCAAATGTGCTCCGTCAACTATATAACTGGGCGCATGCAAGTATAAACGAACGAATCTACAAAATAATATACACAAGAATATAATCATTTAAATGTGAAATGCATGTAACTAACAAAATGAGTCAACAAAATTATATTTGATTTACTAACCGTAGCACCAATGGCGATAAACAGCACTCAAAGCGTCCATCTCTATCTGTTTTTGATATGATTACCGACCCAGATTTTTCAGCTTTAAATTGTGACAATAAGCCGGCAGTTGGGCAAACGATGCTTCTGGCGACCCCCTCAACAATTCCAAGGCATAACATTTGGCTCTCCAAGCTTGAGAATATGATATAATCTTGAACCGAGCATTCATGTCAGTCATAATTTCATGTCCCCGATATACCCTGCCATTCAAAAACATTAACTCAGCCAAAAACCACCCAACACCTTTTTGTTTGCCTGTCTATGGTGAGGAAAAACTTGGTTCTTGAACATGTATGTTTATCATAAAAGTCCTAACTGAAACATTTTGCAATCTTTTATTCTCTTTGCAATCATACGCCACTACAGTTTTTGTCATCATACACCTTGTTTCGAAACGATCTTTGCTTGATTTGTTAACTTTTAGTTGAT